>NW_025224135.1:36589-299807 GCF_014066325.1 Apis laboriosa
AAAAAAAAAAAAAAAAAAAAAAAAAAATTTATTAAGAAACATTTAATATTTAAATGAAAAAAAAATTTCAACTATATATTATACGAGTTTTATTTATACGATAATTTTATTTTACATTTAATATTTTATTTATTTTTATTGTTGATCTGTATATATATATATATATATATATATATATATAGATTATAGAATTAATTAATATTTGTGAAAGATATCCATAAATAGAAAATGGTTCATTTTCTTACCTTTTGATGAATTGATGTATTCCAGTAATTGAGAAACCATTGGTAAACTAATCATATGGATTCCAGCATTATGAGAACAAAAATACCTGCGAATAAATCTTGTTCAATTACGGAATATTTGTGTATGTATTTTTTTTTGTATTCTAAGAATAAATAATTAATCCAGAGAAAGATGATGAAAAAAAAGAAAAAAAAGATAGTTTACTTTATAGGTTTAAAAATATTTTCTCGATATTCAATATTAAATAATAAGTGTTTGATATATTTTATTTGAATTATTTGGTAAATGACAATTATTAATAAATTTTACAACAAGAAAGAAGTGTTAGATATTCGATAGATGAAAATAAAAAGAAGAAAGAATCGATGATGGGATGTATATGAATATATATTTTCATTTCACTAAATTGTTCAATCGTAAAAATTTACCTTGACCTATTACCCTTGTCAGCGCGAATATGTATCGGACAATTATATTTTTCATCTTCATCCGCGAAAAAAAGACCTAATTCTATTTCGACGCATTCATATACGTATAAAGCCTCTTCTGGTGTGTAAAGATTATACGTAGAATCATATTGTGACCAAGACTGAAACTCACAGTTATCCATTAAATACAATCAATTACATACAATATCATAATTAAATACAATATCAATTAATTTCGAATCTTATTTGTTTTTTTAATATTTACATTTAGCATTAATATTTATACATTTCTGCAAGAAGATTACTTTTCATTTTATAAATAATAAAATTATAAATAAATTTTTGTCATTAAATTTATATTTATTTTGTTATTTTTCAATCACATTCACTATCTTTTATGCATCATTATTGATCGTGATATATTTTCGATAAATCTTAATATATTTATGTTTAATAATATTTATTTATTAAAGATTACACGTATAAACATGTAATTTAAATATTTTTATAATAAGTTATTTTAAACTAAAGTATTTTCTCAATATCTAGATCGATGTGATATAGAGTCATTATATATTTATATTTCAAACATACTCACTTTTCTATCGTTATCATCATCGATCAATTCATCTTTCAACAAAATCGCGTGATAAATCTTTCCAGTACACGTGGCAATAATTACTATCGGAGGGGTAGTTTGTAAACACATTATGGAACAGGAATCTATTCCGTAATTGTCGTCGACTGGAGGATATATAGAAAGTGATTCTGATACCACCGGGTTTTCATGACTTGATAAAATAAAAATAAGCATTATAAATATTTTAAATGATACGATTATATCATTTTAAAAAAATTTTGATTAATTGATTAAAATAAATTCTTTTTTCACAATACCATAATATCCAATTTTATTAATTTGTAGGGAACGATAAAAAAACATAAAAGGACATACGTATCGTGCAATATGTTGCCACGAACAATGCGTACTTCTCCATTTCCACGTAGAACAAGAATGGGCCATTCAATTTGATTCCAATCGACAACGTTATCCTATAGATAATTTTTAGTCGAATTTCACGATTGGTAATGTATAGGAATATTTCATATTTTTATATATACCTTATTGATATCTTTACCGATGAACATTTCAGGTTTACAGAGGGTAGGTGTAGCGAAATCAAAATCCACCGCTGTATCGCCTAAAGAGGTGAAATCTGGTATTTTGGATGGTGAACCGAACGGTACACGGCCAACTTTCCAACTTCTTATTAGCCTTGGCTTGTTACCCAGTTCGCATTCATATAAGCTAAGAAAAAATTAAAATTATATATCATTCAGATGTTTTCTACTTTTAGATATCTCAATCTAACGACAGAAATTTTGTATTAATTGCGTTAGATGAAACTTTTATCGCGTTAAATCAAAATTTAAATAACATTTTGATAACGTCAAAAAATATTGAAAATATGAAAGTTGTCGATTACATACGAAAAAAAAGAAGAATAAAAATAAAAATAAGAAGAAGACGAAGAAGAAAAAGAAGATAAAATTATATAAAAATTATTGAATAATAATATTTTTTAATTTACCGAAATGTATTTTCGGATGTTAAAATTAACAAATGAGAGTCATTCGTAGAGCCTGGATGCCATCTTGCTTTTCGAATATCTATCGTTTCATTGTAAACCCTGAAAAATGGAAAAGGATAAAGATGCTTATTAACATACGTATAAATATGAATCTTTTATCGTCTCATCGTTTAATATTATTTATTTATTCTAGTACGACTTACATTATTATATATTATTATACATTATATATTAAAATATTGTTATGAGTTACAAATTTTTAAAATTTGATATCGTGATAAAAATCGTAGAGATAATATTCGTGTTATTAAATACGAAGATACGTGTCCGATAATTGCGAATGAACGTTTATATCAAATGATCGATTTATCCAAATTTTCACGCGAAGGGTAATGTTCTTTATAACTATCAATTGTTTGCAACGTAAAAAAATCTAATTTTATTTATATAAAATATTTCTTAAGAATTATTAATCTCGAAAAAATCCTTTCGTGATCGGGGCAATAAAATTTTATCCATCACGGAACATGCAAACGCCATAATTACTTACATCATCCTATATCCAATGAGAGATATACGCTATTCATAAATAATATCATCGAATGATTATGATATATATATATATATATATATATATAATAATAATAAAACGATAATCTTGACATCTCATTCGTCATATCGTGACGGTTACAAACATTATGAAAGAGAAAAGCGACAGATATCGGAAATTAAATATTTAATCAATTACAAAAACTCTTTTGTTCAACCATTTTTGAAGGAGAAACAAAAAGAGATTAAAAAATTAAAAAGAATATGGCAAATGAAGTATAAGGAGATTTATTCGTTAGAAAAATCGCCTTCATCATGTTATATAAAGATCTTATGTTCTCAAACTTATATTAATTCTGATTGCTGATGAAATGAACGAAAAAAAAAAAAAAAAAANAAAAAAAAAAAAAAGGAAACGAATGACGCAACAACATTTAATATCAAATATAGCGATACGATAGATCATAGTTCATACAATAAAACTTCACAGATTTATATTGGAAAAAATCGAAAATTGGAAGAAATCATTCAAGTCTAGGAGATAAAGATTAAAATATCAAAGCATAAAAAAAATATTTTTTTTCTTTAATTTTCCCATCTTTATATATCTCGTTCGTTCGTCCGAGAACATCCGTTCTTTGGACATGTCCTCGTTAAAATTTAAATAAATGGGAGAGAATATTTCGTCCAATCCAGAAAAGTTTATGAATTTTCGTGGACGTCTCCTAGTATCCTAATCGTTGATGTCCTATATATATGTCAAATATATATACTTGATATATATGATTAAATTGATAGAATTCGATGAATTTTCTTAAAAAAAAAAAAAAAAAAAAAAAAATCGTTTAGTTCTTAAAGTGACAATTATTCCTTTGACGGATAAAAAGCTTTTAATTTCGCGTTTAATATATTCGCGTCGACAACTAAAGGATGATTTTTTTTCACGAGGAAAATTATTTATATCGAAGATACGCGTAATTGGAAGAGAGCGAACAAAGTGTCGAAAGCAACGTTAACATCTGTTGTCCCGTTGCTTAGTTTTTCAGACGTGTCGTTATTTAACGCAAATTACCCTAATCTTTCACGATCGTCGTACCCTCGGCGCGTAACGAAGGAATACACCAAAGCATCACGATGTTTGTTTTTCACAGGGACGAGCCGGCGGGATGCGGCGACGATGGTCGCCTACATTTCGTATATTTTATTATTACTCTCGCACTTTCCGTGGCTGGACACGGTAACGCTGGTAAAAGGGGTTGACGGTGGTTAGCCGTGGCCGTTATTAATGTCCACGGCACAGCGTTGGCAAGGGGTTGGGGAGGGAGGGAGAGGCAAGAAAAAGAGAGAATCAGGCAGAAAAAGCGGGAGAAAGGGGTTTGACGCAAATGGAGAACGAGGAGGGGAAGAGGATGAGGAGGGTTGAAAAAAAAAAAAAAAAGAAGAAAGAAAAAAATCGATGGGCATAGGGTATCGTCGGCAACGACTGGTTACACTGGATATACTAACGACAAGGACGAAAGCAACTTTACCATCACCCAACGTTACCCAACGCCCCGTTGCAAAAGCACGCCAGGATTCTTAATAATTGATAAAAATGTACGCACGCACGTACCGATAGGGAGGAGAGAAAGAGAGAGAGAGAGAGAGAGAGAGAGAGAGAGAGAGAGAGAGAGAGAGAGAAAGGGAGGGAGAGAGAGTCGGTCGAAAACCAGACGACGTGGTCAACCCCAGCGCCTCGGCTCACTCCCTCCCCTCTGTTCCTCCCATCCCTTCCGTTCGCGTCGCATCCCTCTCTCGTTCGTTTTCCCTCTACCAAGTCGCTTTTCTCTGTTCACCTTTTGTGCGCCCAACCTTTCATGCTTCGTTGACAAAGGCACACGCAACGATTTATTCGCACTTTGCACCGCAGCCTCGCGGGGATTTTTCTTCGTTCTGTCACAATTTTGGTATTATCAAAATTTATGGTCACCCCTACGCGAACCACTGGACCATACGTGTTCCCTATCCCCCATCAACCACGACCATCACCAACCGGTTTACGCGTTTCTAAATACCGAAATTTCATCGTGATCTTTCGTCGTCCAGTTTTTCTAGTCGTCCCCATTTTTTTTTTCCCCCCCTCTTTTCCCCAGAATTTGTAACCAAGTAGCAGTAGCAAGACGAGCGTTCTTTTCGAAACGGATTTTGAAACGTTCGATTAGGAAATTGAAAATTGAAAATTATCGTATCGTATCGAATATACGAACGATAGAGAATCGATAATATACGATGAGTTATAAAAGAAGAAATGGATGATGGAAAGATAATAAAAAGAACCGATAATAAAAATGTATGGAAAGATAAGAGGATTAGGAAAAGAAATTGTTATTGAACGATAAGAGAATAAATATATAAGAGAGAAACGGATAATTGAAAGATGGATGGATGGATGGATAAAAAATGAGGTTGGATCCGAATCGAGGCGTGAAACAGGGATCGTTGGATAATCGAAGGACAATTTAGATTATTAGATATCGAATAGCGTTCCGAGCGTGAAATCTGGAAGATGATATTCTCAGGTATGTTGTTTCATTACAGTCTCAATTAGAAATCTGACAGGGTCCATTATCTCAAAGGAGAAAAATGTCTAATAATGCTCGAATTTTTCGACGCGAAGCACGCGAAAGAGGCGGTATACGCGCGGCGGTGTGAGCCATCACGGAAAGAAAAGAAAGAGAGGCACGGGCAGCTGCTCGAATCTAATTAAGAAATTCTTACACGGCGGTGCCGCGCATTCTGCCACACCCTTGCTCGCGTCCGCGTACTTGTACGTTTCTCTCGTCGGAGCCGGTCTAGAAAAAATTAAAAATAATTTTTCCTACATAAACGTATTAACCTCGGGCGGAGCGGAGCTTTTTACGCCGCGCTTTCCTTCCAATTTGTACAAAGAATGGCGCGGACCTGACTTCAAAGCGGATCTTACGCGATGTCGTATCATTTTGTTCTAGAAACTTTTCCGTCCTTCTAGCATTTCCCTTCGTGTTGCCCGCTTAAGTTACCTGCGCGCTTCCGTCGCGGCTTTTCACCGACCCCGCTTAATCCTCCCGTCTTCTCCCCGATAATTTACCCAGCTTGTTTGTTCACTTGCTCGCTTTTCTTCCACCTCGCTGCGTTCAATTGTCTTCGAATTTGCTCCATCTAAAATCTTACCGTTGACAGTTTTCCCCTCCTCTCCCATTCTCGCATCTGCTCGAAACCATTTTTTCTCTCTCTCATATTTCTATTTGAATTTTTTCGAGAAAGAAAGCGAAATCTTCTCTTTGATTCTTTCTCGGGAGGAGGGGAGAATTTTTTCGCGAAATTGCGGCAAAACGATTCGATTAACAGGGAAGCGCGACGAATCGGATGTGAAAATCGGAAATGAAACGTAATCAAAGTTTCAGCCGAGTAGGATATCAATTCGACCATGATTAAGACCGGAAGAGAAATCCGGTCGCGCGTATGAGCATTAATGGCTTTATAATCTGATGAATTTTTAGGTTAAGCGACCGGTGGGAGAGAGATTCGGATAGATTTTTTTTCTCGCCGAGATTTATCGCCGAGAAGGAAAACGGGAGAGTTCGCTACTACTTATCTTTCGTTCGTCGCGTTATCCACCGAAATACATTTTCATTCTTCGTTCCGATCGAAACGAAGTAAACGATTATGAGTAAAATTTCATTATAAATTGAGATAAAATTGAGCAAAATTTTGCGATGTAAGCCATCAAAATTTTTTATAATTGTTCAACTCGACTCAATTGTTGAGAAAAGCAGAAAAAATTCTACGTTTAGTACGTAAGAAATTGTACGATGGTGTGATTATACGCTTTTGGTTAATCGATTTATCACGTATCTATGTAAATGGGATGAAATAAGATCAAGTAGACACGAATGGAAAAAATACGCTTCGTATCGTTTTTCCATTGTCGAATCAAATACTCGTACACTCGACACTTTTGTTCGATCGTGAAAAGAAAAGGAAAAAAAAAAAAAAATAAAGTTATTTTGTATAGACATAGACATAAATAGAAAGTAGCAGATACTTACTTAATCGACATGAATATTCGGTAAGAAAGTGGAGTACTTAATTCCGCTCGGTGGTCCCGTAACGACGTAATATCGTTCGGTTACTCGGAATATTTTTATTACGTTCCCGCGGTGGCATGCCACGTAACGGAGGGTGGTTAGGGGAGCGACGACAACAGGGTAGTCGAGGAGGCGGTACGGTTTACCAGGCTTAGGAAGCTATGCTCACGATATAACGAGAGTCATTATGATAAGCGGATGCATAGATTAGACATAACTCGTTAACCCCGCTGTGTACGACGTTTACGCGATGAAAGACGAGGTATCGGTAATCAACGATGCTTCCGTCTCTCGGCGAACGAAGCGCCTCTTCATCTTCTCTCTCTCTCTCTCTTTCTCTCTCTCGTTCGACAAACTGTTTAAAAATTCGCAAAAATTTCGATCGTGAAAATTATCGTTACGTACGTATCGTTACGATGCAGATGTTTTCTTATCTCATTTTCAACTCGTATACGATTTGAATCCACCTAATCTGAATTTTGACAAGGCGTGAGCGAAAAGAGCGGCGAGAAGGATAGTTGGCATCTTTGTTGCGGCTCGTGGATGGGCGATGGTAAAGGAAGAAGACGCGAGAACAAGGGTGTGAGGATGGCCCATAAAATCGGGATGTTACGCAAAATATAACGAGCAACGTTCCGCTGGGCTGGCTGACGCTCCTGTCGTAATTCATTCGGCTCTCGCTTGCGTTCGCCTTCCCGACGACACCTGCGTCGGCAACTAAGCCCGTTAATTCTCGAGGTTGCGTCGCGCTTTCATCGCGGCCATCGGTTTCCAACGCCGTCTTCCTTCCCCGCTACTTTCCACCACCGTCCCTGCTTCTCGATCTTCCGCCCGCCACGCGAACCAGTCACACTTGAACCGTAAATTCTTCGTTCTTAAGCCTGAAAATTGCTCTCTTTTTTTCTATCTATACCGCGAGAAGCTTCGTAAAATCAACACGCGAGAGATGAATATCGATGTTTTAATCACTTTATGTCATCGAACGATATATAAACCCGTCGTTGGAAACTGCTCTATATCACCAAAATGATGGGATTTGGTCAAGAAACAACATTTTTTCAATTACTTATTCGATTGAATCTGACATCTAAAATATCTGTATCTGTAAATACATGTATCGATATATAATACGTGATAATAGAAAAATTTCAGATTAAATTTATTAACTCGTATCGTATTTCGCTTGAATTTTCACTTATCGGATAAAAGAAAAATTTCCCTAATTATATTATATCCTCGATCGGAAAGAAAGAAAGAAAAAAAGAAAGAAAGAAAGAAAGAAAGAAAGAAAGGATAGATTCTCGCCACGTGAATTCTCGATTCTCGGACACGGCGGAAATCATGCAAACGAGCCAGATCTGATAGAGTAGGAAGGAAGGAAGGATCGGAGGGTGAGGAAAAAGGAGCGACAAAAGCGCGGCGTTCGGGACAAAGAGTGAGAAAGGTGGAGAGGGAGGAAGAGAAAAGGAAGGAAAATGTAAGGTCCACGGTGCGGGAGCCTCTACCTGGGCACACGTACCGCGGTAATTAAAAGAACCGACAGATGTCTCTCTTTTACAGTCGGGTTTTATTTCGTTACGACGCGACGACAACGACGACGTCCAGGACAATGACGACACGGACCACCAAAATGCGTCTCGCGTATTTAAATTTTCCACCGACGTTCCGGCTGTTCCGGAATTCTTTGATTAGAAGAGAAGCCTGGTTGTAGATGCCTGGAGGCGTAGCGCGATTACTCAAGTGCGTGCTTTTTCCACGGCGTAGACGCCCGCGTCTTCCTCCCCTTTTTCCGTTTTCATGCGCCAACTTGGTGCACGCATAATGGAATGCCAACTTTCTTTCATTCGCATTGCCGACAAACCGCGAGGAAACGCGGGGAAAGGCCATTCAAAGCCCGCATTGTTCGCGTTAGTAATCTTCGAGATTCGAATCCTCGTAACCTCGTAGACGGAAAGTAAGCACGCGTTTTTGCACGCTTAATTATCCAATTCGTATCGTAATTGTATCGTTTGCGTCGCGATCTTACGATATCTAGATGACGCATAACGATTCGTATCATTCAATATAAGGATAAGAAAGATAAATTTTTGCGAAAGATTACGATAGAAAGTCCTCACAGCGACGAATTAGAGATCGCGATCCTCTCTGATCCTCTTTCGATGATCGCTATTTGTTCGTTTCATTCTCTCTTTTTTCTTTTTTTTCTTTTTTATTATTTTTTTCTTTTTTCTTTTTTTTTTTTTTTTTAACCGCTGATTCGACGAGAAATATCGTTCGGCCGGCAATAAAGTTTCGCGGTGCGGGGCTGATAAAGCGCGACGCGCATACCGGACGATGGGGAGTGGGGAGGTTGGTCGCGCGCGGTTTCTATATTTTTCTCCTCGGCGTGGTGACATTTTTCAAAAGGCGTGGATATCATCGGGGACCATCTAAATCATCCCGACGCGTGCTCGAGCACGACGCACCCTATGCTCGGCCTTCGCAAACACGCCCCTCTTACCGACTTACCCTCACCCTTCCCCCCTCGAAAACACAGCGGCCTATGTTGGAAAAGCGGTGATTTTCGTTAACGCTTGCTCATCGAAAAAAAGTTGGCCGAAAAAAAGGAATGGAAGGGGAGTAGAGGGGAGGTTTGAACGGCGAGGTCAGGTCAGGAGGGTGGCGATGCGGAAGTGGAGACACGTGGGGGATGGGTGGACGCGAATGTGGATTACCGTGGGCCGAATGTACGAGTGGACCGTGCGTGGTTCTCCGAGATTAGCCTCGGCTTTATATCGGGATTACATATGTAAAACCATTAGGTTAAATCATTTTTTAAATAAACGCATCCTATCCCCTTTCGTCGCCGGTGGCCGGGACCGGCGACGGGACAGATACGAGGCTGCTCTCCAACACCCCTTCCCGAACCAAAGGGTGGATGGTGGTTAGTCGCGGTGGTTCCGTGCGTGCCACTAAAATATTCCGTAGCACGTACGCCACGTGCTTCCGGATCTCTTGGCGATCTCGTTCCCAATCGTTCTTCCATCTCCTCGCCGATCCAATTTTTTCAACTTATTTCGATTTTACCAAAATATCCATTTATGAATGCGAAAAACAAAGTATCGTAAGACGTATTTTAAAATATTAGTATTTTTATAATAAGAAAATAAAAAGAAAAAGAAAAGATTTCTTTCTCGATTCGCGTACATATTTCTCCAGAAATATATCTTACATGTATTAAAAAAAAGGAACCAAAAAAAAAAAAAAAAAGAAGCAAGTTATATTTTTGCGTTATCCCTTTTTTTCGCGAATAAGTATATAGGCGAGAATAGAACGCGACATTAGTAGAGGTTTACGAGGCAAGGTACTCGAGGGACGATTCGAAGGAATCGTTTGTCGAAAGCGGAGTGGTCGAGAGGTGAAAATTATTCATAAATGTAGGCCGGTTCGTGTACGTAGGCCGAAGCTAAAATCTAGCGAATATTAAGGTAGAAGAGGTGCTCCCAAACCGCATAATAAACGCATAACGGTAATCCTTAAAACAATAATTAGCCGCGAGAGCCAACCAACAGGCGACCATCTTCCACCACCGGTGCGGTGCGGTGTGCACGAAATAACTACGCTGCTACGGACTTTCGTAGTCCGTTTCCCGAATTAATACCGCGATTCGCGATACCACGCGTTGCGACTTATCTACTACGATACAAATTATACGCGCGAATTTTACTTTACTTTTTACACTTTTTACACTTTTTTCTCGTTTTCTTTCGATTCACGCGTTCGATGCTCGTTCCATGGGAAAAGAAATCGACGATTTCGTTACGAAAGGGTGGATCGAAGCCGATCGAGTTTAACTCGTTTATAAATTATATAATTAAAAAATGTGAAAATATCCAAATATATTTACATCCTGGATATTTCAGGAGTGAAAAAAAAATGCCGTTTTGCAATGACCTGGTGAAAGAGCGGAGGCCGATAAAATCTTAGATCCCCTGTTTGTCGTTCGCAAGTTTCGAAGAGGAAGTCCGCGAAGAAGGGTGAAAGAGAAAAGAAGAGGTTTTGGACGGCGGAGGCCGAAGAGTGGAGGAAGTGGTAATAGTTTTAATCCGGTGTCTTTGAAGTCGGGATTTGGTGGCGTAGCAGTTAGTGGCTGCTGGTAAGTCCAAGCGAACCCACTTCGCACTCTGATATCATAATCCGAATAATCACTATTATTGCCGTCATTTGCTTAATCCAAAGCTCGGTCGCTCGGTTTTCCACGCTTCGAAGCTTGGGATCTGTTGGCCGATGAGCATGCACCGAAATATTCACCGTATCGAAACTATTTTTCAGCAAATATTTCTTCGAAAATTGCTCGATTTTTTTTTTTTATTAGAAAATAAAATAGAGAATAAAATGCGATTTATTTAATCCTCGTGGCAAAATGATACTGCAAATGTTTTATCGAGTGGAACTTATGGTATCGCGTGCATTTTGAACGACATTTATACATTTATAGTTTGCCTTCGATAAAGTCGGGACACGAATTCGAGTCGAGATTCGAGCGGAAGATCGAAATCGCGATTAATCGTGAGAAGAGGGTAAAGAGAGGTTTGGGGCGCAACGTCTGAAGAACTTTCGGTTCTTTGGGCGCAAATATCTGTCCGCGGTACTGGAAACTTCACGGGCAATAATGCATAAACTCCATTTAGGTATGTTTAAGCCGGGTGGAAGGAAGGAGACATTAAATCCCCGAGATTCGTTCTAATGGCTGCGACTCTCTTACAAAGTGTTCCGTGGCTCTTTTGCTTCGTACATTTAACGGGGGTTACGCGTGCGTTCCTTATAAATTCCCTCGATCCTCCGGTGTGCGGCCGGGTGTCGGGAAGCAAAGTAGAATCGCTTAAGTGAAATAACGAAAAAACTTTAGCATAAACTGCCGCTCTTAATTTGACCAGTTTGTTCAGCTTGGCCCCGCGGTTCATGGGGCTAAACGTTTCGTTCGTTTCCGGAAAAACTTGGGAATTATGAATTAGCGGGAAGTCGGCAGGAAGGTAATGCATTTATTCCGGACTGGACTTATTATGAAATTATAATGCAAAAGACAAGTTGGAGAGAAACCACGGCTACCCTTTTACACCGTTGAATTAAGTAGCATCGTCGTCCATCGTAATTCGAATTAATTACAATTTTCCTCCCGTTCGTTCCCTCGCGATACCTTTCATCCGTCTTTTAGCATTGGTTAACCACCGATATTCGGTAAAAATTAACGGTGAAAGATACATCGAAAAATGACTGTGGAATAATAATAAATGAATCGCGATCGATCGATCGATCGTCGTTTAAAAATATACAAGTATTACGAGACGTCGCGTTTACAGAGTTTTAAACGAATTTAAAATAATTCCTTCGGTTTTTATTAATTTTCACATCGGAAAAAGGTCGTTTTCGCGAGTCTATTAACCTGTTTCGATTCAATCATCGAATATCTTAATATTTATACATTTATATATTTGACTCGAATATTAGATTCAAGATGAAATTTACTTTATCACGATACGATTTACGATACTTTACAATATTTTATCTTAACTCAATTCGGACATTTTTACATTCTAGCACGCCTCTTAACGACATCATATTGACTGTGTCGTTACGCAATCCCGTGTCAATGGATAATCCTCCGGAAATAAAAGTGTGGAATGAAGACACTTTCTGAAAGTACTACTAAGGAGACGAAAAATTGGGAAAAATTTCACTCGGAAATACGAATATACACAGCAGTACAAAGCAGGGAAGTACTACGTTGAAGAATTGGATCGGGCGAGAGGCAGGTATTGGAAAAAAGGGTAGGTATGGAGGAACATGAGGTATAATCTCGAAACTCGCGGCTAATTGCGAAAGATTAGATAGGAGAAGGCGGAGATGCCGCCGTGACAGAGGTGGCGCGGAGGGTAATGTTACACAAGGCAGTAGTCTCGGTGGCATGTGTCGTTGATGAGGCGGTTAGTATTCAGCGGTGCTTTCCGAGCCTGGAACTTTTGAAAACTAACCGAGTAAAGCCACCTTAATTCCATAAGAGGGAGGCCAAAGGGGTTCGAGCGTCATCGTAACACCCTCTTAATTACAGGATATTAGGAGACGCCCACAGGAGCTACGGAGGTGCAGGAAGCCAGATAGTGCGATTTATTATTCGCGGTCTACCTTATCTCGCTTTTTAGGAGTCGGATTTCTTGGTCTGTAAACTTCTGCTCAAGGAGAGATTGATTCAGCGGGTTCGTTAGGTTCATTTTTCTCGATTCGTTAAGAAAAACGAACGAATATGTTTTTCATTTACGTTAAATATTTATTTCACAGACACGTATAGACACGTACACGAACACACACGTACAGTCTTAAACTTATCTTATGCCTTCAGCAATAAAGTAACTATTGTAGAGCGGATTTCCATCTGCGTTGAGAAATAAGATTAATATATCACGAAGCATGACCATTCATATATTTCTTCTTTTTAAACGATAAAATATTACGAGACGTTATTCCAAAAACAAATATTATTAGAATGTGAAATTAATCGTAATAATAATTAGCCGTGTTGGCGAGGAACGATGTCTTGATTTATATATACGGGATACGGCTTGATTTTGTAATCTTTCGATATCGGGATTGTGAAAATCTCAATAATGTGACAATTTATCGTTAGGATTGTAGCAATATGGTTTTAAGGATTGATCATTAGGAATTAAGTCGTCAATCATAGCGAGATTCGAGAGAATAAGGATAATAATGATCGCGTTTGATTCGAGAAAATATCGCAAAGAAAATTGAATACGTTATGCTCGACGATGCATAAATTTGATGGCAACTTACATGCAACGTATTTCCTTCTTTCCACCTTGGAACGCGCAATCTTTGCCCCATCTCTTAGGAAGTTCCATGATGACGAGGCCTAGATTACCCCACAATACCAGTTGCGTGCCAGTCTCGTTAATCAGTAGATGTTTTATTTCGAAAATCGGAGGGTCGGTAGGTCGAAGTTTCTGAAAGGATAAAAAGGAGAAAAATAAATTAATAATTATTTCGGATTTGTTTATCGTCGATTGTTTTCCCTCGTCAACATTTTTTCGCGTCAGAGAGATAAAAGGGGGAAGAGGGGAGGGGGGAGAGGAATCGCAACAGTAACAAATGGTAAGTAGAATTGGATAAAAGTTTAATCGCTCGTACTCTTATCTCGACTGGTACTGCAATTTTAATTTTCGTACCGTAACGAGATAGGGGCGGTCCCTGAAATTCTACTTTCACCCTCGCCGCGCATCGTCTATCGATTAATAAACTTTATAATACGATCCTGTTCCTCGTTTGTTTTCCAGTTTGATTTTTATCACGGCGGTCCGGGAAAAGAGCAGGTGCACGACAAGCCTCCTTGCCCATGCCACCACCCTTACTCTCGGGATTTCTCTTTAACATCCCCTTGCCGCGATGCCTGCCACCCTCTTTCGCCTCGATATTTAATTTCGAACTAAGTTCGCGAACGAACGCGAACATCATTACAGGCCGGCATCCCCGTAGGTGGGGTATCGGCGCGTATCAAGGGGCAATTATTCTTTTACCCGAGGGTAGTTTTTGCCAAGACGATGAACGAGACCCGATGATATCGAATGTACTTCTTCTTCCTTCTTTCGTGCTTCTTCTTTGATGGCAACCATGGAAATGAACCTGGGAGTTGGGATGATGTTTAAGAAAGATTTCTCAAATATCGATAGGAACGAGAAACAACGAAACTTTTAACTTCGAACCGCGTTGCGTAAGATTTCTTTTCGATCGTAAATTCACGTTCATTCACATTTATATATTGTATTTTACTGCGTATACAAATGAAAATTGAGAGTAATATTCCTCCATTCGTTTTAAATGCGTAGAAATAACAACAATAACAACACCAATAATAATAATAATAATAATAATAATAATAATAATATAAATATAAAATAAAATAAAAACACCGTGATATAGTGTAATACATTTTCTAATGATGATGGAACTGTAACGTTAAAAGGGTCGAAGAACGTATTTTAAAAATATCAATTTCTTGCTCCGGACAAAGAATCTCGACAACGACTAATACTATGCTACTCCCCGTTCACAAAATGTCCCGAGTAATAAAATCGTTTTTCGATCAAACCAGCTTCCCTTCTATCGCGTTTCATTTGCGGGGGAATAAAAATGCGATGCTAAGCGCAGCGTAGCGCCAAGGAAAGAGAGAGAGAGAGAGAGAGAGAGAGAGAGCCGAGTACGTTTAAAAGTTTTCTTCTCGTTAAGACTTGTTCTCTGGAGACCTCGGTGGTACGCAATGTGAAGAAAAAGGAAAGAAAAAGAGAGAGGAAAAGTGTGTGTGCGCGCGCGCGTCCACCCTCTCATTCTCTTGCAGTTAGTAGAAACACATTTATTAACGGCAGCTCATCTCATCCCGTTGTTAAGTACCGGTAAGAGAGTGTTCTCTTTCTCTCTCTTCTCCTTTATCCTCTCAGCGAGAGTTCTCGTTCACTTTGGTAGCTGTCTGCGTCCCGTCCAAGGGTGAAGAGAAAAAAGACGCGAGATCGTCGACGCCTTATTAATTCGGAAGCCGAGGCTGGAGCGCAAGGAAGAAGGTGTCGCGCGGGAAGAGGAGCTCTTTGAAGAAATTAAAAGAACAGAGGGTATAATGTGAACACATCCATTCCCTGACCCTCTTTCTCCCTTCTCTCTTAACCCAACCCCTGTGCCGCGTTTCTCTGCCCCTCTCGTTACCACCATTAACTCCGCAACTGTTTCTGTTAAATGTCAGTCAGCCGGATGTCTCGAGTCTCGTCACGGTTTCTTCTAAAATCCGACGTATTATCGTTTATTCGCGATCCTTGCGTTTCCCCTCCCCTTCTTTATTCCCTTCTTCCTCGTTTTTCTTGTTCCTACTTATTGCCACCGGATTCCATGCCCGTTACCTTTCAACTTTAATGCCATTCCGAAACGAGATTGCGCGCGAGGGAATCCTCGTCGAAACGAGTTCGTGGAAAACCCTTGCGGTGGAACCGCAATGAAACATAGAACAATGACCGATGGCAACGAATATCTCTTATATAATAATTGATCATTTTATTCGTTTAACGGAATCGAAAAAATCGTTAAACCGTTTAATTGAAAAAAAAAAAGAAAAAGAAAAAAAAGAAAACGTTTCCATATCCATGTTATTCGGTTTAATTCGTAAGAAAATAGCTCATAAGATGCTTTACGCATTTATACCATCTTACAACGTTAAACAATGCATAATGGGTAACGAGCTCAATTTTATAAAATCTTTATTTATCGTCGATTCGGTTAGAATTTACGAGGAAGCTTGTCGGAGCAACGCGTGGTAGAAAAATTATACGTTTCTTAATGGTAATTTGAAACGGTTATATTCGTAAAAATTATCAAGGGTAAAGTTACGAACAAATATTTTCTCGAGCAAAAGTTTCATTTCCTTTTGAATGTAAAAATAAATCCTTTCTATTCCTGCTAGACTTTATATATTTTTGAATTCGAACACAACGTAAATGTTTTACGTTTGTGTTTCGCGTACGAAAACTTGAACACGATCTATAGTTAAAATATTAATCTAGCCTTCGNAAAAAAAAAAAAAAAAAAAAAAAAAAGAAAAAAGGTTCGTCAAAGGTTAAAATTGTTAACCGCTCGAGTGTTCGGTAATACGAGGGGAAAGTGAAAAGTGTCAGAGCATTTAGTCCGTATGTCGTACGAGGGACGCAAGCCGTTTCAAATAAACGGTTTATTTTATAAAAGATATTCAGATAGAATGTGACACATTGTAACATTATGAATAAACACATCAAATGTCTGGAAAAGAATGCGTTCCTACTTCGTTGCATTCTCACGTTTAATTTAAAGACATTTTATAGAAATTTTACCACGAAGTCGAACGAAAAGAAATTTACAAAGACAACGTGTCTTTTTGTTAACGTATCATTGTAAACTTATAGCTAGATGGAGGAAAAGTTTAGAAAAGAAATACACAAAAAAATATTATTACGTTATCCGTAGACCGTAAAACGTTGGATTCTTATTTTAAAATGCAAGGAGAAGATGTATGTGTTTTTCCGTATTATTTTCCCTACTTACGAGCAATTCAATTTAATACAATAAACGTTTACATATTTCAAACGAATATAATTCTTAACCGAATTTAAAGCATTCGTTTTTGTAACCTCTACACGTATATATACGTCCAATACGTCCAATGTATACGAGTTATACATATTTATAATAACATCACTTTAATGAATCTTTAGATAGAGAATAAGTTTGGAATTTTAATTGATATCGAGGTACGTAGACGTAAACGCATAGTATCAACGGACGGAGGATAAGTTTGGTCATTGAAACGGAAAGTCATGGTGGTGAATGTTCTGCCAACGCTCTAAACCGCGACGAACGTAAAGACATATTGTCCGGGCGTAACAAGAAACCGTCGTCGGATTTTGGTGGAATGAAAAAGGGGAATATGGCAATCCGCGTAGCTATAACGCGAGGCAGCGGGCCGAGCAAAGATGGCAAACGAGGACGTTAGCCGAATAATGCAAAACAAACCTCATTTGAGATATAGTCTGGCATTTGTCCATATTAAGGTGTGCCGTAAGGCTGCCTCGGCATTTTCGTTTCGCGCGTGTATGCGTGCGCGTACGCTTTGAAATTATATAGCGAGAGCATCAGTCGTCGTTAGTCAGCTCCTGCCGCATTCCGGTGTTAACTATGTGTATCTTGAGCACCCGTTACGTAGCCATTTATCAGTGAGTTCCTTCATACGTGTTATTTTCCGTGTTAAGATGCACAGTTTCGCGCGCGATATTTCACTTTGCCTTCACGTATCGTCTCTGTATTCGCCGCTAAACAGGATTTACCTTACGCGGAATTTTGAAAAAATCGATCCATCGAAAGTTCTCTCTCTCTCTCTCTCTCTCTCTCTTTCTCGTTTTTCGACACCTCTCCGGCTCATATTTTATTTTCGATGTACAACACGGATGAACAAAATGGACGAATTGCAGGATATTTTGCTCATTGTCAGGGAGAAAAGTGGAATTACGCAGACAGAATACTACCACGTCCGTATATTCCAACTTGTCATTGTGTCTCGTAGCAAGACTTTCATCGTAAGCGACACACGCAACTTTATATTAAGCGTAAGTTCTAAACTAATAAGACAACAGCGACGATAGGACGATCAAGGTGAACCGAAAGGGGTAGAGCGACGCAAGAAGGGTTCAAATTTTGGTGGTGAAGCTACAAAGCGGGTCACCGATTACGACGTTGATCGTTTATGAGAGAGATCCAAATTAGATAAGTTGAAGCAGCTTCCTCTCGCTTACCACTCGAGACCATTACTCTCCAAGAATTTCAATCAGGCATCATTTTCGAATTTACAAATCCTTCAACTTATGCCTCGACAATGTCTCGAAACTACACGATGCTAAATTCTACAATTAATAGAATTTCTATTCGGAGAAGCAAGGACGAGTTGATCTCCATCTAAACGAGACAAATTTTTCTTCGTTTCAAGAATACAAAAAGCAGAGAGAGAGAGAGGAGAGAGACACGTAAATTTTTCTAAGAAAATAAATTTCTTCTTTCTTCAGCCACTTCGGACAGATTCGATCTTAGCCGAGAGATAGGAAGAGAAGAATAGGAATAGAGAGGCTTGGTCGATTCGAAGGGGACATCGAGGAAGGATGGGAAGCAACGGCCGGTATATAGCGTAGTTTTCAGAGAGAAAGAGACGAAAGGGAGGCCCGTTAGGTGGTCGACGTCGGATGTAAATTTGCATTGAACGAAATGAGGCGCTATGGGGCATTCCAGTCCGAAGTTAATAGCTTCCCAACGATTAACCGTATCCCTCCGCGCATCGTGTCTAACCGGCGCGCCTCTTTCTCTCTTTTCCCATTCTAATCCTTTTCATTCCCCTAGTATTATTTTCTCTTTCTCTTCGCCTTTTTTTCTCTCGCGTTCGCCTCGTCGCATCCTTCTTACTTATACAGTACTTGACATCTATCCAACGATATACGCTTATACGTTTTAAAGGTTGCGAAATAATTGACTCGACCGAGACGAATCGATCGACGATCCCTCGTTTTCCCGTGACATTTCTCGATCGATCGACCTGGTTTTCTCGATATCGAATTGGAACGATCGAAACGCAGACGAAGAGAAATTCAATACGATCCAAGAATCGCACAGAATCGGTGGATGCAAAAGGCGGTGCCTAACCGTGGCCGCAGCCAATAGTTTCCAGGCATGGAAAGGCGCCACGGGGGTTATAGGGCATAATTTAGTGGACAGTTTGATATACAAACAATCTTTAATGAAATTCTTGGTGTTCATTAATAACGCATTACAGCCTCGTGCGGCACTGGCGCCGGTGTCGGCATCGGTACCCGGGAATCCTCACCCATCCTTTTACTCCTCATACTCCGTTTTCCTAGCCACCCTCTCTCTCCACTCCATCGCGGCGCTCCCTGCCACCCTTTATCGTTACCGACTTTTCGGACTAATCTTTCCTCTCTTTTCCCATTTTATCTCGCTTCTCGTATTTTACGTTATACCTCTATAAGCGCTATCCTTCTTCTATATTTTCAAACGTTATAACACACACACACACGCATATATATAGAGTGTATATAGTGTATATTTTGGATAGAAAAGAGAGGTGGAACAAGTGTATAAGAGAGAAGAAAGGAGAGAACTGATGGGAATTCGTTTTGGGATGGACGATACCCCGACGTGTTTAATGAATCGACGTAATCAAGGGTATGGGGATAGGTCGAGCGACGAATGACAATCGAGTTTTGTATTAATGTCCGACTATGCCGCACCCACGGTCCCTCCGCGGCGCGTACGACACTCGCCCATCAGTCTGATCGTTCGTTTAATCAACCGAGTCGCTAACGCGATTAACTTATTGCGTATTCCTATCGTTTCGTACACGTGAGACACGAATCAGCGATATCCCATCGGGGGTGTCGTTCTCTCTCTCTTTCTTTCTCTCTTTCTTCTCTCCCTCTGCTCGCTCGCTCGCTTTCGTTTCTTTCTCTTTGTTTACCCACCTGTGGTGTCGCGTTAGTACGCAAGTATATAACCACTTTTCGACGAATCATCGGGCGGATTCCTCGGACAATTTGATCATTCGCCTATTTCCTAATTAAACGAATATCTCCTGTACCTTTACACGATTAATCTCTTTAACCGTGTTTAGGTTTTCTCGTCGTAATTGATCTTTCCATTCCATTTTGTCATCTATTTTACATTTATCATTATCGGTTACGATCTGTTTTTTAATCGATGATTATCGTTTATATTTCAAAATAAGATTTAACATTTACTCTTCTTTCTCCTTTTACATAGCGATATAAATTATTATTACAAATTTGGATATATCGTCGATCAAGTTAGAATACCAAAGCAAAATTTTAAACTACTTTATACGTTGCTTTAGATGTTAAAAATTTCGGCGTGGATCGTTTTTATATACGTAGACGAGTGGTCACAGACGACGGAGTATAAAAGTCAGTAGACGAGAAGACGATAAAATTTCTTCGAAAAAACAACGCTTCGACGTTCGATTCTAACCACGACACTTTTCATATGATCGAAATAACGAAAAAAAGAGGAAGGGAAGAAATGGAAGGATGGATCGAATTTTTGTACGACGAATTATTTTCGAAATAATAGGCAATGTATGCGCGCATATACGAATGGTTGGAAAAATACAACGCACATCAGGTTGGATGTCGGGAGAAGCGAAAGGACGCGGAGAGGAATGATATCATCGGTGGCGGGGTCCGGCATTGGGGAGGATGATATAGAATTTTAATATAGTGGTTTACGAGCGCGATTGTCCGCCATTTTACGGCCGCTATAGAACGACCATTTGAATTCTTAGATCTGCATACTTTGCGGAATTGCGCGGTCCGACTGGCACGACGATGGACCAACGCCAGAGGCTGACCCCAGCTCCATCGACCAACCTGCGCTTTCTCGTCCCATTTCCGTTATTCCTCGTTCCCTCGCTCGCTTAAATATTCTTCGTCTTCTTTCTATATCCCGTTTTTTAACCGCTCGAACTCGATGCAGCGCTGCACGTCGCGTCATGTACGCGTCTGTACGCTCCGTACACTCTTTTCAAACGTTACGAGCGAGTGAAAGACGAAAGGTGAACACCTAAGAGATCTTATCGTAACGCATCGGATATTATCGTTTTTCAGAATCAGAAGAAAAAAAGAAGCGTTACGAATCACTCGGATATCGATCGAATCGAAATGTAACATATATTTCTTATTTTTAATATATTTTATATTTATATTTATATTTTATATTTCTTAAATTTAATATCGGAATATAAATGAATGTAATATCGATCGGATGTCTCGTATTTCGGTGTTACGCACACTCTGCACGTTCACGCCCGATCGATGGATCGAGTTAGCGAAAGCGTTGGGAGCGGATAATAAGAGCGAAGGGAAGAAAAGTGGCGTTCGCATTACATCGCTTCGGTGGATGACGGCAGAATCTCATTTGATTACCATAGAATTCGAGTTTTCTTCGAACCGATGGAGGCGATTATTAATTTTCTTCTCGCACCACGTTTCTCGGATTCTCCTCTGGCTAACGTAATCGATTCGAAAAGGAGAATCGTTTTTCGCCCGCGCGAAAGTGACTTACGATCGTTATTACCATCCCAAATAGCAGTTCGTATCCGTTTCGTTCGGGGAGCGCGTGTAACGGCGAGAAAATGACGAATATGCTCCCTTCATTGATACCAGATACATGGAATTTTATCGCGTCGTTATCGTTTAGAATTATAGCTGCGTTTAAATTTCCTTCCTTCCTACGTATTAGAATCATCGTCGCAGACTTATCGCGGGACCGACGTTTCGCTTATTATATAACACATTTTTTTTTTTTATAAAGAAAATAAATTCGACTAATTCAATGATCTTTGATATCTAGTAATCGAAATGATAGAATGGAAAAAGTTTGGAACCGTCGATCGATCAACTTTTATTATTTAATCCGCGAATGTGATCGAATGGAAATGATATAATGAATGGAAATAAAGGGAATGGAGATAAAATTAGCGAGAGGGAGGGGTGCGGGTGCAGGTGCGATAATCAGGTGGGGCCGAGAGAAGCAAGCTGCACGTGGCACCGATACGAAGGTTTCGTATCAAGTTGGAAGGACGGGAGAAGGGAAGGGAAGGAAAAGGGTGGTGGTGAAGTCTCTCTCTCTTTCCCTCCTTCCCACGATATAAGCCGTATCAGTTATAATTTACAATGTTATGGCGATTTTATGTATATCTTGGCAGAGCTGCGCTCCCCCGCGCTGAGAAGTATTATTTAAATTAAACGGGGCTAAACTAAGCGAACCGACGGCATCGAAGTGGCGGGGAGAGAGAGGTGCCGCGGCGGTATGCAAATTATTATCGCGGGGCGATAATTTAAATGCATATTTCGCCTCCTATATCATTTTATTATTGCCAGCCAAGTTAAGTCAGTCGGTGGGCGAACGTTTACGAGAACGAGCCTCGCCCTGTGTAACTACCACACCGATACACCTTGTATTAGAAACGCTATCGAAGCATTTTCCCCGTATAATCCTCATTGTTACTGCCTGCGGGACCATAATATCCTGTCGAGTAACGGCTACCGAGCAGGATTAATACTCAACGTCTAATTGTATACCGCGAGGAAGTGCCAGCTCATCCAACTTGGTGGCCTCTGTCTTCGAGCCGATGTCCCCGCCGGCATCGTGCATCCGTCCGCCTCTGCGCCGCGTCTCCCCTCCCCTCCTCATTTCCCGTTTAATCGTTCGTTCGATTAACGATATTTGCCGTATCATCTTCTTACGCGATGAGTTTTTAAAAAGGCGAATTGAAACGAAAGAAGAATGGAAAAAAAAAAAAAAAAGAAAGGATGAAAATTGTTGCGTGCGTCGTCGATATATATACGATATGTTCCTTCATAGGACAAAGATGGAGGGACAAAGATGGGACAAAGAGGAATTCCATCCAGCGAGAAGCTAAAAACCACGGTTCGCGGTCGACTGCGAGATCTCGCTATTCTCGCCACCACCGTCGAAAAGTTGAGACTGTTCACCGTTCTCGGAACCAATTTGCAACGACCGCGATTGTTCTCCCCGGTGGCGCATTTAGTCAGGATTTACATTTTCAGAGAAACAAGAATGAAAAGCGTACCTGCTAAGTTTCAAGAAACCAAATCGGACAGTCCGCGCCGCGAGTATCTCTCGAACAACGAAGAAGGGTTCAAACCTGGCTGGTGGTTGGTATTTTAATTCCTGACCGTTATCGCCCCCGCGTAGCCGGGGTCAGTGGCGAAAGATACATGTAAGTTGACCCCGCCCTCGAGACCTCTCCTGGACGCTTATGAATATTAATTTCGCCCATCCCTCCTCCCCCCTCCCCCTCCTCCCCCCCAACTGAAAACAGACCCGACAGGAACAAATTAGATCTTTCCTTCCATACATTTCCCTTTTATTCTCCGCGCTTCTCCCTCCCCCTCCCTTCTCCCTTCCACTCCTTTCCCCGAATCGTTGACGCAAGCTATCGCTCGAACAGGGATATCGGCGATACGCGCAAACGCCGTAGAAGATGCACGCTCGCGAAAAAGGATGGAGGATGGAGAATTACGATAAGAAAGGTTTTGGTTTAGCAAACATGGATTTCGGGGGGAAAAGTTGGAAAAGCAAAAGTTTCTCTCGTCGGTTATTCGGTGTTTAAGCCGGAGTGTTGCGCTATCTAACCAACGTACCATTCATCCGCGAATACACAGAGGCAACGGCGGAGACATGGTTACAGACGCGTACACGTAGCCCACACAACGGGGCTTTATCTCTGTATCTTTCGGATGTCAGACGACCCTTGGTATTTCCTACAGTTAGTTTCCAGGGCGCGACTCCGCGCGATTTCGAAGGGTGCGTGTTTCAGGCCCATGTTTCCTCGTAATACATGCTCAGGTAGGCACAAGTACGCGTGCATTCTCGCCAACGGTAACGAACACACGTACCGCCAGATAGAGTTCCCTTGAATCTGGCAATCTCATAACGGGGAGTTAAAACCACAGCACGAATGTCGTATCTTAGCCTGTCTCAACCCCTTTCCAGACTTTCTTACGTTCCAACACCGCTATGTATATATACACACGCACGTATATGTACAGATATTATTATCATCGATCCCTCGAGTTCTCATTCTCCATCACGACCGCGTTTCACGTTTTTTTACCGGATTTATCGATCGGCGTTTTCGATCGAAAGTCGAAAGCTCGATAGATGGAGGATGATGACGAAAAAGTTCGAAGAAGAAGAAAACGGGGACGTAAACTATACGGCGTAAAGAGATACGGTTGGGGAGGGGGAAAGGTAGTCGCGCAGCGGGTAATGCAGCAGTGAACCGCAAAATGGGATTCGCGAGCGGCGTCCGTCGTTGCTCGAAATAAATAAATAAGTAAGACGGGTTATGCGGGGCGTGTTTCGGCGACCACCCCTCCCGAGGCGGGATTCGCCTCGCTACGAGGACGCTATGAGAAATCCGTACAACTTGGCAAGAAGTTGCCATCGCATCCTGAATTTCTGCCGCTGCGCGTTCTCACACGTACCGGAACGTGTAGAAGGACCTTTTCGTACGTTGTTTCGCTTCATCTTAATGGATTTCGCAGTAATTGTAAATTATTTTCCGAGTTTCGCGCGCATGTGCACGGTTACAAGCGCTCTTCGAATCGCGTCGTTCTCGTCGTTTTATTCGCTTTATCGCGAGTTTTACTTTCCAATATTTCGAAGCCATCGTTCGAACGTAACGAATTCCACGGATATCGAAAGGAGAACTTTTCTTTCGCCCGTTAATAAAAATTTTTAGAGAAGGAAAAAAAAAAGTGGATTGAATTCGGATTAAATTCGAGTATCGAAAACGATCGGAGGATTCAACCGATTATTTCCATCCTTCTCGTCCAGACGAGTGTCCAGGGATGAATGCACGCGATGCGTGTTGCACCCCTGCGGTGAAAAATCGTTGTCCGTGTAAACGTATGGCCCGTTAAATACAGCCTACGCTGAAAAATAACCTGGCAAATTGAATGGAGGCGATGCAGTGTGTGTGTACGTGGGAAAGGGATAGGGAGTAGGCAGACGATGGAGAGAGGGTGAGTTCCGATGGTCGGAGTAAAAATTCGGCGAGATTGTCGACGACGACGAGACGAGATCGTACTTGTCACCCCACCTCGAGCTTTTACGAGCGGGCCGTGCAGTTTTTTTTCCTTCTTCTTNNNTTTTTTTTTTTTTTTTTTTTTTGACCGAAAAATACTCGGTCTCGTTGTTGCTTGCCGATCGAAGAGCTTTCCACGCATTTGCGCTACCACCGCGCTCCTTCAAATTATCTCTTCCCTCCCTTTTGTCCTTGGAACGATTTCGTTTCGAATTCGTCAAAAAACGATCGCCACCATTTCCATATTCCACGATAAAAATTACTACCGTTTACGAAACAATCGTTTCTTTCCTCCCCCCCCCCCCGACCATTTTTTCTGGCATTTTGTCCAAACTGCGTAAATTTTCATCTTTAAACGGGCTTCGTATTTATTTCTCTTTTCCTCCTTCTCGATATATTCTACGTCTTGGAACTTTGTTCTCGTTCTCGCTCTTCCTTCCTATTTTCCTTCCCTTCTTTTTCTTTTGTCTCGGTTATAAGAGTTTTACCGCGGCGAGCACAGTGGAATTCGTTACCGAAACTGATTAAAAGTTGTCACCGGTATAAGCTGCTTGAGAACAAGTTTTGCAAACATTTACATAGGAAAACTCGAGGCTAGTCAATTAGTTGGGGCTAAGTTAACGCAGTTAACCCGCGTTGTCCCTCTCTGTTCAACGCGATACCGTAAAACTGCAACTACGGTCGAAGCGAATTTGTATCATATCGAAATGAACGTTCGATTCAAATTTTTTACCGCGTACGATAATTTTATGATCGAACGGAGAGCGAATTCTTAACATCTGTCGCGCCATCGAAAAAAAAACTAAACGAAAAGATCGCGCTTAATCTCCGGACTCTTCTCGAAAGAAAGAAAGAAAGAAGAGGAAAATTAAACGAAACGTTGCGGAGACGTTCTCGCAATCCGAAATACAAATACAAAAGGATTAGGAGGGGAAGAGACAAGGGGGAGCGCGTGTGTGACACGGGGCGGGCGTCGAACATTAAGCATAATGGCCTCCGTCGACAAGAATGTGGCCCACCGGTGGCCGTCGCGCAAAGTGCCTATTTATTACGTTATTACGTAGATTTGATGGGACGCGAGGAAAGCAAACGCGCGCGCATTCTCTTCCGCGCGAAGAAAAGAGAGGAGAGTTTGAGCGCGAGCTCCTAATGCGACTCGATTTAAAATATAAATTCTCCGCGATATGTAATCTCGTGCCGGCTCGTTTTCTTTGGGATTCCAGAACAAGGTTGAAGGCACGTCACCCCCTGGCCCCTGGGGTGGGAAACGATGTCTTTTCCGAGGGCTCGTTGTGCTGGAACAACTCTGATATATCATTGGTTTACCGAGAAACGTAATATTCCGTGTGACGGATGGAACCTTATCGACGATACATGGCAAAAATATACCGTCGAGTTGTATATCTATATTTAATACACGACTCGTCTCCGTATCGATCGATAAAATGCTTGTTCTTACGTACGGATCTTATACGACGATCTTATACGACGGATTGTTATATCCGGATAAATCTATAAACACGTGTCTATAAACAATTATGAGAGAAATATTATTATCTTTTTCTTCGAGCATTCGCCACTATTTTTTATTATAGGATAATAATATATATAGGATAGGATAATTTTTTAAAACGATCGGTTTATCGACGATTCGAACGTGATTGAGCGGAGGAAGTGGAGGATTATGGAAGGAGGGGGATGAAGAGGAGAAAATTGTGATATATCTAATAAATAGGAGCCATTCGTAATGTCGCGGCCGGTGAAACCGTTCGGTTGGCGACACTGGCGCCGTTCGCGCTTTTTGCCATTGATAATAAATTACCCAACGTGATATTTCTTATTGTTAGGAGGGTGCTAGCGAGTGCGTCTGAGGGCTTTGATCGGTACGTACTTTCTCTCTCTATATATCCAGTGTCGCGGTCGTTAATCAAAGACACATCCCAACTTGGCTCTGGTTCGGTTGCACCACCGCCACCACCACTTCTCTCGCAAACTAATCCCCTGTCGCCAATTTTATCCAACCCTTGCCTTCTTATCGGTGTCCCTAACCCGTCCTTCGAATACCGATTAAACGATGGAACGAAAAGAAAAATCGCGTTGAAACGATTCAAAGCACTTCGAACGAGGATAATCGAATTTCAACTATTTTCAACGATTGGACGATTGAAAATTACGAATACTCGTCGTATCGAATAATATTCTTTGATTATAAATCGAGAATTATTTTGTACACGTAAAAAAAATTTGGAAAAATTCGGAGAGATTTAATTTTGATCGACGATTTACGAAAAATCTTAGCGTGGCGCTAAGCCAAGGAAAGCATTATGTCGTGGCGGAAATCATGCCGTTATAGGCTACGGAAAGACGGCCGTATTTTCCAAGCCATAAAGATCGGATATTGCGAGAATTATTCAGGATAATTTAAATTGAGACGCTCCTCCCACCGAGGTGCGGATTTTCCGCGGAACGCGCCAAGAAAACAAGGATATAAATTATGTACAGATAGGCTGCGTAATTTAAATCGTACACCCTCCCTTCGATATCTCGATTTCGAAAGCCGTTCGGGGCCTCGTAAAATTCAAATCGATTCGCCTCGTCATTTTCACGAGAACAAATGCTTTAATATAATATATACGATCGCGAAAATTAATTGAGAAACAGACGGGAAAAAATAAAATATACAGTTTCGAAGTTATTTATAAATAATAAAACAAATAAATAATTTATAATTTTTAGTCTTTTGTAAAATAAAAAAATCGATTCTCTCGATAAAGGAGAAAATGTACCTCTCTGTATGTTCTAAAAGAAAGAGAAAAAAAAAAAAATTCGCAGGAAATCGATAAACTTTGTTCGCTCGAAGAAGAGGGAAAAGAAGTATCTTCGATTCGCGTCTTGCCAATCTATTACATCAGGCTGGAGACACGTGCTGAATGCACGAATGCGGTCCATGTTTGTCAAGGACGACATAAATCTATCTATCCACGTATGGAGGTATATATATATGAGACTCGGATCCGACACGAAGCCTGATGAATGATGGCTGGCGAAAGGAAACGACCCTTCTCGAGGATATCTTTTTTTCTTCTCCCCTTTTCCCGATTCTTTGTCTTTTTGCGTATCACTTTCGATCGCCTGTCTCTCCTCTATCGTTTTTTTCCTGCAATTTCGGCTATCATTATATCGATGCTCGCCAAAATCTTTCTCCCCTAATTGTATGATATATATATATATATATAAAACGCGTACGGAAAGATATCCCTCGAATCGTTAATAATTTTTTCGTCGGGATCCTTTACGAATCGATAAATGTATTTCGTCGAATCGGATCGAAAGGATTTTCGTAAATAATGTATCGTTCTGTACACGAGGTTGGATATTTTGATATTTTGATAAATATGCGAAGAAAGAAAAATGTTTTTATTTTTTTTTTTTACAATTTAATATTCTATTCGAGTATCGAATCCCTCTATCCGCGCCCATTCCATTCCCCTCTCTTCTTCGTCTCTCGAAGAGAAACGCGGATGCTAATGGTTTAATTGAATTCCGATTATCCAAAGACGGTTTCTTCGTCCCCCTATGCCGGTTCCAGGATCCTGTTGTGCTATGAATCAAAAGCAGGGCGCGTCTGCGAGTGACGTAATTATTGAGATCTCGATTTTGCCGAGGATATCTCGGTCCTCTTTCCTGCTACACGACCGAATGGCAGCCGCATTAAAATATTAATGACTCCTCGTATCGGAAACAGACTTTGGAAAACGACCCTTGAGTTCGGCGAGCATAAATCACTCGTTTCCTTTCTTTCTTCATCTTCATAATCGTTCCTCTCTCCAAGATATACGATATCTATATATGTACGTAATAATCGATCGAAGACTCTCGATACGTTTGAATCGAAATGAATTATTCTTATTCTTCGAAACTTTGAACAAAAATTTATATTTCTGGAGTTTTCCTTTCTCTTCGAAGCTCTGTCATTTTCATCTTTAATTCAAACGCCTCCTCGATCTTGCCTCCTACAAAGGGTATGAGCTACAAAGGGTTGGTGTATTTGACGTAGACCGATGGCTACGCTAATCGAAAGCAGTCTCGTTTTATCGCAAAGATCGAGAAAGAAGCAAAAGGAGGAACGATAGTTTCGATATAGCATGATTTAATTGATCAAAGAAATTTCTATTCGATTATATTCGTAAAGATATTAATACTAATTCGAACATCGAACCTAATCGAGTCATTATTCCATTTGCATTCCAGATTCTATTTCTTTCTTGTTTTTTTATCAACCGTTACTTTCCAAGATGAAACTAAAAAACATAAGCATAGAAAGTAATTAGATTACAATCCTTCTAATGATACTCGTTAGAAGTAAAAAACTGCTATAAAGATAAAATTGGTAGAACGAACGTAACCCCATTTCCAAGTTGATAAATTGCGACAGCGGTTCAATTAATACAGTTACCGAGGATTTGAACATGGTGTATTCTTTTTTAAACGCACCGGCGAGGAACTAAATTGAAAGCACAAACCGACCCTTTCTCCGAACGGGAAAAAAAAAAAAAAAAAAAAAAAGGAGCGAGAATCAGTGGGAATACAGGGAGTGCGAATTGGTCGTTGGTGAGAGCTATCGAGGAGGCGATGCAACACGGCATATGGGGCCGATATCGAGAAAGGATCACCTGTTGCATCCGGAGTGATGGGGTTGGGGCCACGAGGGTTACGGTTCGAAGGCTATTCAGGAGTTCGGGGTAGAAACGACCCTCGATCGGTCGTGTAGTGGCCAGCGAGTGGCTATATCTCTTCAAATGTCCCGTAATCGAGCTACCTTTGCTTCGTTTTCCGTCAAGACATCGCCTTAAAGGGGAAGCCTTCGGCTTCCGTGTTATGTAATTACTCTCTCTCTCTCTCACTCTTTCTCGTTTGAGACAAAAATCGCGATCGAAAAAAAAGAAACGGATACACATTGTGGTTGTGTATACGTGTATTTAAAATTTTTTTTCTTTTTTAATTACTCGATATTTGATCTATATATCTAATCTATATATTATTATTTACGATTTTTTATTCGAATAAATAAGTTCTCTCTTACATCTTTTTCGATAACGAGACAGAACGAAATTCGAAACACATTTCCCAAAGATGTAAAATTTATCTATCTGATTTAATTACGAGATTTTACGTACATTTTAGATGTAGCATACGTAAAAATTTCGTACGTACGTCGTAAGTAGAAGCTTTAAATTTTTCGAACAGTTCCGATTGCGACGAACTTTTTGCAACAAAACCTCTCTTGTTCTGGTCGTGATAATAAACTGCGAGAGATGAAAAGAAAAATTAGAAGCTTTATCGAATCGAGGAATTATCACGAAATAATTCTACGTAGATTTAAATATTGCTATTTCTAATTGAACGAAATCCGTTTGGAATATCATTTTAGCCGTTCTCCCCTCGACACTGTTCGCAGGGTTTAATCGGCGATGTAATATCACTTGGACCGGCACAATGGTGGGTTACGTTTCACGAGGGATTCCATCGTGTACGGATTTTTAACTCGGTGTCCCGTCATCTATGCGAAATGCAATTTTATGCGCGGCCGGTTTAATCGTATTATTTTCGAGTGGTCAAGATACAGGAAATTGCCACGGAGAAAAAGGATAGTGTCGAAATGGAGCATCGGAGTCGGTCGTGGGTCGGGTCTTTGGTCGACGAAGGGGAAGGCAACGGGGGTGGATTCCTGTGGGATTGTTGGAACGATGCTGGAATGCTTTATGAGGGACTGACCACCGCCTTACGGCCGGGGCAATGATCCATTATTCCGCAAACTGAATTACCACGTTGCGTCAAACAATTTTCTTCCCTCGCCCCCTATCCTTCTTCGCGATTTTTTTCTTTCTTTCCATTCCGATCGCGTCTTTCTTCCATCGTAATAATTCGTAATAATTCGTCAGAGGCTTCACGACTTAATTATAGAACCGCGACAAGGACAATTAATTTTCTTTTCACGCATCGACGCGTTGAAATTCATAAGGAACGATCGAGAGTCGATCCTTTCGTCGTGGAGCAAATCGATCGGGAAAAAGACAATCGTCGAGGGTTTTTCTTTCTCTTTATTATCGATGGGGAGGATCGATCTATCTAATTCCTCGAAGATTCTTCGAGGAAGAAGGATGGAGGAAGAAGGAAGGCCCCGGAAAGAAATTCCAATAAGAGGGTGGAGACAGAGCCGAGAAAGAAATGAGGCCATTTTGATAATGGGTTCCTACATGGAAGAAGAAGGAAAGCGTTCGCTGCGAAACTCTATAGGGATTTGGACGAGGCATCGTTGCCGGATCACCGAGAAAAGCGTGGATATCCAACGCGTGTGCTCGTGTACACGTGAATTGATACGTCTCTCGGGCTTCCTGCTTTGAATTATCGACTCTAGGATTCACGTAAGAAAAATGATTCGCCGACCAGACGTTCCTCCATCAACTTTCCCTCTTAAAACAACCCGAAAATTTGAAAAATATTCCACTAACTAACGTCTCGCGTTGTTCCTTGAAAAATGTATATATATATATCATAAATGCATACAACATTTAATACTAGAAGAAGAGAGGAAGTTAGAAAGGGGAAAAAAAAAGGAAAAAATCTTTTTTTCATCGGAGAGAGGGTCTCGTCGTTAACGGGTTTCACCTCCTTTCACCTGGTGCGGTGCTGCGACGAGAGACGACGTCGAAATAAGAGCCGTCGTTGGAACCGTCGTTGCGGTTTACGTCGAACCTGGTGTCTGCCAGAAAGGTTAATTTTAACGAATTCAACGAGGCAAGAGAGGTCGGAGTTTAACAGGATAAGCTAATTGTGGGGTATTGGCTAAGAAGTCGAGAGAAATGAGAACGAGGGTTTCGAGAGAAAGAGAGAGAGGGGAAAGGGTCTGCTCGCTCGGTGCTAGTCGAGGATCGTTAGCAGCCGGCAAGCGACTGGAATCACAATTCGGTTTCTTATCAAAGAGATCCCAGACGCGTGTGTGTATATTCCGTTTATTTCTATATATATCCGTACAATCCACCAGCCTTCGATTCTTCAAAGACGAGAGAATAAAATCGCAAACTCGCGCAATTTTTTTTTTTTTTTTTACGAATATTTAAATACTTATTTCAGTAGTCAGAGGAGAAATAAGGAATAATTAAAGAGTGAAACGAATTATAACGATATTTGCGAATATCGGTTTTCTTTTGGTTTCTTTTTTTTTTTCTTTCCGAATTTTTAAACGATTTTTCGCGATTCGACGTCGAAACGAATGTCGCGTAGAAAGATGGTTAAGATCGAGAAGAGCGGTTGGCAATCTCAACGAAAACGCGTCAACGTAGGTATCCTAAATAAAAAATTCGAGCGAGAGAGTCTCCCCAATCGTCGCTTTATACTCGAGGCTTAGATTAAGTCCGCGAAGAAAAATCTATCCGGGACCCCCCGTCCCGTGGAAGCGGAAAAAAGAGAGGCAGCGATATGGCCGTTGTCCCGGCACGAATCTCTCTCGCAGGCGATATCCTGCTTTTTCGAGAGGGATAGCAGCGGCCGTCCAAGGGTCGAACGAGGAAGCGGAGGGGTTGACGGCGCGACGAGGGAGACGGCGCTCCTCCATACGTAGCTAACTCAATTTAGATCGAGTGGCAGACATTTGTTACCGAGGCTCCGTCTCTACTCCGCTTCATCTCGCCCGAGCCACCGCCGCTCCTTTTTATTTCCTATTATTTATCTGGATAAATAAGATCGGCTATTCCCTCTTATACGAGGCCCGGCTTTCAGCATCCTCGTCCTCCGTTATCGGCTTTATCCGATTCTAACGATCGATCGAACGTCGGATAAAATAGAAAATTCGAGAATAACGGAGAATCTAGCGCTGCGGTATTCGTAATCGTGGAAATTCTATTGCCAATTCTATTTGCGTATAGGTAGGTCGCGTGGGGTAATAGGCGAAGGAGTTGAGGACACGAGTCGAGACACGGGTGTAATAATCGTTACGAGCCGCAAATGTCCGGAGCACAGGATCCAACCGTATATATATTTCGAGCTGTACGAAGAAGGGGGAGGCGGAGAAGAAGAGACGTATTTGGCAAGAGTTAAAGCAACCACGAATGTCGATGTTGTTTACGATCGACTCGAGATTTCGCGCGTACATATACACGCGCCCTTTCTACTATCATACATACATAACACATGCCTGATGATTTTTCGATCGACGATGATTGCTCTCTCTTAATAATTCGATTACGTTTTCGACGACGTGTCGATAAATCGATGCTGAGTGCATCGAGAGGAGATTTGGAGAAGGAATGGAGGAGGAAGGAGGGAGGAGGACACGAAATAAGTACGGATGGTGAAAAAGTTGGCTCCCTCGGAGCGGAAGGCCCTCGATGGGAAAGGGCCGAGAAGAGAAAAGGGGCAACAGCGTCATTGTTTCCGCGGTGTAAAAGGTGGGCTAACAGCTAACGGTAGTAGTGGTGGGTGGCATAGGAAACAAGCGTAGAAGTAGAAGAGAGAGAGAGAGAGAGGGATGGAGGCCGGTAAAAAAGGGGTGGGTGAAATGCGGAAGGGGCCTGGAGCGATTCAGGGTGTTCCGCAAGTGTAAATGCCAAGTGAACAGTTCGAGTGAACAGCCCTTCAGTACTCGCGGTGGCTCTCGACCTTTATAATCCGAGCATAATTACTGGGCGGGCAGTATAGCGCCTCCTCCGCGTTCCTACCACCACCACCACGGCACCGGCACCGGCACCGGCACCACCACCATCGCCGGCAACCACCATCACCCGGCATCGTCTACGCTACCATCAGCAGAAGCAGCACCAGTCGCTGCCATACACGAGAGATTAATTGTTATTAATTATTTTCCCGCGGCGGGTAATTGCGTCATCGCCGGGAGCGGTGCTAGCCGACGGTAACTAGCAACGACGTCGGCTTCGCCGTTTAACAATGAAGCCAACCGCGTCCTTTTCAGCCCTGGCCGGAAGCGGACGCTTGAAAACTGCAACCCGTACCAGCCTGCCTGCACGCTCCCTACGCCACGTACTTCCGCTTAGATTCTTTCACCGCTCCACTCTCGGCCGCCGACCGACCGACCACCGTTCGCAACCCTTCTCCTCCTCTTCCTCCTCCTCCACCCCCCTCCTTTTTTCGTCTTATTCTCTTCCCCCGTTAACCGCTCCCTCAAATCTCCTTCTCGAAACATCGAATCTTCTCCCCTCTTTTCAACGCTAATCGTCCCTCGAACGAACGCGTGATTCGTGCTCGAAATGCTTGGATTTCGATCGAATTGGAACGAACAACGATTAGGATGATACGCCGTTAGGATGATCTTTTATTACTCTTATCCCAACGTTGATCCCAATATGATTACTCTTATTACTCCCAATATATTCTACCCTGCTACTAGAGTCAACGCTACTAACCGAATGGTTAGTTTCCAAAGAGGAAAAAAATCGGTTTCAAGGGAGCGGTAAGTAGGTAGACGTTATTTGCGATCGAAGCGGGTATCGTATCCTTGACTCGTTTCTCGGTGAATTGCCACGCTATATATATATATACCCCGTAAAGGGAACGCGTGGAACGTGGAATTTAAGAGTATTCGGGGCATTGTACGGGGTCGTGTATAAATTGCTCGCCGTCGACGTGCTGCAACGAGAACGAGAGAGAGAGAGAGAGAGAGAGAGAGATGCGTTTCCGCTTTCTTCAAACGTTCGATCTCGCGATCGACGGGACGCGTAGGTGGAAGGGACGAGAGAGAGGATCGATCGCTCTCCTCGTTTCGACAGATCCTGCCACCTAGGCAGGCGTGCGTAAGCTGAAGCTCGAACGTAAATGGGCGCGTGGGTCGTGGAGAATTTTAGCACGGGCGGGGGGTGGAATTTGCCGTGTGGGACGAACAAGAGGGAGGGAGAAAGAGAGGGAGAGTCGGTTGAGAGTCGCATACATTCGGGGCGAAGAAAGAGCGCGGGAAGCAGACAGGGGTTGGGGGTTGGTCGACCGAGGCTGTCCGCAATTAAAATAATTCCCTTTCTGCTTGCAGCCGAGCGGAAAGAACTTACCAGCACCCTCTCGCGGGTACCCCCGGGGTGCTACCCTCTTCCTCTTTCTTCCTCCGCCGGTATCCACTTCCTCACCCTTCCCCTCCCCCTCCTCCAACTCCTCCTACTCTCCTCTTTCTCTTTCCTCGAGCGTGGTGGTGGCTCCGGTAAGCATAGCTATTTTAATTGTGTCGTCCTACGCCAGGATGACCAACCCGCACGGGACGGTGCGGAATGAACGCGCCACCCTCTTCTTCTCGCGGTGCGGCTCGAAAACCTCGAGTATGCGGTTACCACTATCCTTTACTTGCCCTCGATTACTGCGAAGCTTGATTGTATAGGAGGGAGAAGCGAGCTCGGAGAATCCGACTCGCTTATCGACGATAAAAAATTCCAAATCGTTCTCCCCCTCTTTTGGACTATGACTATATTTTCGAAATTTCGAACAAATTGGAATCATCCGGATGTTTCGCGAATTTCGTTCGATTCGAAAGAGTATAGTTTTCCCGTTAAAGATAATCGAAAATAAGGAGGACGAATGACGGAATACGAGGAGTTGGAAGAATGCCGCTTTCGACGCGAATCGCACGCGCCAAGGTGATGGATGAGTACACGGTTGCCCTTTAGGAGGCGAAAGGGTTAAATCCGCGAGACAAATTAGCGCAAGCTTTACTTCACGAGCGGGGCTGAAAGCGGCACCGGTTTCCTCGAGCCAAGGAAGGTCTCGGGTTCCCCGTGTGACGAGACAACGGGACCTGAAAAGAGTCCTTTCCGGACGAAAGAGACAGAGAGAGAGAGAGAGAGAGAGAGAGGAGAAGAAGCAGAAGCTCGGAAGCAAGCCTATAGACGGAGTTGAGCGATGCGCGAAAGGTTTATCGCTGTGACGGCTGTTACGAACGCTATGGTTGAAATTAATCCGAGCGAGGCCCTCGGTTAACCTCCTCAAAAGCGGCCGCAAACGTTGGCCTCCGCGTTTCACAACGGGGCATTTCATTCACCCGCGGTCCGCGGTGAGATGATCGCGTCTCGCGTTTCTTCGCTGTTGTTCCGCTGCACCGCATCTCCTCCTTGCGTGCTCCGGAATTACGTCGCTTCGCTGTTCACCACTGCCCCCCACTCCTTCCTATTCGCCTCCTTGCCTCGAAAGAGGAGAGAGCGAAGCGAATCTTTCTGCGGAGCCGACCACGAAAAACGAATAATACCGGTCTGGCTCCCGTTACGAAACTCGCCACTCTTTCTCTTCGCGTTTCTCTTTTCGCGAATTTTTCCTTTTCGCGAATTTTTCCTTTTCGTGAAACGAATATATCACGCTAGAATTATCAACAGTTCGAACTCTAAACAAATATCGGGTTCGAAACGACGATTTTTTACGAGATACGAGAGAATTCGTCGATGTACGGAGATCTGGGTCACGCTTTAAACCGAAGTGGACGGCTAAGATAAGAAGAACATAATCGGAACGATCGGCTGTGTGAATTTTCAAATTCTCGATTCGCGATGGGATGGGCGCGTGGGGCGAAGTTGGTGCCGGCTCGTTACGCACCAATTAAATGTGCGCAGCCTGGCTGCCAAAGATATTAGAGTCATCCGAGCGAGTGGCCGGTCGAGCAAAAATAAGTAATTAGAAATACCGCATGGATAATATACGGTGCAATTAAGGCCGAAAGAGGGCCACCTAGCCGCCGCGAAAGCAGACCTCTACCTCCACCCTCGCCTCTGCTCTCCCCCCACCCCTCCAGCCTCTTGCAGAGCCGGTGGTGGCGTGCAAAGGGGGGTGGAGCCTCAACCGGATGCGGATTCATAATTAAACACGCCCTTAAAACAAAATCATTACGGCTGTGTCGACTCGGGACGGCTTCCACCACTCTCTCTTCCGCTCATCCCCTTATTCCCATCTCTATCTTTTCTTCTCTTTGTCCGACCATCCCCCTTTTCCTCTCTCTCCCTTCTCCACTCTTTTCCTCTCTTTCCGTTCCAACTCGAGCGAGGGAAGGAAGAAAAAAAAAGACGCGCGAAAGATTCGTCGATGTCCTCCTCAAACTCGTTTCTCTATCCCGCGTATTTTTCCTTTAAAAAGAAATCCTACTTACGCGATCGCGTATTCGCCTTTTTGAAATCTTACAAAACAATCTTATTATTACATTTATTCGCTTACTTTTTATTGATTTGGAAAAATCGAATCACCGATACGAATACGTTTCAGATTCACTTAGACCTCGTCGCTCGTCAATCATATTCCAACGTGGATAACATACGTAAGAGGATGGACGGAAGATATTTTTAGCAAGAGGAACAATCGTCCTTGGTCGAGTCTCCATCTCACCGTTTCAACGGATTCGAGGGAAGAGGGGGAGAAGAAAGAAGTTGGTTTTGTGTACTACGCGCGGTGGTGGTTCGAAACGGGTTCGTTCCTTCTCCGGTGGACGGAGGCAGCGAGGATCGAAGGGGGACGAAGAGAAAGAGGGAGGGAGAGGTGGTGGAGGCGCTACGCCGCGGAGGGTGGAAGCTAGTTCCGCACACCTCCCCGTGAGAAAGGACGGGGGGTTGGGCATGCGAAGCTACCGAGGCATCCCGGGATTCGAACTGGTTCCACCCACAAAGTCCATCGCGCCGGTCCGGCCGCCCCGCGAGGAGCTTTTCCTATTTTCTCATAGCAGCTATAACCGGCCAAATCCTCCCTCCCACCTCTCCAACGTCATCCTCCTACGCCGACGGCATCGGCCAGTCATCGAGTGCCTCCCGTGGATTCGTTAAGGAATTAAGAATACATGCGCACCAACTTTGGAACCGAGCCTGCTCGGGGATGGTCAGCATTGCGGATTTCCTTCATTTCTTTCCTTCTCGCGATATATCGGTGTTACGCGACTCTGCTTCCCTCCGCGTGACCCTCGGATACCGCGGATTAAAATGGAATATCTTAAAATGGAGATGGAGGATCTGTTTTATCGATTAATTTCCAAGTTGTAATCCAATCCGTTGTGATCGATAGACGATAACGAAAATAATCCTATTATTCGTGAAAATGATCCTTTCTTCGTCGAATTCGAAATTCGAATAGTTTAATTATTACAGTAATATTTGAATTGTATTATCACTCGATCGTCGATAGATCAGAAATCATTTATCGTAGATAGATCGAATGAACGCACGAGCAAATTAGATTTTTGCGCAATCCTGTTACGTTTGAAATGAAAGTGTTTTAAATTGAAAATTAAGGCGAAAAGAGTTAAACGGAGAGAATTGAATGAAATCGGTGAAAATATAGAAAGGAGTGTGTTATTTCGCTCGAAATATGGATTTGAGGCGCGTTTTCGGAATACCAGGCAGCCATTTAATTACTTGGCTGGTAAGAGCGTGGCCGGGATGACGATGTCGCGAAACGAAGCAAACTGTCCGTAATTTCGCAAGTTGCCGGTGTCACGTCGTCCATTTATTACTCAACTTATTGTCAGAAGGAACGGAAACAAAAGCGCAATAAGAAGGTGGGTGGTCGGGGGCGGAAGTCAGAAATGTGGCGCGGAAAAAGGCGAAAAGCAACGAAATGAAACGTTCGCAAACGAGTCACGATCCCCTAATTAGGGGGCTAAATACCGCTGACGTTTTTTGCCGTTGCAATATTATCATATTTAGTATGCGCACTTAGGAAGCCGGCTTAAATAAGCCCTGGAACCTCTCGAGTATGGAAGCTCCGGCCGAGAGCACGAAGTCTAATAAGTTGCACTGGTCGAGCTGCTGCCGGACTGCACCTCGTATATCTGTCAGAGTATTAGGCTACGTTTTCGACCTCGCTTTCTTCCGTCCTTCCTTCCTTCGTTCGCGATCCAACCTTATCTTTATTGATTCTTTACGAGTTAAACGACTCGTGTCGTAAACGATAGTTTGACGAGTGTTTGAAGTGTTAAAGTTTGCTTGGCAAAGTTTGCAAAAAATCACCATCACGTATTGTAACCTCACAAATCGACGAGATGATATAAAGTAGAGGATGGAACATTTTTTCAACATCAACAAATTATTATTGGAAACGCGTACATAGATTTTTAATTTTTAATTTCGACGCAGAAATTGCAGGAAACGAATTTACAATTGGATCGAAAACACTCGTATTTATTATTGATGAATACGAAAAAAGAAACGAATTAATTATAATATAATCGTATATATAATGTAATATGTATAAACTTGTGTATAATCGAGGTGCCGTTGGAGCGTAATCGTGGATGACGAACGATTGCGATTCGAAGAGCGAGGGTGGTAAGTAAATGCGAACTGTTCGCATCGGCATTCGATTCGTGGCATAGCGGCATTGAAATCTCCTATCTGACTCGGTTATTTGCTAGCCTCCCATCGAAAAATCCAATTGAAAGTTAAGATTTTTTTTTTACGTTTAAAACGATCGCGTAATTTTATATACGGTTTATAAATATTCTTCTCGAAAAAAAAAAAAAGTGGTAAAAAGTAAATCGCGACTTTTGCGAACGGAGATCGTTGCGTCATTCGAATTATCACCGAAACCGAAATAATTTCAATTATTGTATCGAGATCTTTTCGATATTTCTTTTTTTTTTTTGCAAAGAATACACCGCGTAAAACGATTTGTCTCGAAATTATTATCGTGATTCAATCGTGGAAATAAACGATTCAACGGGATTAGTCAAAGTATTCGAAAGAGATCGATAATCGAGAAATTATTATTCATTAGGCGAAAGCGGCTCAGTTTCGGGAGGGTAGGCGAGAAGTGATTTTCTGACGGTGGACAAGAATTTCGACTTTCGCGGGAAGAGAAAGAGAGAAAGAGAAAGAACGAAAAAGAAAAGACGGGTAAAGGAAGAAGCGACCTAAGAGAGGTTCTAATTTATCAGGACGCGGGGACTTTGCGTCTGAGACTGAAGCTAACAGCTAATTTAAGGGTTAATTCCTTAGGAGACAAGTTGGCAGAATTACGACGAAAATATTCATGGCATTATGCATACGCTTAGGCGGACGGCGAGTGTTGCTAATAAAAATTAAAAAGTCTAATTGCGAAAGATTCTCGTTGCGAAATTAAGAGATCGTATCGATCTCGCCGCCGTTATTTCCCTTCGTTTTACGTTAATCGAGTTGACGAATCGCATCCATCGTTCGCATATATTTTCCTGTCGTTTCTGTTATTCGAAAACTATTAAACTTTAATCGAGAAATCGTGAAAAATCGTAAAGACAACGATTGCAATGGCCAAAGTAGAAAAATCAAAGTTTGATAATTCTTGAAACGATTACCTGGAAATCGATGTCTAAATCAAGATTGAAGCGACGAATCGCGAACGAGCAATTTTCGTCCTCGCTTCTAAATTCAAATTGAATCCCATCCCCGATACTTAAATCGGATCCCCCGCCCGTATCGTTCCTTCCTTAATTCGATTTCCAAGACGAAAGACAAGAACCGTTGCAATTTTCTCATCGTAACTTTTGTTTCTCCTCGATATATCCGATTCGCTTGGATATTGAATTCTCAACGACCTCTCGCGTACCACCTACAAATTGCACGCCAGGGTGGTGTTACGATGAAATATGCTCACCCCTTCTGCGCTTTCTGCACGGCTTTCTCTCCTCTTGCTCACCCCAGGGACCGAGATTCGAGAAAAAACTCGATGCTATCTAAATCGTTGTAACCTAAGATCGCTCCTCCGGATTTCCTCCGATTTTAATTCCCTTTCTTTCGTGCGACACATAAGAAAGATGTGCCGGATACGTTCGAATGGAAGATAAAAAAAAAAGACGAACGAGCGTTTTACACGATATATCGATCCAAAAAGAATTGATTCTGAAAATCGATTCAACGATGTAAGTTTAATTTTTTTTTTTTTTTTTTTTCTTTCTTTCCAAGCGGACGCGATGGAATTTAAGGACGATGTCGACGACATTTACACTCGGCAACTTCGAGCGAAACTGTAGATGTCGGGACTTGAGCGACCGTGACGAGCGGGAAAACCGTGCGAGGGTGGAATATTCCTGACAGCAAGCTGACAGTCAGATTTGTACATTTTAAGTACACCGAATCCTCTCTCCCTCTGGCCCCTCTCATTTCGCGCGATAAATAAGGCTGTAAACTTCCCTACCAGGGCGATAATTAAATCGAGACGCTTCGGGTGCCTGACAACTTTTTTTCCCCCCTCCCTTCGAACGATCGCTCGAATCGTTTTCAAGATCGGCAAAAAAAAAAAAGAAAAAACGAAATTTTACCAACCGCGTGGTAAGTAAAAAATCTTTTTACGTCATTCGACTCAAAAATTGGTAATAAATAATTGGAAGCTATTTATTTATTAAAAAATCATATTTATTAACGAGACGCAAATGGAGAATGGAAAATATTAATTAATCTTGTTGTCGCTTAAAATTGGGGGAAACAAAGAAACAGGGCCTAATTCCATTGGAACGTAATTGGCGAATCGGGATAATGATCGGGCAAGTATATAGTGGAATCGTGGAACGGAGTACGACGATATTCTTTATCGGGGCGCTCGGTCCGGCGGATCACGTAGGTCGTAGGTAGGGGTGAGGGCGAGGGTGCAGCGTCGGTAAAAATAAAGGAAATTTATTCGCGTAATTTAAACGGGGGTAACGGGACAAGAGCGTGTGTTCGGCCCCGAACAGACGGAAGAAGCGCCGATTCACTCCCATCCCCCCCCCCCTCTCTCCCTCTCACCCGAGAGAGTGGCAATATAGTTTCCCTAATGGCGCTTAAAAAAATGTTAAAAAGACGATATTAAGAATGTGACTACGGCGTGGAAGAAGGTGGAGGAAGAAAGTCGGGTGGAGGGTGAGGGAGGAGCCCGGTCGAGAGCCCGGTTAATCGCCGTAAGACAAGCGGAGAAATGAGCGAACGGTAACGCGGGGGGATGGGAGGGGGATCGAGCCGCTCGACGAGGGCCAAGGGGATGGGTTCACGCGGAATTTAAAGGAGTGTCGAGTGTCGAGGGGAGGGGGAGAAAAACGCGAAGAAATTAAAGATGAACCTTGAGCGAAATGGGGCGTGAGTTTGCAAGGACCCTTCCTTTTTGCGTTTTATATCAAGTCCCGAGTGCCGTCTCCCGAGTCGCCCCTATCGAGCCTATTCGGGGATGAACTGCCACACTCTTGCACACGCACACTCGCGTTGAATCGAGTCGAGTCGAGTAACAATAATATATAGATACAAGTGAAATTCGAAATTTGAAGGCGCGAAAAGAAAAAGAAAGAAACGAAGATGACAGATCTTATAATAGAATTATTAAAACGAGAGAGAGAGAGAGAGAGAGAGAGAATATTCAATTATCGATCGGACGATTTGAATTCGTGATTTCCTCTTTAGCGGTCGGAAAAGCATCGTTAACCGTGGAAGAGAAGGTACACGACGCTCCTCTTGAATACAAAATATCAATCAGGTTTTAGGGGAGGACCGGGCGAGAAAAATATTCGGTAATTACGACAAGCCCCTCTCGATCGTCGTACGACGACCCCGTCGGCAATCACCGTCTCCTTCTCGATTATCTTTCCGAGATTTCCGAGACGCTCTTTATTTTTCACAACGCCAGAGATTCTTAAATCTAATGGAAACGAGTCGAAGCGGGCGGTGAAACGAAGAATAAAAAAAACTCGATCGGAGGAGAGAAAGATTTGGAAAGGAAAGCGGGAAAATAAATAATAATCGTAATCGGGGAGGGGAAGGGAGAGATGACACATAGGGTGGGAAAAAAGGAGAGAACTCGTTTCCAAGGAATTTCGCGGGATGGTTGATCGCGGGAAAGGTGGAATGAGATATATATATAAGTAACCGTTGGTGGCCATTTTCCTTTCCACGCATCCTCCGGTCGCGTCCCCTTCGAGGTCAGAAAATCCACGTTCCAACGCGCAAGGGGGCGCGGGGTATTATAACGAATCCTCGCGGAAATTAAAGGAAGGACCTTTATGTATTCTCTGGAGAATTCATACGTAGCCGGTTAATTACGAAATTCAAATTAACACAAAAAATGGGAGATCTGGAGGTGGAGGGGGAGGGGGAGCCGACGTTTTTTAAGGATCTCCCTTTTTAAGGCTACGAACTCGCCTACTTATTACGTTTCTCGGTAGCTCCGCTGGCGGTCTGGCAGTCGGTTATTTACCTACTCGAGGTTTTAATTACCTACCCCCTAGCTCTACGCCGGACAGAAAAGTAATCTTGGAAGTATGTGAAAGCGAGCACAGAATTTACGTAACGGACGTTAGAAACAAAGTAGGTATATTGGCCTTAGCCAAGCACTTTTCTTTGTTGGCATGAAATAACGTCTGTAGAAATAATAAGAATAACAATTCCGCTGTATTACGCTGTGTTCCAAAGCGGTTGTCTCGGTTTTTAGACAAATGCCCGTTCGTGCAATTTTTATACCGTTATATTATCAGTCGCTCGAGTTTTTCTTAAATATCAAATAGCTCCGAGATTTATTTGTACCGACGATGAGTACATTCGTTTTTACATTTTTCTTCTTCCTTCCTTCCTTCCTTCCTTCCTTCCTTCCTTCCGTCCCTCTTTGATTTCTCAAAGAGATTTTTCAACGATACTTTTCGAACGAACGTGAAAACGGAAAGGCAAGGTAAGCGTGGAATATATCTCGCCCCCTTTCTTCGTTTCCTAATAAAATATAAATCTTGGAGGAGGATATTATTACACAGAAATTCGCTTCGGCGAACGAGCGAGCGAGCGAGCGAGTTCGATGTTAAAGTTTGTCGAGCGACGAATTAAATCGTGAAAAACGATTATCGAACTGTGCCGTAATAATAATATTATTTTCTCTCCCTTTAGGTTGGAAAAAACGTTAACCTTAACGCTATTAAGATAATCGTGCGTAGGCTTATTTCCATCCCAAGGGAAAAGCGAAATCGATGGTTTCGCAGACGCGATACCGACGTTATTGTATCGACGTTACGATCGTTCTCGTAAAAAGTTACAGTCGCGTTATACATATAATAAAACAGGAGAAACGTGCACCGTGGAAAAGAAACGAAGATGGTTAAACGGTGAAATCGACCGAGTTTGCCTTTATTATATCATTGCGTAAGTTGCGGGCGTAAATCCTCCCCTTGGAACGCGTGGGAAGAGAAAGGGAAAACTCGTGATCATCGATGCGTTCAAGAGTGTCGAAAGAAAGAATTTTTTATTCTTCGAATTCGCGGCAGAGAATAAGATCCAGCATATTAATTCCGTCGTCTTTGAAAAGGAATTATTCCGTTGGATATCCTCGTACGAGTGGAAATTTTACTCTCGGAATCTTCGGTCGGAGATGGACGCTGGAACGAATATCGGTCGATTAACGAGGTGACGCGAGCGCGATAAGGGAAAACTCGGACTCGGAAGGCGAGCTTATAGCTCGTAATATAAAGCCCAGTTCGGCGAGACGAAGTCGGAATAAACGGAAATTACCGGGGCCATCTTGTAATTATACGGCTAATAGGAAGGTAATTTAGTGTCTCGAACTGGAGTTACCAGTGGTGCAGAGACGTCTGTAGGAGCGGTTGGTAGCCCGCGTTGCCGCGGTCTTCGCGGAAAATTAAAATAATAAACGGCATCGTTAGGATTCATCATCTGATTTTAATTTCCATTCCAAAATGATTGCGCATTATCTCCGGCCCGCCCCGTAACACCGTTTCTGGATTTACCGCTCGAGGGCCAAGCCAGACGTTGCTCAACCTCGCTCCTTCTTTCGCCTACCTTCGTAATTTTATCCCCTTATTCTTTAATCGATTATCCGAGCCTCCGGAGAGTATATTCTCGATAAGTTTAACCGCCGTTTCCGTAACCATCTCGAAACCGATTGATTTCGAACCAACGAAAAATGTGCGAAGAAAAAAGATATATTTTAAAAATGAAGATGTTGGTCGCATTTCGCTTCGACGTGTCGTTAGGGAAAGTGTGGAATGTTTCTAATAAAAGTGGAGCGGTAACATTACCTTTTCGATAAAATCGTAACGATGTTGGTTGGCACAATTTTACAGTTACGGCAATTACACAGCTGTTCAAATTTTTATTTAGCGTTTACAAAATGTAATACGTGTACGCGGTACAAAAATATTGTACGAATTACGAAATTTAATTATGAAATATAACGATGAAATTCGCTTGTATATAGTAATTATAACCATGCGTATAATTTAAATAACAAGTTTCGATCAAAACTGGAGAAAGAAAAAAAAAAAAAGAAATTTGCAAATAGCATCTTCCAGAAAATAAAATATATTGTATCATCGGGCATTAAAAATCTAATTAATTTTAATTGCGAGAAGTAAAATTTAATTGAGAATGTGCGATAAAATTTATCGACGAATTATAATTTTAGAGAAAGATCGAATTTAAATATTCACCTGGCGCACTTAACAATTTCTTCCTTTGAATTTTACAGTATTTGAAATTATTAATTCATATTAATTACCATGTTGATTACTTATTTCTGAAATTATATCAAGGCGATATCCTATGAGAAAAATTCTACGCGATTGAAAGAAATAATTGCTTAAATAAAATTCAAAAAGATCGAAGAATCGTTAATAATATATCATTCTTCGTAACTTCGTAACGCGACATCGCAGATAATAAAAAGTCGACGATCAAACGAGGGGACAAAAAATACAATGTTTTTTGCAAAAACATTTTATTTCGTATTTCCGATTTATTTTTACGCGTGAAATCATCTTCCATCCGGTTTTTACCACTTACTCGCTCTGCCATATTCCGAATTACCCTGTTGCATTTTGGATTAAACGGTGTCCAAAAATGGTGGTGATATAAAAAAGGCAAGGAAGATAATGTATAACAATTCGACAATAATAATTCTTTTTTTTAAATCAAGCGTTATTTCTGTGGTGCGATATAACGTAATATATAACGTAATACATATAATTCGTCATTCGCGATGAAATTCAACGTACGATATTTTTCATCAAAAGATTATCGATCGTGCAATTTTCATCGAGCGTTAAGCGATAACTTTTATTCAAAAATGAAAACCATGTTATTTCACGCTCTTTGTAGAAATTCGTGATGGATAAAAGCTCGATATCAACGATATTTTACGTCGCACGGATCATCACATGGAAATCGACCCGTTAATTTAATTTAACAAAAAATATATCATTTAATCGGCGAGAATAGATATTTATAAAGCATCGAGAGTACTCGTCGAACGCGCGAATTACGCGTGGCGATCATTACGCGGTATGGGAGCGCGGACATTTCGGTTTTTATACGAAGAGCGGGTGAAAGCGGTGGTGGCGAACCGAGCAAAAAATACGCGCTACGGGATTTTTATTTTTTTTTTTTTTTTTTTTTCCCCGCCAGAATCCTCCGCCATCCCTCGCGCTACGTTTCTACGAACGCGTGTTATCGCGATCGTAACGATGAGAGGGCGCGGCCGCGAGTGTACGCATCGGACGTGCGTCCCAACGATTTTGGAAAATAAAGTTTATCGCCTTCGTGGCCTCGCGCACCACCACTCCACGTAATGGCTTGTCCGCCCGAAAATGCGAAAAGTATTACGTCGTTGCTCGTAGATTTCGACATAATTTTTATGATGCCGCGCCAGCTCAACGTGTCGGCGAATACTATGATGGGGGAGGGGAGGGGAAAAAAAATCTAAATGTTCTTTTGTAACGATACATCGCGCGAACAGGTTGCACAGGGAAACAAGAAAATCCTGCTATTTCGACTATTAAAATTATTCCCTTCTAACTAGTAGAAGAAATTCCAATATCCTTTCGCCACAATTTTGCGTAACAAGGAAACGCGATTAGATTGTTTTCGATGGAAAATAATTAAAAATAGAAAGTAATCCTAAAACGGAAACAGAAATAAGACGAATGAAAGAAAGGAAGGATTTACCTGGCTTTGAAAAAACAAACATTGAAATTAAATTAATCTTGAAATAAGATTAAGATGGAACACATTGGTTACACGCATCTACGTGCGTCTAAAAAAACGTAGGCTGTTATAATAGAGAAATCTGTCCAGGAAAATTTGAAAGATAAGAAAGTTGGAAATACTTGGGAGAAGAGGGATCCGATTGCGCGGGGAGGAGGGTGTAGGTAAGTGGCTAATTAACATTACAACTACCCGGTTCTGGAATCTGCGGTCGTGGAAGCAGCATTGCTGATGTTCCGGTCGCGTTCTCGCACGGTTGTTCGTAGTCGCGTAATTTAAGTGTGCCACCGAAGACACGGTTTCGCCATGCGACGCGGGCCATTATCATGGTAATTTGTTAGAAACAAACATTATAATTCCGGCGAAGTGAGAAGGAGGGGGGAGGCGCGTCCTGCGAGAGCGGCAAGAGCGGTTGAAGAAAAGTGGTGGGGGGCAGGCGGCGCTTTGCCGGGAAGCTGGGCAAGGGTTAAGACTTGGCGCCCAAGTTAAAGGCGTAAGATCCACCGTGTTTTGGACAGTGTCCATTGTCTCGGGGTTATTTATTAGAGACGACGCCGCTCCGCTCCTCTTCGTCGACGTGGCGAAGACCGAGCTAAGATGGTGCTTCGTGGCGGTATAACGGTGGCGGGATTTATATCTTGGTCCACAACCAAAACGCCATTATGCCATGGCTATGCCGGAACCCCTTCTCGCCGCCCAAAGATCTCTCGTTCCACGAGATCCTCCTTGTACGCGGATCCGGGGGTGATTAAGTCTGCATGGATGGCCCCCTCCCCCCCTCCCAAAAGTTTTCCATTTAAATGGATGACAATTAGCCGTGATTAGTCTTAAAGCTGGTAGAACAATGACGTTAACACGATCTTTGCCCGTTCGAAACGGATGCATTAATAACTGCCTCCCTCCAATCGTGGAAGGCAGAAGACGTTTGACATCCTCGCCTCCTACTTCGAAAAAATTAGCAATGTTTTCAACGTACAATATGCTCAATAATAGTAACAAGTGTAGAGTATGAAGTGTGAAATAAATAGGAAATTTTTGACAATTATTCCGAAGAAACGTTGTGAAACGAATAATAGATGAATCGGTTCGAATCGGTGAATAGAAAACTTTCCAAGTGTCCAGTCGAAGAAGAAGGTTTGAGAGAGAGAGAGAGAGAGACAGAGAGAAAGGAGGGCGCGAGAAGGATAAGGAGAAAGAGGTCGAACAATTTCGGTAAAGAAGAGTAGCGGAGAGATGAACTCGAGCAGCCATTGCTGAAATTCGTGCTGTGTGCCACTTCCTGCGCGGGGTAGAGCCGTGGAATTATTAGATATGCAACCACGACGGCTGCCCTCCTACCGGTATTATTAAACTTAGTTATGAATGCCCATTAAAACTGTAAAGGAAATGCATTAGCCTGCCAAGGTATTCTAGAGCTGACAAAACCACCCCCTGCGGAACGCGTAAGCCACTCGAGTTCGCTCCAATCCCCCTTGCTCGCTAAAAAATTCCATTCTTCTCGATACCTAAGGCCGATCGAACGTATATAACACAATATTTTTTTTTAACGATCATCGTTAAATGTTATAATCGAAAAAAAGAAAAAATTCAGCGACGAACGAAAATGTATTTTATCGCGATAAAATCGATTTGACAAGAAGTGCCAAAAGATCAAAATACTTTTTAGGATTGTTTTCGAAGAGATATTAGCATATTAGAGAAAGAAAAGAAAGAAAGAAAACGAAGTTACGCGGAAGGAGAAATGTATCCGTGGCGCGACGCGACGAACGAAATACGCATGGCGGAGAAGAGGAAAAGGGGAGAGAGAGAGAGGTATGAGTTGGTCCATGTCCACCACAAAAGCTATTGTCCGCCACTTACTGAATTCGTCGAGGTTTTCTCTCTCTCTCTCTCTCTCTCTCTCTCTCTCTCTCTCTCTCTCTCTCTCTCTCTCACCCTAGCGCCCCTGTCCACAGAGCACACAAGGGCCCCACGCTACCGATGTAAAACACTTCCCGTGAATTTTATTGCTCCACGTACCTCCTCGTACACTTGCACGTGCAAGACCACCTAACCTGTGCCCACCAACTGACGGGACCATCCTACATTCCCCCTTCGTTTACTCGTAGTACGCTCGTGCACGAGCTTCATCACCGTACACCTTGTAAAACAAATATATGCCGAGGCTTTGCGTTTCATCGAGATGTCTTCTCGTCGAGCGTTCTAACTTTCATCTCATCTTTCGAATATAGGATCGCGTTTTCTTTATCTCCTGTTAATAATACTTTGTTTCGAAACAACGACAAACAATCGAACGATAAATTTAATGTTTGTTTAAAAAATTTTTTTTTCGTATTTCTTCTTTTTGCAGAAATTATTAGGGTAACCATCGATAATTAATAATAAGTAATAATAATAAGTAATAATTAATTCAGGATTCGTAATCTAAATTTTTACGATTGAAAATATCTAAGAGAAAATATCTAAGAGAAAATCCGTGTCAATATTTATTGAGAAAATTCGACAAGTTCTTTTTTCATAAATAAAGGGATATCAAGTATAAGATAAACGTTACGACACTCGGTTTGAAAAATATTTTCAACGGGTGAGAAACGGAGAATAATCTGATTAAACCAGGGCCGAGACATCTAGTTTTTCCACAACTTGCACGTTATATATAATATAGCATGTATGCGTTTCTTATTGCCACGCGGTGTGACTGCGTACTCGCGTGTCCGAATATTTGCATCTGGAAAAAAAGGCGGCCATTGTAGATACAAATGTCACCGTAAAATTGCTTTTTAATTATCGTCACGAGGATTTTGCTTATTACGAGATATTCCATTCTTTCACAGCCTGAGATCTGGATTTTTCGTTGTTTCCTTCGACCTTGCTACGCGATTCCGCGAATAGCCGTTTTTAATTTAGATAAGATGGTCCCTTTTTACCGGATATAGAAAAGATCGTACAAACTATTGCGAATTGCGACCATATTCATAAATCTAAACGTTTCTCGCCTCGTTTTCTTTATTCCTTTAAAGCGAAGATATCGCTTTAAGTTAATTTCTAAACGTGCTTCTCTTCGATTTTTAGGGTCAAAGCGTAAAAAAAAAAAAGAAATAACTCATTGATCGAAAAAGGATCGAATAAATGAATATTATCGATCAATGATATATATTTCGAATATCCGATTGCCCAGGATTAGGTATATATATTTTAAATGACGCGTATAATTATTAAAATCGATTCGAAGTGTATGAATTATTTTGAATTGCTCGTAATTTTACTACATAAAAATTCGAGAATTGAAAGAAATCGATGGATCGAGAGGAAAATATGGAAATATAAATAAATACGTACGTAGATCGGTGCGGGGAGAGCGGAGAATTGGTAGAGGGAAGAATTAAAAGTTGAAGCTGGGTGAAAAGAGCTAGAGGAAGGCTTGTTATCTCGACGAGAAGGACGGGCAATTCGTTAGAGCGGCGGTAAATTCGCGAATTAAAGAACTTATTCCATTTGGGCAGCCAAAGGGGTGTGAACGCTTCCTCGTTCGTATTATCTCGTGTCGAGCGAGAAGAACAAAAAGGGTGTGCAGGTAGAGGGAAACAGAAAGGCGAGGACCAACGACGGGAGGGAATAACCTGTACGAACTAGGAAGGGGTGAGAGTTTGGTGGGGTGTCGGTTGGAAGGAAGACGAAGGGAGAAAGAGCGGAGAAAGGGACAGAGAGGACGCGTTTAGACGTTCGTTCCGCTGGTAACAAAGATAACTCTATGCAATAAAAATGATTCAAAGTTTCCCGCGGCGGATGGTGGTTCCGATGGCGGAGCGGTTGACAATAGCGCGTCTTTGTCTCCGCCCCACACCCTCTTTCGCCCGCCTCATCTCGCCCCCTTCTACGCTGCCTCGTCCGTATCCTGCGACACCTATCTTCCGGTTTAAAGTCCCGCCGTGCGCGCCAGGGAGGAACCTCGCTAACTTTTATTATTTACGACCGATATTTCAGTCGGCCACCGCGCATGCACGTACCGGTCATAAAGTGGCCCTTGGGAGAGTGGCCCACGATTCGATCGACTCTTAGAAAAATTACCGGAGAATCGTCGCTTTTTCGAACGATTGATTAAACGAGGGGAGAGATTCTAGCTTACCGATAGACATTCGCGTATATATCTCTACGTATCTCTTTTCGACGCGTGTTTCATATATATATATATATATAGATAGATAGATACATCGAAAATCGAAACGGACGAAAGATCAACTTTTTTCTAACCTCTTCTTAAAATTCTAGAATCGAGACGAGAGAGTGTAAAACGTGGAAGAAGACACGGAAGGAGGGATGGAAGCGAATAGAGAGAGGATTCCTCAGGATTTTCCCTTATCAAATCAACGGGTGAACGAGCGATGATCGGTCCCCAAAGAGAACGAGAGAGAAAGAGAGAAAGTGAAAGAGATGGAGACCCTTGGTGAGACTCCTCTATTCCCCCTCGGCGGGTACTCTTTATCTACCTAGCTACGAATACCCATACGTAACCCGGTGAAGGGTCTGAATTTGCATTTTATTCGCAGTTGTGGACCGCGGGTTCGTGGGTAACGTTCCTCCGCGGTACGGACATTTATTTTAATTAAATTACTCCGGAGCGTCGAACAACCCATTTCCTATAAATTATCCCCTCACCGGTCTTTTGGTCTCTCGCGCGTCCGCTCGGTCGGTCGCGCGCGCGAGCCCACGCACACGGGCACAGAGACATTAATGTACCCGGTGATCCTACGGTACCATTGAAATGAAATAAAAGCACAGCCGAGAACGAAACGTTCTGCCCATTCTCACTGTGCGCTCCGTTCGCCATGTCCTCCTCCTCCCCCCCCCCCTCCCTTTCATTTACCACGTAATCATTTTCCACTAGCGCGCGTATGCACGTACACCGATTAACCGCGAGACGCGTCTACCTATGCGTTCGTGGACACGCGCTTCTACCACTGACTATGTATATTGGTATCGCGGGCCATAATTTAACCGGAGCTTAATCGCTTCGAATCAAAAGTTCGCCGGAGAAAACGCTTTCGCGGTAATCGTCGTAAAGCGAACGCATCGTGCTACGATAATGGTCTCGATTATCGAGCAACTTCTGCTTAACCAACGACCGAATCATTAGCCAAAAGTGATCGGCCCCTTTATCGCACGATTCTCGTAATTTCCTTAAATGTTTACATGTTTATCTATTTTCGAATGATGACGAATGATTTTTTCAGATAATAGAATATAATCGCAATGAATAAATAGATATTATATTAAGATTTCGATATTATATTATTTATAAATATGTTTATGTACAAGTAACAATAATAATTTATTACTTCCATTTTTTCATCAATTATTTCGATTTTAAATATTTTTAACGTTCCATGTGATAAGAGATTAAAAAAGATAAATTAGGAAAAAAGATTAAAGAGATTATAAAAGATATAATTAAAAGTTCAACAGTTTTTAATATTTGAGTCTCGAGTTTATCTATCGATTTCGTATTGTAATCAAAAAAATTATATAATATTATATATTTATATAAAAATTATATAAATAATCATCGATATAACTTATATTTAATTTATTGTGCATTTGATACAAATACATCACAAATATTTTTTCTTATAAAATTTTTCTAATAGATTACATCTAAATAGATTATATTATGATATTAAACAACATATATTGTTTTCCTAATAAAGATTTATTTTCTCATTATCGTATTTATATTTTATTATTATTGCAGCAAATATGAATGAAGGTAGAAAAAGCGCTTGCGCGCATTTCGATACACGTTATACAGGTTAGGTTTGTATACAATAAGCAATTCGATGTAAAGACATATCTCGTTACTTTTTTTTTTCCCCATTAAATTATCTATAAATCGTATAATCTTATTATGAATTGAATATTGTTGTTGACTTACTTGATAAAGTACATCTCCATCTTTTCCCCGCGATGCTGCAACGTTTAATGTCATCACACAAGAATCATTCGCATTCCATACGTACAACACGTTGTCACGAATTTCTAAAATATTCCTTGTATCTTTGATATTTCCCGACAAGCCATTTTTTAATTCTAGAAATAAACGATGTTTATTTAAACAAAGAGGATCCGTATATAAACTCATTTTGGCACAAAACAAGGTTATAACACCACGCACTATATAAACGACAACAACGAAGTTTTTTCATTGATTGGCAGCAAGGCAGCCACCTTTGTAACATCATACGCATGTGGCAACACTGTTGCCTAAACTTCGATATGCATTTGGCTTTACGTGAAATTTTATACTGCATCGAAACGATAATAGATTATTGAGAAAATAATGTTATTCATGTATTTTTGTATTATTTAACAATAAGGTGATATAATTATTGAATTTATTTTTTTATTTTTATTTTATGTCATAATAATTTCTATTAATAAAAAGTTATATTTTTTTTCTTATAGTAATTAATGAAAGTATAAAGATATAATAATTTGGATACAGTAATTATATGTTTACATATTTATATGCAATTTATATCGTTAATATACATTGCTAATATTATATAATAATTAAAGTCATCGTATATATACATATACATGTATATATATATATAAAGTAATGATAGCATATAAATAAAATACTGCTGCATATAAAAATGATATAATAATATTTATACACATTATATTTAATTATTTAATAATAAGAATTGATTTTATAATATATTTGAAAATGAATATAATGAAAAAAATAGAAGCAATTATAAAAAAATAAATATCAATTAATTTCGTAAGGCCCCGGAGGGATTCGAACCCTCGATCTCCTGTTTACTAGACAGGCGCTTTAACCAACTAAGCCACGGCGCCGTTGACAACAATTTTCTTATATTAAATTTTATAGTTCCAGTTCGATATATTGTAATTCGATATATATAAGTTATTTTTACTTTTCCTATTTATAATTTAAATAATGATACAAATTAAAAAATCTTATTATATTATATTTATTTTAATATTTATAATAAACTTGTAATCGTTTTTATCATTTAAAACAGTTACAAATATTTTATTTTGACATTATTAATAATTTATTTTTGATTTTCTATTTTTTTATATAGATATCTATTATTAGCCTCAATATATTAATAATACTTTATTTATTGGACAATTCGTATTTTATAATTTCCATCTTAGAAAAATAAAAAGAGGAAGAAAGAATGTTGGATAAATAAAATTATTTTTATATTCGATGATTTATTGTTTGAAATTTAAATATTGACGTTTAAAATATATTTTCTTTTCTAATATATAAATAACATTTTTATATTAATTACAATTATACTAATTATAGAATTTTATTTTATATAATGAGATTATATAAATATAGTTGAATTCGTTCGTATCTCCAAAATTTAATACCAAATTGATATTTGCATACGTATATTTCAAAATAACTTTTATTAGCAATGTGATTTATAAAATAATGAAAAAAAAAAATATAATAATAATATTTGAAAAGTTATTTTTAATATTGTATTATCTTTGATCATCATTTTCATACATTCAACGATAAAACATACAAATTATTACATTGATGAAATTAAATCAGAGGATATAATAAGATAATGATATTAACATTATCTTGCTTGAAATTGTTTGCATTAAAATTGCGAGGAAATGAATGAAAGATATTTTTTTCTATATTTATTACGATTATGGCGCGTATAAAACAATTCAAAAAATAAAAAAGAAACGCCCCCGGGTGGGCTCGAACCACCAACCTTTCGGTTAACAGCCGAACGCGCTAGCCGATTGCGCCACGGAGGCTATTGGTTACGTCGTATTTCAAAAAGAAAGATAGTCATTTTATTTTTATTTTACAATATTTTATCATTAAATTAAAATAATTGATCGTTAATACATATATTTATGAAAGAAATATAATAGTTTTATTTTGAAACATTTAATTTTAATATCATATTTGAACTTTTTCATTTATAATTGTCTAAAAATATGACATGAACAAAGATTTTTAAGTTCGGTTCAATTTTGAAAAGATATTTCAAAATTCAATAAAAGTTATTATCATTTGTCACGTTTTACGTAGATATACGCCTATAATAATTAACATTTATTTACTTATACGTATACTTACGTACAACAGTTTAAAAAAATCTAACCTATTCATATCTTAGATAACATTATGCACTCAAATGGATAATATTTAATCTCAAATATTAAATCATTGTAAAAAGAGAAAAATTTTTAAATTTAACGTGACATATTAAACTTACACGATTTTTTATTAAAAAAATAATTTATATTTTGTATATAAGTATTACTATTATATGTTTCAAGTTCCTATAATTTATGACGTTTACATGACAGAATGAACGATTTCTTAAATTTCATATATTATAGCTAATACAACGCAATATACGTACGTATCTATATATTTTAATTTTTATTAAATTTCTGCTGTTCGTGCATGAAAATCATCGATAAATTATTTAAAATATCTCAAGCGAATATCGAACAGATGTGCTATATTTCTAACGTTAGCGAAATTTTAGTCTCTGAATTGACGATAAAGGAAGGGCTCGTCAATAAAAAAAGAAAAGGACTATAACGCATGATGTACTAAGCGGGAAATAGTATGGCAGTTGCGTCGAAGCTATATACGGTTAATTAAATGGGGTTGGCTCATTAGTAACTGTCTATATGCAAGGCGATGGCCGAGATGCGATTGGAGGGTGGTCCCAAGGTGATTTATCCGTCACGATGGATCGCAGATGTTCGACTGGTACGTGGCATGGGTTATCACAATGCTGTAATTAGGAATGCGTTTCGTTTATACGCATGCATAATGAAATCATGTGCCCTTCTTTTTTTTTTTTTTTTTTTGATAGATCGATCATAATTGCCATGTAACATGCATGGATTATTTGAATGAAAAATTTATAAAGAATTTATAGGCTTTTAAACTTTATGAAGTAAAATATTTTTTTTTATTGGTTCTAGAATTGTTACGATACGTATGCTTTGACATCTTCGTGGAAGAAGAACAGAGTGAATTTCTAAAATTTCCAGATATTAGTTTAACGATATGTTAAAATAAAACATTTTTTTCATTATCAATCAACTTTTTCAATTTCCGATTAATTCCAAATTCAAAATGATATTACTATTCTTTTTAAATTATACACGTATGTACTTAACAACGTATACATATTTTTGAGTACATGTCATTCGAAAATCATTATTTATTAAAAATATTAAGTATATATCAAAACATATAGATGAAGCTTGAGAAGGGAGGATAAATCTTGACTCAACGTCAAATTACATTTTTTCAATCGTTAGTTTCGCTGGTTTTCTATTTATTACGGGAACGTGATCCAATTGATCCTAGCGGTAAAGCAGCTTTCTAAGGACGCTTACCAAGAGAAGACACTTTGGTTTGGGCATGGTGACATTAACGGCCTGTTTAAATTGTGCGTTTAATTACAAGTAAGAGACAGTCGCCATGAAATTTATCGGTCACTGTTACCATTCCCTTCGTTCCTAATCTACGAAGTAGATATCCACGGCTAAACAGAGGAGAACAAGTCCTTTGCGCGCAATAAGACGTTTCTCGTTGCTTTTTAGTGCCTGGTTCTCAAGCATGTGATTAGATTCATGAGAAACTTATGTCCATACGATTGATTAATTTACGATCTATGTTTAATATATTTAGATATACCGTGTTACACAAGTTGATAGTTCTGACGTTAAATTATCGAATCGAGCATAGTTGTCCCCAATTTCGAAATATTTCATTGAACGTTGGCATGATATAATATCACGTTCATAAAGTGCAAGAATGCTGCTTCTTATTGGATAGAAATTTATGCCCATAAATCCAAGCGGTTCCGTTGAGAGGTTGAATCCTCTTCGCGAGTTTACAGCCCCGCTGTTCTCTCTCTCTCTCTCTCTCTCTCTCTCTCTCTCTCTCTCTCTCTCTCTTTCACTCTTTCCGTCGTTTTACACCTCGAAAACCCGTCTCGAAAGCAAGGCACTTTGCAAGCCGCGGTGGATGCCTATGATAAAGGTGAGCGTACCCTGTAACGATGTAACGGGTGAACATTGCTCACGAAATCATGACGAATTCATTCGAACTGCGAATTACCTTCCGGTCGACGGAGTTTCGCTAAATGTCCGGAAGAGGGTACATATGCAAAACGCGTGATCATCAATATTCCATCGTGGTAAACGTTGCCGAGGAATCTGGAAATTCTGTCTTGCCCCTAGTGTTTGCTTACTTCACTACGGATAAATTAGAAACCGTCGATTAATCAACAATTCTGGTTCGTTAACCGCGATCTACCCCTCCTTCTTCGTTACTCAACTATACTATACATTTTGAAATGTTCTTTATCTTTAGATTAATTTATTTTACATATATGTACACGATGTTACGGTATCATCGGTTTTTAAAAATGAATTTTCATTTCGTTCATATCGTTCGAAAGGAAGCGTTCAATGTCTAGGAATTTAATTTAATTTAATCGAATATATCAATTTCCTTTCGACGGGTCGAATTTAGAATAAGTTTTGAATATTTGAAGATTTTAACTAACTCATGTAACGTAATTACGAGTTTTTTATTTATAAATTTTGATATATTCCTACATATAAGATATATAATAAAAAAAAAAAAAAAGAAAATAGGAAAAATTTATACGTACATACATATATATATATATATCGAGTCGTTGCTCGATTCGCTGCTGCACCAATCAATTTGATCTTTTTTTCCCCGAACTCAATATATATTACAACAATAGCTGTTTTCTAGATTCATCCATCAACCGATAATCGTCAGAGAGCGGTGCGTATGGCAGAACGAACAGCGAACACCCGTTAGACAATACGTCTTAACACTCGTAGGTTATTGTGGCGTTGAAAGGGAGTAACTTATAGGGGCATTGGGAATTACCAGTTTATTATTAGGGAGATAGCATAGAGGGCCAAGATCAGGGGTTGCTGTTAATTCTCCTAACACTTGGCTCCCCGGAGAGAACACGCCGCCTTAAGACTTCCACCGTCTCAACCCATTCCGCTGTGCAGCGCCGACATCTTGAATCGCTGCCGTGTTAATTAGTACGACTTTAAACGCACCCGCATGTGGTGGCAATCAGGACTGCTTGAAATGATTTCGCTCGTCGCCCACGGAAAGATGTAATCTGTATTAATAACACCGTCTGAGCAACTGGTTCAACATTTGCAATTGAAAAATCGGCCTGTTCAGACATGCTCGTAAATGTGAAAGAGACCAAAGAATTGACACGACGCGTCGCCACTAGGCGACGACTCTACGTACTAATGGGATGAATGGCTTAACTTGTTGTCGCGTATCGAGAGAAGCTACGGTTGAAAAATATTTGCCTTCCTTTTTATTTTGTTATCATCCGATAGTCGGGATAGGAGGGAGTGCGACGAAGAGATTTAGAAAAACTTTACGACTTTAAAACGATTCTTTAGAAAATCTGATTTACGAATCGATGAAATGGGAACGGAACAACGATACATATACGCGCGATAATAAATTCAGAAAATTGAATTTCTTTAGGGACGATGAAAAGTGGTGAAAACCGAAGATAGTCGATTGATAAATCGAATTCGCTACTCGGGACGGAACAATCAGTGTGCAAGAACGATGTAACGTAGTCCTGGCCAGTGAATGGCTGTCAGACGAGGTGGAGGAGAAGTGTAGGAACGAAAAGGGAAGACGAATCGACGACACCACCGTACCGAACCCACACTCGACGTCTTCCATACGTCAAACCCATGCCAACTTATCTTTCCCTTGGCTTACAGAAATGTTCCAATTTTCGAACCGGGTTAACACGTTGCTCAACGTTTCAATTTTTCTCCCTTCTTCAATTTGATCCGCGATTTAAGTAAATACTTTGATAGTATACATTTTTTTAAATTAATGTAAAGCGATTCAAATAATAGGATCAATTCAATTTTTTATTTACTTAATATATTATTAAGTAATTATTTAATATATTATGCATCAAGAGGATGCACGCTTAAATTATTTTTAAATAATTCATTTTATTTTTAATAGAAATTTCTAGTAAATTATGGATCGATTAAACATTTCTTACTTTATTCAAATTGTTGGAAAAAAAAAAAATATTTCCTTCTTTCGTTAAAGAAACGAGAAAACGAGAGAGTTAGAATTTTGTAGAGAATTTTATCAGATAAATCAGTTGCGAATGTATAACGTATTATGTCTGTGGTGGGAAGAGCTTATGAATGTTTCACTAGCCCATAACCCTTTCAACTATGATATACCTGCAATAAAGTAATTAGCTCGAAGTTCGTTAGGTGTTAGCTGTGTAATTGATTTGGTTGATTCCTATTGGCGATTCACCGAAAGCACTCATGCTTAATGAAATGTAGGGAGATAAGCCCAAGAGAAATGTTCGGGTTGGTTATTGCTCTGGTTTATTCCTATTTAATGAATACACGAACGTAACTTTTTTTTTTCTTTTTTTTACTTCGTTTCTATTTTTCACGACCGATTAAACTGTTCCGTTCCATTTTTAAAAATGGAATATTTCCTCCAAATTATTTTCAATTTCAAACAAAAATATCACAATGCAAAATATATATAAGTTTTGTATAATAATTTTTTAGATTTAGATTTTAGATATCTTTAACATTTTCTTTAGGAAAGAATTTACGGAAAAATATAATTCTTTAATTTTTCGCGTACGTAAGAAGTAAAAACATTTTACCAATAAGATATAACTTGAGAATATTTTTAACGTTTTAAGCCATGTCCATGTATAATTGTCGTTGTATAAAATTTTCTTTTGAACGGATGCATCTCAAAAGAAATCTATTACGTTTATAAAATTTATTCCTCTATCCTTATAACTCGTTTCGATGACGAATAATTTCAGAGGCGAATAATTCAAAGGCGTGTAAAAAGATTGGGAACGAGACACTCTGAATAATTAAATAGAATCGTTTCGTAATTAGGGTAAAACGTTTTCGAAACGCGCGTGTCTTTGTACTGAACGTAAAGAGAACTTTTTTATCAATGCCAATTATCGGATTGTACGTCGGTAAAAGTTTGATTATTAACATGATGTTTTTAGATATAATGCAACTCGATCAACTTATAATTTAAAACAATTTTTTTAATATTCAATATTAAAATTTATTATAAATTTAGAAATCACATATTAAAAAGAAAAAAATCACATTTTTTCTCTAAACGGAGATTAAATGAAAAGAGTTCTGCTTTCAATGGAATAATTTAAATTGATCAAATCTGTTCTAAATTGATATTTTAACTCGATTTAAACGGATTATTAGTTCCCCTTTCAACACGAATGGGATCCATCCCGTCCATTTCTTCGCGGAAAAAGCTTGTGCGTATATATATGTATATATATATATATATCATAGATTTGAACACGTTACATACATTATGAGGATACGTCGGAATTTCGCCGAGATGAAACGAAGGGGAGGCCGTCAGACAGACGTGCCACAGTCAGATAGCGGAAATGGTAGACGACAACTTCCGATGGACTGCATTGTGTGTACGAATCGTATATAAAGTGTGCAGGGATCAAATGTGAATTCATTCTGACACGTCGTTTCCTGAATTTCGCTTCTTTCGATCGGGACCCGCATAATCGGTAAGAAACATTCGCCGCGATATCTGCATATCCCACGTGTATGTATACGTGCTTACATTTATATACATTAGATGGATCACCTTGGTCGTGAAAATTTTATATCTTATGAAGATATAAAGTGAACGGCGAAAAAGTTTAATCGTTGAATTTTACCAATTTCAAGAACAAAGGAATGATATCCGAAAGAATTTGAAAGAATCTTCTCGATGGCTAGATATATATATATATATATATATATCAAGCTCTTAATTGATTCAAGATAAGCAAGATTTAACGTCTTAATGTAAAATTTAAAAAAGTGAACGAGCGAAGGGTTACAAAGAATTCTAATGCGAGGATAAAAATAATTATCTTCAAATGAAAATTTTCAAGGATCCTTTAAGTATCCAGAGTGAAATATTCCTGAGGATTCTTGAAAGTTTGTGCTTGTGGGATTTATAATATCGCCCTGACGGTTCTGAACGCCATCGTGTGTCGGATTTTTACCGTGCTTGCAGAAGACAGTTTGTCCAAAGTCGAGCGCGTACAATGCCGGATAACGCCGGTATGGACGGTAGGTGATTCTTTAAGCGTGAAATAAATAACTCGGAGGGCTCGACCGAAAATATGACAGGAACGTTTCTGACCCTCACTCGTAGCCACGTCACGTTAACGAGAGAGAGAGGGAGAGAGAGAGAGAGAGAAAAAAAACAGGAGAGCACATTTTAACGTCAACAATTAAAAATATTGTACATATATTATCACGTTAATCTTTCGGTCTCCGGGCTCATCTTTGTCCATCTTTTACAAGTTACAAGAACGATTGCGTACATTTCGCAAAAACTTGTCTGTATTAATACGATTGTCACGGTGAAATTTATCATTATAGAATGACTCGCGTAAACTTGCGTTCACTTCGCGTCGATATTTTATATTTTATTTAAGCGATGATAAGTAAGACACGATGAATTTCACTTTTTTTAAAAAATTAGAATCTGAATTTTTTCTCAAATGATCTTCACATTTCATAATGTTATGCATAATAAATGTAATTATATTCATCCCAGAGTAATTACTCTCTTAACCGGGGGCGCATATAACGTTGTACGATTCGATGACGAATGGAAGAATGGCGTGAGCGTTGAACGAATACATGCACAGAACGCACACAAAGTTCGCATGACAAACGATCAGGGAGGGTCGATCGAGTATTGGCACGATCCGTATACACCGAGCGATATAAATGAATACGACGTATAAATGAATCGTGTCTCTGGGGTCGTATCTTACTGGGAATATGAAACATTAATGGAGAAATGCATTTTCGCCAAAGGAAACGAATGGCTGGTGACTGTCGGTCGATTTATTTTCCACGAACAGTTCTGTCACCGAGGATGTCTGGAAGACACGCACTCGAATCGTTATTCGAAGGAACAGCCCGCAAAGAAACGTTTTTGATGCCACTTTCTCCGGAAGTATTCTCGTAATTGATTTTCCGATTTGACGAATGATCCGGGCCCGATCGCTTTGTACCAAGAATTGGTACGCATTGAAGCGCAGAAGAGATACGAAACTCTCTCTCTCTCTCTCTCTCTCTCGCGTCGTTTATAGATACCGCGTGAGTCTTAATAAATATTCCACGGAGAAAAAAAAAGGAAGGTTGTTAATATTGAGGTGATAAATTATGCCGTTGAATATTTGCATAATGATTTCTATTACTATCAATATCCTGGTTGGTAGTTGTAATGCAATTTACGCGATAACACACGTGAATGCATCGAAGACATCGAGGATATAGCACGTTAATACCGTTCCTCGTTCCGTTCCCTTGTACAAATATCAGCAATGATGACGTCGGAAGCACGGTGTATCATCGCAGTTGCGCGAGTCGTTGTCCACGTCATTGTCCACGAACGAAAGGTTGACTCGTGCTTGAGTCGGTACGGTAGATATCGTCGATGCAAGGTTAAGGGGTCGCTAGCCGACCGTCTTCTTATCGACTGGAAGCACCATGCAAAACGGCTCTCTGACTCCCCGATAGAAAGGGGTAGCTGCAAACTGATGTTTTGTTATTTCCATTCGCCCATTCTTCGTGCATCTTGAATTGACCATTTCGGACAGCAGATTAACACATTTCCACATAATTTAGTAGTTGTCCGCGTTTACGGAGATTAAGTAATTAAAAAAACCGCGTTTTCCGCGTAAGAAGAATAATAGACGGAGATCTTTAGAAAATAATTATCGAACAGTCCAGAACAGTGGAAGAGAGAAATTTATTCTTCGGTTATTTCGCTCGCAACAATCTAAATCGTTCTTGATCAGATTAAAAAGAAATGAAATCATTTTTAATTTTTTCTCTTTTCTTGATTTATCACATGAAAAAAATATTCCCCGATACAAAAGCTCGACAATAAACGCATATAAAGTAAAAATTCAGTTCGGTTCTGAACGTTAAAAATTTCTTTCTCTCTGATTTTTTTACATTGAATGTAAATCATTCGATGGAAAGAATTTATTTGACCATTGTTCAAAAGAACGATTAACGTAACGTATTCTACGTTCGATAATGCCAAAAGAATCGCTGATATTTTGTTGGTTTTCCTGCGAAATTACAGTTTAGCGTGACCGTTGTTGACTCGACTCCACGTCTGTTCGTAAAAATCGTCATCATTTGCACGATGATCGAGTGTCATTTTAATTTCGTTTTGGAAAACAACGTCGTTTTTTGACTCGTTTCTGATATTTATACGTCAATATTATAATTGATCATCGTCGTCGACTTAACTAAATCTTTGGATAAATCTTTCCGTGTTTCACAGAAGAACGCGTGCTTCTTTTGTTACGGAATCTTCGGTGAATTATGACCATCCAATAGAGGGAGATCCCATGAACAACATATTGGATTCACGATACGCATTTCGCGTGCTTCGCGGTACTCGAATTTCCCTCGATAAATCATCACTGCTTTATTTGTTGCAGTTTCGAGACAGACAAATATTTTTAAATCCTATTTTTCCTGAGATTTTTTTCTCCATTTATTATCGACTATTGACCTCGAGATAAGGAAATGTCAAAGAAATGCCGAAGAAATTGAAAATTATTCTCTCTCCTCCATTTCTTCGAAATTAATTCTCGTGGAACAACATTGCTGATCACGAATCCGATTCAAGAGGAAAATAAATTTTGTATTTTTTTTTTTTTTTTTTTTTTTTTTTGGAATTATTATCTACCCTACATCTATCAGAACGAAGGATTTGCATTTTCTTTCCAAGAGACTTGTAAAAGAATCGAGGAAAGAAATCGAACGGAGATATAGATTGAATTATTGATTATGGCGAAATTAAAAAAATGGGGTTCGTTGTTGCGTTCACGTGTATCTCAGATTATATCAGCGCCACCCTATCAATTTCCACCCTCGAACAATATCTGGAAAACGGGAAGATATCGAGTGCCTTGGGGATGAGATCCCTTATGTGTCTTGTCGTATTATAAAATATTGACATGCGTACTTGGTTCACGGTGGATGTTTTAGGTGATGCAAAACTCTATGCCAAGGTAGATGGGGACAGCTTTAATAATACAGCAGACGATTTTCAAGTTTTCCTTGAATGTTTTTCATTCCTCTATCCACTTTTTTATCTCTCCACCATCCTATCGTTCTCTTCTCGCTGTTCGATTCTTATGTCTTCGCTCCATTCATCATCTCCAGTCTTTCCAGATATTTTATACATATAGATAACAACTTGAGACCTTAGAGAATACTAATTAATACCATTTGAATTACAAAGTTTGTTTCAAAGATACACGGAGAAAATTAGAATCATTTGATTCTTGTAAAAGTATATCTATTCAAATTAAACTGTAATGAACTGACAGAAAAAAAACTTCAAAATTACGTTATAAATTGTAATTTTTTTTTTTTTTTTTTTTTTAGTTATAAATCCTGGATACCAAAGTGAAAGTAAAATCGTAAATCGTTTAAAGGGAAACAATATTTACGAATTGGAAACGAGCGTAGGATGATCGAACGATGATGGCTGGAATGGCAAGCTGAGGGGAAAAAAAATGGTTTCTTATATTGGAAGTGGAGGAGGAAGGACCGGAGGCATCGCGGTGGTATCGGCCGGCGTCCCTTCAATAACCTCGATACAAAATTCTTTTCACCGTTGGCCTGAATGCCTATAGGAAATATGTGAAAGGCCGTCTGATTCAGACGGTCCAGTGTTGGCTCAGTCAGGGCTTTCTGTGCCTGTACGGAACGGGCGGCGTTTGCAAGGCGTCTATAAGCCACGGGCTACCGTAATGAAACATAAATTATTCAATCGAAATCAGCCGCGTGCACCGAGGCGGCCAGTGTTTTTCGCCGAAAACGGCCTTTAAACCGAACCCTCCAAGCTTCTGGCCGGAAGAGAAAAAGGCCGAGGCAAACCTCTCTCTCCGATCTTTTTCTTTTCTGCATCGCTGCAGACTACTCGTTCCGAACGATTTTACGTTTTCATGGGCCGCGTGCCGTCTCGTGTTTGCGCTCGTTCCGCTCCCGCGTAACGAATCGAAAGCGCGCGCCCGCGTCCGCGTTTTTTTTATTACGCCCGTTTGATTGAGCTTCCGTTTCCTTCCTCTCTGTCTCCCTTTTCTCGCTTTCTCTCTGCACACCCACCACGTTCGGTTTTTAATTTCAGGGCCAGGTTTAATTACGCGCACGGTACACGCCAGTTTCTCCTGAATGTTCGTTTATCGCATACAGGATAACCGTTAGAGCTTCGATTTAGCCGAGACTCGAACAGAAAATCTATTTAGTTAGGAATAATAATACCAAGGAATATATATATATCTATTATAATATATATATATCCCATTATATATTGCTAAATAACTATTTATTACTTGCTTTTTTTCGTGTACCATATCATGTTATAAACATATGTTCAAAATTGTCGTTTACGAATACCATTCTCTCATACTTTCGCACCGAACGCGCTGTTTAAAATTGAATGCGAGCGATTTCGGGTGTGTCGACACGCGTGTCGACGTCGATAGGGAAGACGCTTAGATGGGGATTTCGAATAAAACAGATGCATCGTGTGAGAAGCATGGAACATTGCGATCCTTATATCCTTGTATTATACATACTCTTACAAAGTAGTATTCAACGTTTCTCAAATTCGCATTATTTACAATTATAAATAATCTCGAAACATATTTTTTGAATCTAAATTGTCCAATTATATGCTATTATTCCCACGTTCTCATCTTTCTCTTCTCGTTTCTTATTTATTTTTGCAAATAATACGATATTAGTTACGATGAAAATATTCGAACGACAATCTTTTTACCCGTATCTTAACGTTTAGAATAACATCGACGGTATGTTTGTTTCATAAAATACACCGTGTTCCATCGTTTCGAGCGTGCAATTTGACTTACCAGAGACGCGTATATAGATTTTTATGCAAATTCTATTGATATCCGATCGCGGTTGATGATAGCGCACGGAACGTGTACGTCGTGCTCGTTATAGTTGTGGGAAATCGAGCAGAGTACATGAGTAACGACCATCGTCCCTATTGGACGTTGCCGATCGAACGATTATTCTGATTGGTCGAATTTTTCAGAACACGAAGGAGCTAGGATAGATCACGATTAACGGTCGTTTGCTCGCGTTCGAACGAAACGCGACAATTTCCGTAATTAATTGTGTAATCGATCTTTTATCAATCGTATATATTTTAGAAATTGTGTGTATCGGTAGTTTCATCGAGTCGTATACGTATATCGAGTCGGAACAAATGAACAGTGATTCTCGAATAAGAATATTGTGTTCCAGTTTTTCATCATGAAGGTTATAAATCAATTAGGTTATGTAAGTTATTTTTACATTTATCCTTGAATATTTATAAATGTGAATAAATGTACAAGTTAATTCAATGTCTTTACATTGAATCGGTTGTATATTATTATATTCGGATTTTGCACAATTCTTTCTATTCCTTTGTAATTCTCTATCGCGAATTTACGACTATCTTCGTAACGTGATATTCTATAATTTGATACGACGAGAATTTCACGAAAGCTTCATTGACTTCTTTTTCCTAAAAATTATCAAAAATAATGGAAATTATTTCAAAAGACGCACGTTTGAATTAATTTGTACACCTAATATAGAATAAATGTACCCAAGAGATGTATTTGAGATAAGAAATGTCGAGTGAAAATTGCAACTGCAAGTTTAACATAGTTTCGGCGATATTACTTTTTATCTAGTTACTTTACACCTTCGTATTTGTAAGACGATCTTTTTTTTTTTTTTTNTTTTTTTTTTTTCTTTTGGTAAACATAACAACGACGATGGGTGCGTGACTCAAGGTGTGCGATTACTGGGCGAAACTCGGATCAATTTGAAATATAACCTCCTCGTTATTAATAAAATTTGCATTTACAAGGGCGAGAAAGTGTCACGACACGATACGCGGGACGAAAGACCGTCTCGGTAGATATAGTTAAGTAGGATTTCCGTAATTACGCTCGATAAATTATGCGATTCGAAACTAATAATTTTAAAGACACCGTTATATCGCAAATTTTTTCCATTTCACATATTTTTTCGCCATATCATCATAATATAAAAATTATATATATTTACATACATATAGATACATTAAGAAATATACGCGAGATAGATGTGTATAATCGAGTTAACGTTTAAAAATGTGGAGAATTGCATCGAAATCGATATTACGTTTGACCATTTCCCTCGAAGCGTTGACACGTAGCCCAGAGAATTCTCCGAGTGAACGTAAAGCCCGTCCAACCCGTTAGGGTTTGATTACTCGTTATCGAGGTAACTCTACCGTCGTCTGGCATCTGATAAAGGCTCGCGAGTAATTATTAATCATAGACCGGGCAGTATAACGATCCATCCGAGTCTTATCTCGGTGTCGAGTGATGTATGCAAGTGGTCGAGGCCTGTATGTAAGGGAGGCGGTATTGCACACCCGGCCGAGTCGGTGGTACCTATATTCGTCCTCGTGGTTGTCGTCGTCGTCGTCGTCGTCGTCGTTGCCGTCGCCGCCGCGTTACTGGTTACTACTTGGTCGGTGGGGTTGCAATACTTCACCAAGATAACAACTAATAATCGATAGTGGCATTGCCAGGTACGCAGCCAGGTACACGTATATATAAGTACGCGGTCTCGAAAAGACCTTACACCCCTGCTTGCTTCATTCCCCCCGTGTAAGTTGCATCGGTGGGTAGCCTTACCTTTTAGTCTTCAGTTAACCACCCAATGGCTGCATGCAAGACGCTCGTAGGTCAAAGGTTGTGAGGCTAACTACTTCGTAAATTATCGTAAGGTTAACAGTTACTCGTTCGTGTGCCGTTCGAACGAATAAGTTGGCTAATGCGTGTACATCTTTTGTCTTATTCTATAAACGATGTTTAGCAAGTAGATGTAGATGACGGTCGTTAAGATAATAATACTCGTCCGTGTAAAACTAAGAAAATAGACGATTAATATTTTTTATTTTTCAAATGATCTGATCGCTATGTTTTTTAACGTTTGAAAAGATATGATGATTTTTTATTTGATTTTATATAAAAATTTTCATCCCAACAAGTAAAAAATCAAAACATATTTGATATTCTCATTCAAGAATTAGAGATTTAATTTATATTTGTCCATTTTTCAAAATTGATTTTTATCCAAAATAAAATATAGTAGAAGTTTAGAAAACGTGTTCTATCGAATCGATTAAAAAATATTCTCGCTTTCGACGCGGGGCTTGTATCGCGGTCAGACACATGTACACGCGCGTGTGTACGCGCGCTCGCGTTCGCGATTTAATTGACCGATAACCTTACAAACGCAAATAAAATTTAAAAAACGACATATCTCAATATGTCGATTTATAAAACAAAAGCGTGAAAATTGATCTCAGAACGACGTTTCGTATGTCTTATCGTTGTTTAAAATTTTTTTCAATCTTTCTCGTCTCGTCCGTGAAATGTTCGTTCGCGAGATTTCTTCTTAATAGTAAAAAATTGAAAGTTTTAAAAACTTTATAAAAACTATTCGTGCGAATTAATCGTGATACATTTATTATCATTTATTATATTTAGTTAAAAAGAAAAAAGAGAAGAGAAAACAAAACAAAGGGGGAAAAAAAAATAATATGAAAAATACGTATCACCGCAAATAAACCTTTTATCACTCTCCAACAATCTACAAGCGTAACAAGGAACGATTAGGGAAGAAAGTTATTAGTTGTATGAATTTGTAATATCTATCGATTACGTTTCCGTTTATAAATAATTGCACGCCACTTTAACACAAGCATTTGATTTATCAATGCAAAAAAAAAAAAAAAAAAAAAAAAAAAAGAAAAGAATCATCGCGGATGAAGAGCGCTCCTTACGACATAATCGAGTGGCGGCACACCACTCGTGGTTCGTACGGGGTACGCGACCGTATCCCCGGTAGTTGGCGCTTGTTGCACGAAGCGATCGTACGATAGAACGAAAATGTGAAATACGCGATTCGCAGATCGCCAACTATCCACCGTTGAAAAACCATTAGGCGGGAAAAGATAATGCATTACAATCGAACGCACGCAATAATCCCTATCGCCTCCGGTCGATCGGCAATAAAATATAAAATTTATAGCGGCAATTATCTCGTGTCGTGTATCTAGGTGACGCGTTTGCCGGATCCAACTTGTTTTTCATCCCCTCGCACCGCTCCTGTTTTATGGGTAACCGTCTCCGGTCATTGGCCAAACGATTCAATAATTAATAGATCGGCGACAGTGTGTCGTCGTCTACCCGCTAAATACACATACACGCAGGCACACGTACTCGTGCTTTCTTCGATCCTGGGTCTTTGGAAAGATCGTTTCGAGAGATACGCACCGTGGATTTTCTGGGTCGTGTTCAGGACGCAACATCAAACAACATTCACGGCGACAGAATTCGCGATAAAATGGTAAGACGGATGAAAAATATTCTTCATAAGCGGAGGGAGAGAGAATGGAAACGTTTCTTATTCGACGTACGAAAGCCTATCTTTCGTTTCATTCGTCGAATAAACTTTTGACGGAAGTAAAAACGGTGAGTAAAGTTTGTCAGATTTCGATATGTATCAGCAACTCGCAGCAGGGTCGTTGTGTATACAAGCGAAAGATAATTACTAAATACTTACGATATTCGTGGAAACGTGGTTATCGTTATTGCAGCGAACGGAACGGTGGTATCGCGCGATACGAACTTCTCGGCTGTATCTGTATCGTGGAAACGATGATAATGAACTGCGCTTAGGAGGGTAATCGTAATATTCGTACGCCTTCCAAACGCGTCCTTTCGAGTTTCATGGTCTAAGAACGTTGAACATCCTCGGGTCCCGTGGGGTGGTTCTACTTTACGATCCGCTTGTCCGCGTACTTTGCAGTCGGCACAAAGGACTACGCCACCTCGTTACGGAGGGACCAGTTAGAATAAAGTGTGATTAGGAAGATAGTTATGACATTTTGTATTATAATTCTGCGAGGGTAAGATCTCTCTCTCTCTCTCTCTCTCTCTCGTTTTCACTTTCTCTCTACCTTTTCTCCCTTTCGTTCCGTCGTTTGTTCCTCCCTCCCCCCCCTCCTCCCCTCTCCCTTCTCTTTCTCTTTCGTTTCTCACCGTTCCGTCCCAAAAGGGTTGTTTCTACGCGACAACATTATCGCGCAAGATTTCGAAGGTCGTCGACAGTTCGACGAGCGAGTAGAGTAGATTCTTTCCTCTCCCGATGTTAACATTCGGATCGATATTCCCCCACACCGTACCCTTTCTCCCTCGGATACGATCCGTCATACGATAAGTCAAGTTTCGAAAGAAGTTCGATCCTCGAGACTTTGTCGAGTTTCGAGGCGGGGAAATGGGAAATGGGAAGTCGGTATGGGTTTACGGTGCCCGTATTTGATTGTTTAATTAGCAAGATGACCGAGCCCCTCGGTCGTTGCTCGTAGCTTCGTTGCTCTCCTTGGAGACAGCGAAGGGTCTCCTCTCGTGGAGAGAGGAGCTCGGACAGAGAAGCGGTGGTAAGAAAACGTGGTATATATATATATAGAGAGGGAGTGCGAGTGGAAGAAACGGATCGGGCGGGGGGGAGGGAGGAGGGAGAAGGACAGAGACAAAGAGAGGAGGTGTCCTCCTTCCAGGAAGAGATACAGTCTGAGGAACTCCGAGGAGCAGCGGGCAGGCTGGATTTCTGGTGTATAGGGGTATTAATCCCTGCCCTCAATTACCCTTTGTCTTGGGCGCAGCTTGGTCCACTTGTTAAGACACCGCCACTGTTTGTCTTGAGGAGCAGGTAAGGGAGCGGTCGCGGAGGTTTGGGGGCTGTTTCGGTCGGTGCTTTACATACGTCCGTAAACCGGAGACGAACTGCTACCGGGAAGGACTACTGATCGTTGCGGTCTTGCCTCTGTTCTTGATAGAAGTTTCCTCGCAAAGTTCCTGGATCGCGACCGCCTTGGGGGAGCTCCCTCTCTCTCTCTCTCTCTCTTTTCTTGTCTCTCTCTCTCTCCTTCTCCAGTCTCCGTTGTACAACGTCTCCGCGTTTCATCGATCCCGTCCACCGAGTCCGAATCTTTCTTCTCTCGATCTGGACGAGTGAGAGAGAATTTTTCGAAAATTTTATAGAGAATCGAGTGGTAGATTTAACGGATCTTAAGGGAGCGAAGAAGAAGAAGAAGAAGAAGAAGCGTGTGGCGGGGAGTGATCGATCGGAAGTGGAATTGAAAGGAGGCAAGGTCGAAGAGTCGGGTAACCGACGGGTGCGAGCGGAAAGAGCGAAAGATGGAGGAGGGGTGGCCGTGCAAATCCCGTGTAAACATTTGCAATGGATTTGCGAGCTATTCAAACGGTTAAATTCTCTTAAGAATTTGGTTTGTACAGGGGCGGTGTGCCACAGGCGGCACCCTCCTTTCGTTACCCTACGTCACTCTCTATATAGAACGTTGGTGGTTCCTTCTTACCCCAAACTACGCGCGACGCTTCTCTCTCTCTCTCCCCCTTTTTCCCTCTCTGTCCCTCTATCTGTCAGTTTCTCCCTAGGCTCTCTTACCCTTTTGTATTTCTAACAATTGATATTCTTCGCAGTGTAAAGAAACGGACGAACCTCCCTCCCTCCCTCGTCTCTTTCTTCCGTCGACCCGATGTCGAACAAATAATACGAGCGGAAAATCCGAGGAAATCACCGCCGTGGATAAATCTATCGCCCACTTTTAACAGGGCGCCCGAATCTTTTGATTTTCGGCTTCGTCACCGATCGCTTATTATCCGATACGGAAATAGAATCGTTTTAATCGAGTGTTTTTTGAACTCAAACTTTCTCTCTATTAGATCGAGAAATTCGATCTTTTCGAACTTTTTCGAATTTGGGAATTTATTTTTCGCAAAGCGGATAAATTTTCACTTCGAAACTAAGCAAAACTATATATATATATATACGCGAGTATATTTAATTAAGTATCGCGGAGGGAAATGGTGGGTCCGGTCGATATCGGGATTTTTGGCAGAGCGAGAACACGGTGCCAATGAGAAATTAAAATGGACGATCGTCCGGGGGGATGGAACACCCTTTCCCCAGAGTCAAAGTTGAACCACGTACGGTGAAAGGAATATGGCTTATTCGCGTGTTGCCGAAAGTTTGTGGCGGCACAGCTCGCCATCGCATGCCCCGACATTAATAATTACTTTACAACTGATTCCTCCTTTCCGTATTTTATTACGTTTTTCAAAGTCCCCCGGCATACGCGTACGCGATCGCCTTCTCCTCCTTCGCGTTATATATTACTCGTTCCACGCTTGTTATTCCTATACGCGACGATAAACATCGGATCGTCTTTCGTTTTGCCCACCGGCACAAATTTGTCGTAATATTAACGGCGAGCTTGCACGCGCCGCAACAAAAATGCGAATTTACAATTATTATATTTGCATATCCCGTCGTTTTTGTTTTCGGTTATTAAAGTTACGCGGGAAAAATTTTGAAATAATCGATCGAAGAGGCAAGAAAAAACACAACTTTTCGTCGAAATCGATGTCGCAGAGGTTTCGAGTTCGCTCTCCTAGTCGAAAATTCGGACTCGAAAAAGTATATAACTTGGGGGGTTGGAGTTGTCCGCAGTTTTACGAACGCGGTTGTGTCGTTGGGAAGATCATACGATTACGTCGGTGTGCATGCAGCAAGCCTCGTCCAATCGATATCGGTATAAAATCCGCGAGCAATCGTGTGCAACTGTTTCTAGTGTCGCAGTTGCACGACAAGGGGCGCAATGCGGTGCTCGATTGCATCGTTGGATTAAAGTACGATCGGCGGGTCACGATATACCACGATCAACTCGATCGATGAAGGTCGGCGACGAACCACCGCCTCGTGGAAATCGAATCGGGGACGTAACGCGCTCGTTACGTGCAAAAATTCCACGTCTTCGTTCCCTGCGTTCCTCGCATTTCTCACCGAATATTTACACGTTCGATCGTTTCGATCATCCGCCGCGAACGGACACGCGAAACCTCGAGGAAAAAGTGCCGTTCTAACACTTATCGCGAGTTATCGCTTCCTGAATCGAAGCCTCGAAGCGAAACGTTGGACGGACAATGTATCCTCTCTTCGAGATATTTCGAGCCTTTATTTTTACATTTTTTTTCCTTACTCTCTCGACACGACGAAAATCTTATCTATACCTATATGTATATATATATATATATATATATGCACGTACAAATAAGTCATTGATGGTTGTTACCTTCTAGAAAAAGTAAATTATCGTAGGAAAATTTTATGCTAGAGAACAGATACAGGGATATTCGTACGATAATTATAGAAAATTGGCTCGAAAAAAAGGTTCAATCGTTAAAGTATCGTAATGGCGTGACACGATACACAACAGTTATCGACATGAACTTTGCACTTTGCGTTATGCGCGTGGTTCCGGGTTCGGGATAATCTGAACCGTAAATTGCATTCATATTTTTAGTGAACGTGTAACGAGTGTACAAGAATCGCCGACCGATATGGAAAAACCTCCATTAAAAATAACAGGTTACGGAGTGACGTACAACAAAAGATTACTTCCTATACGGTAGAGCTGGTTTCCTTTAATAAATCCTGGTATCGCGATCAGATAAGATACATTGTAAAACAGTTTGGTATAAAATTTAGTTCACCACCGTTCAAATCTATTCTTTTCTCGCGAATTCCCTGTTCGAATTGATCCGTTTGTAATTTTAGTCGATAAATTTCTTTTTTCTAACGAATAGATCTTTTCCAACAATACAATTTCTACTACATCGATTCATCGTATACCATACGATATCGTACAATAGCGACGAGGGATCTTCAATTCGAATACGAAAGAACGAGTCGAGAAGGATATTTGGGAAAATAATTGATAAAGATGGTGGGGGCAGGGAATCTTGCGGGCCGTCCGATGGCGACGCGGCGCGGCGAGATTCGGAAACAGCGTTACCGTAGGAAGCTGGAAGCGGTGTGGTTAAAAAGTAAGCGTCCGTGATCCCTGAAAATGTGTATCGGTGGTGATGGCTGCGGCGCGAGTGCCTCGCCACCGCGCTTTGCGATACGTGGAATGACTAATACGTTGAAACAATAGGCTGTCGTCGGCCGCCCGATGGGACTGATGGCTGAAAAGGGATGGGGATGATGGCGTGGTCGGGGGATTCCAATGCACCACTTAAGCGTTTCTATATCCGTAGGTTCGGGCGCCTATACGTACTTCCGAGCTTTTATCGCGGCTGGCTTCTGGTAGTTGGCGATGGCGGCGGCGGTGGTGGTGGTGGTGGTGGTGGTGGGTACTGCTCGCGAGATGAGTCGTTGGCATTACGATCATTATCAATGACGTAATTGTTACAAGGAAGTCAACTTTTCCATCGTCCCCGTCATTACGTCGTTACGCGTTCTCCCGTTGCCTCGTTATCGCATCGAGGCATAATAGGGCACTCTAACTTGCCGAGCCATCTGTTTCCCCCTCTTCCTCGCCACGCGGTTTTTTAAATCGGCGGCGGCGGAGGAGGCGCGCTCGCGTCGATATTCACTGTTTGGGTAACACGAGGCCCTTTTTTAACGCCCTGAACATCGAATCCCGTCATTGAAAACCAATTGCACCGATTTGTCGGTTGGGGTGGCATCCGATTGTGCTCACCCTTTGAACGATCAAACTCGGAATTGCCGATACTTTCCGTATACGGAAGAAACTTTTTATCCCCGATAATTAGTATCCGCTAATTAGCGTTGTCTGGTTAATATCGCGTTGAATTCGCGATGATGAAGCGCCTCTTCGCCTCTCTTCCTTTTTTCTTCTTCCCCCTCCCCTCTCTCTTTCTTTTCATTTTTCTTTCTTTCTTTTTTCTTTTTTTTTTTTTTTTTTTTTTTTCAAAGTTTTCTCCCCCGCCCGTCGAATTCCACGCGAGGCAAGATCGAGCCTCGTCAAAGGATGTTGCCTCGCGTAACATAATACACGCGTTTCCACCTGGGTGGAAGGTGCTCCTGTAGTTTGATAAAGTCAAAGTTCAAAGTCCGCGGGGGTGTGGTGTGAGAATCGCGGGGAGGGTGGAAAACGGGGATGGTCGATCCCAGCCGACGGTGATTGCTTCTCCCCCAGCCTGCCTTAAAATTGACGTCATATTCGTTATCCTTTCGACCCTTCTTCCACGCCATCCTCACGTCTCCCGTTCCTCTGCCTGTGGGCATCTCTTTCTGCATGCGTATAAGCTTACATCAACCCTTCTCCACATGGCCACACCCAGTTTCAGAGGCAGAGTACCTCGGAGCTGGGATTTACTTGGCTGCAAATAAAAAACTCTTCCTTTGCTGCTGTTTTCGGTGTTTCATTCCGTTTCAAATTTATCTCCCCCCTCCCGGTTTCCCTCTCCGGCTAGATGTTGCGAAATTGATTAATCCATCGCATCGCTTTCGATATTTACCGATCTTAATAATTTCTCCTCTTCTTCGAGCGTCTTCAACAATTATCAAATATACACTGATTGCTTCCGTTATTATTCCAATACACTACGAACGATAAACGAACGAACGAACGAACGAAGGAGGAAAAGAAAATAGATGAAACTCGCGGTTGAAATCATTTGTCACACTTTTATTTCTGTTGGAGACGAATATACAAGAAGAGAGAAAAAGTCGACGAAACGAATGGTAGAATTACGAGTTTGGCCGATTGATCGAAGGCACCGCAATAATTCCCGAGATGGAAGCGAAAAAAGAGGAGAGAAGGCTTTTGCAAACGGAGAACACTGGCCCATCCCTTACCACGACGCCCAACGGCTCCCTTCTGAAAGAGCTTCCATCCCGGGAGAGAGCTTCCATTACTAATCCATGCAAAAACCAGAATATCTTTATCCCTCTGCACGCTGAGGACGTATTTCCGGAATAAATTCCATTGGATCCGCGAGATCTCTCCCGTCCCCTTTATATTTTCAGGACCGATTAATTTATTTCATTCGCTCGCGACGCGAATATTCGATTTACGAGTTTGTTAATTCTCATCGACCTATCGACCTAATTTCACCTCCGTCCGTTATCGATTCGCTCTCTCTCTCTCTCTCTCTCTCTCTCCCCGTACTCGTATTCCCGTGTACACTTTATCACTTTATCACGAGTATTATTGTAACGCAATACGTGCGATCGACGAACGGAGGAATTCGATTGGTTTTGGAAAGGAAACGGCGATCGACGAATTATTTCGCGCGGAAAGGGAAGAAGGGGGGGGGGGGGAAAAGTTGCGAGTCTGGAAATGCGTGTGTCGTTGAAGCAGTGGGCAAAAGGCGGCGAAAGGGTTTGGAGCTGGAGGAGAGCTCGGCCTCGAAAGGGGAGAAAGGTAGAGGGAGGGTGAGATAGACTGGAGGCAGCGGTCAGGGGCGAGGGGAGGGGGGATATGGGGGAGGTTGGAATACGAATATGAGAATTAAAGCCGTCGAAGGAATTAAAGCGTATAACCATGGCTCGGATCTCGGAGCTGTGTCCGTCCGTCCGTCCGTCCGTCCGTCGGGTTGGTTGGCTGGTCCGTCGGTCTACCTCCCTGGATCTCCGTTTATCCGTCTGTATTCCTGTCAGAGAATCTGAGCTGCTCCACGGATACCGGCTATCGGCTCAGCCAACTTTCCCTCTTCTTCTCGCGCTCACATCCGGATCCTTGCAAAAATTATTCGACGGGGGAAAATTACATCCCCTCCGTCCGCGTGGGATGGGGATTGAAACGGTTTTTAAAACGATAAAGGGATAAGCAATTCGCGATTTGAGCGTATCGAGAGCGCGTTTTCTTTTTTCCCCTCCCCCCGCCCGGATTTAAACGGAGATTTCGAAGAAAAATTTCGAGGAGAGGAGAGGAGAGGAGAGGAGAGCGTTTGGATCGTTTCTTTGGGGTTTCGCGGGCGGAAACAAGCCGGCTCGTGACGGCTCGCAGTGCTCGCAGTGCTCGCAGATTCGTGCACACGTCACGGAGTCAGCACTAGCCAGTTGCTGCTCTCCGCCAACCGCACCTCTATATCAATCACTTGACCGGTGGCTATCCACCCTTCGACTATCACCCTTCGTTCACCCTGCCCGTTTCTGCGCGGTACCGCCATCCCCGTCACCGTTCTAATCCTCCTACTCCTATTTCTCCTCTCTGTCTCTCTATCTCTCTCTCTCTCTCTCTCTCTCTTCGTTGCTCTTTCCGCTCAGCCTACGTTTCCATCTTTGTCTCATGGTGCGTTACACAGGCGCCAGGCCGCACCGCTAACCGATGTTCAGATTGATAATTTATGACTGTTAATTATGACCGTGCGGTTTCGCGTCGGTATTTGACCGTGCGCGTAATCGCGATTTCGAGACTACGGATTGCACTACACTCGTAACCGAAGACGTCACTCGATTCCGATACGTTTTCACGTATATTCGTGTGTTATATATATTCGTTATCGCGCGATTTATCGCGGAGGAACAAGGGAGAAGAAGATGAAAAAAAAGGAGAAGGAAAAATTCAGAATCATTCGGAGAAGAGAAGAAAGAAAAGAAAGGGAAAAAGAATTTGAGGCCGGAATTGTTTGACGGAACGAACGCTGGCATCGTTAATGCGACGATACGAAGAGGTAGATCGAGATAGGTGTCGCTGCGCTTGTCTCCACCGTTTTTCACCGGTGAACGCGTCACCACGTTAGACAGTAGACAAAAGCGGGCCGTAGGAAACGTTGCGCGTGTCCCGGCGAAACGCGTAATAGTCTCGCATCGGCTATGAAGAATCGCGGTCCTCGCAGCGACGCATTGTCGCCGTCCCGATCCACTCGCTCGTGATCCCGTTTCCAACTCTTTTGTCGCCCTCTCTCTCTCTCTCTCTTAGTTTCCCCGAAAAAAGGGAGGAAAAAAGAAAGGAAGAAAGAAAAGTAACAACGCTTTTTCGCAGTAATCGTCCCGATTCGACGGAAACGCGACTTCGCACGCGTGTTACTCTTCCTACCGAGGATAAAGCCTATCCGTTCTTCTCTCCCTCTCTCTCTCTCTCGATCCATTCAGATAGAACGGGCTTAGTTGCCGCTTCTTCGTATCATTAAAATTGAGATATTGACAAAAGAGTCGGTTATATGTGGATATCATTATATAGGTATATGGTTTGATTTTATGATATATATATGTGTGTGTGTGCGTGTATTATATTATATATTATATATATATCTATATTTAACGGTGGATGAAGCAGCCTCTGGGGAATCTTACAGATCAATGGGAATATTGAACAATTGTCTCTCTAGCGCTACGGCTAAAACGAGCGGCCAAGACAATCAGCCCTTCGCGAACAATGCGTAGCTTAATGACGTAGCAGCACCGTTTTCGCCGCTCGTCACGCTTCCCTCCTTTCCCTCCCCCCCTTCTTTCACTTTCGTCAACGCGCTCTCGGCGAAAAGAAGATACACGTAATTAAAATATTAGCCCGCCGGTAATCGGTAAAATATTAGATTGCAAATCGGTTTTTTTCGCGGATTCGTTTCGATTGGTCGGAGGGTGAAGGGAAAGGAGGGAAAGGAAAAGGAGGAAGGAAGGAAGGAAGGAAGGATCGGCGGCGTTGGTTGATAGGAGAGACAGTGGCACGACGATGGTTTTCTCCTTAAGGTTTGGTCTCCGCAGTGGCAATGGCATTGGCGGCGGTGTGTTTTAGGGATCAATAATTTATGTAAATGTGTACGCGGCAAGGGCGCTACCGTGTGGCGGTGAGTTACAGCTATGAGGGTAAGGGGGTAAGGTGGGTGGGTGGTTGGGTGGTCGGACGGTGGTGGTGGCGATGGTGGTGGTGGTGGTAGTGGTGGTGGTGGTGGTGGCGGCGGCGGCGGCGGCGGAGGATGAGGAAGGAGGAAGAGGAAGGAGGAAGGTGGTTAGAGGAGAGGTGGAAGGGACGAGGTTTAGGGGTGAGTCGCCGCGGTACGGTGGCGGTGGCAGACCGACCGAGGGTGGAGAAGATCGCGACACGAAGGGGTTTGACGTCCAACCCTTTCATCGATTGTACTTCTCTGCTCCCTTTTATCCCTTGGCCGTATACCACCCTATCCCCTAACCCGTTCCACGGTGCTCGAGCGCGGCAAAAGCAGCCATCGACTAATGCTCGATAATTCCCGCCGCGTTTGTTCGCGCGAATATTTTCTCGACTTTCCACTGTCGTGCCGAATCGCCTCCTACTCGAACGCTCTTTTCGCGTATCTTTGAAATGCACGCCACCCCATTTCGCCTTCCGCGCGCGTTTTCCTTTCATGCCTTTGTTCCTAGGGGAAGGGAGGGGGGGGGGAGAAACCGCGGTGTATCCGCGAATAATATTTTCCACCGTCTCTCTCTCTCTCTCTCTCTCTCTCTCTCTCTCTCTCTCTCTCTCTCTCTCTCTCCGTCTGTTTACGACGTCGCCGACGACAACGATGCCCCTGCATAAATAACAACGCGATTCCAGTGTCCATTTATTACGTTGAACTAATTAGACCGGTGAAATTATTTGCTCGTTTACTATATTTCTGTCTTTGTAATTTCCTGCCCTTGTTACACGAGGCGCCGCGCGTCCGTGGGATCTGACGTTTATGACGGTGCACGATCGCCGCGTCTCTCAAATCCTCGCTCTCTCTCTCTCTCTCTCTCCCTATCCGATCACCATTTTCTCCATTTTATTTCGCGTTTTAACGTTCCCTTTCGAAGGGAACGATGGAAGGGAAGAGAGAGAGAGAGAGGTTTCATTCATCCGGGAGGACAGGTGAAAGGTCGGTGGTGCAAGAATTCGCAGGATGGATAGGGATGGAAAGGAGAACGTCGGTGGTTTCGACCCTTGGTCTTTCTCTCCGCTGCTCGCCACTGGCGTCATCCCGTCGTTCCCTACCCTTTGATCCCCCCAATAATCAATATATTCTAACATAACTCTAATGGCTACCCCATTTGAATACAGCCGAATCCACCCCACGGTTCTTTGCATCTCGCATCGAGCTCCGACAATACCAATCATCCGAAATATTCCCTTTCTCTATTCCCCCCTATCTTTTCCCATCTTCGTTCTCGCGGCCGTTGTCTGCCGGAGCCCCACGCTCCTCGCTCCGGTATTAAAACTTTCGAGGATGAGACGCTCCCTTTCTCTCTCTCTCTCTCTCTCTTTCTCTCGACCAACCCCGCTCGAATTTCTTCGCCATCGATGTCCGGTCTTACGCGTGTCTTTTCTTCCTCCACTCTTTATCTTTTTTTTTACCTCCCAAAATACCCACGGAATCCGCTAATGGAAACGCGAAAGAATCACTCTTCTTCTTTCTCCGTTCCGTTTCCTTATTCCGGATAATACGAACGACGATAATGCGACGAATCTTTTATTATTATTATTATTATTATTTTTTTTTTTTTTTGTTCAAACGAGCGCGTGAATTGAGAAAATTAATCGATTCGTAGATGGATATAAGAAATAATCATGGGGGATGGGAGATGGGTAAGGAGGCGCGATCTTTTTGCGATGAAGGAAGACGGCAACCCTCTCGGAGGGAGGGGGAGGGGGAAGGGGAGGAGGGATAAGTCGAGCGAGCTAATAAATCAATTCCACGGCAAAAGCGGACGCGGAACGTTTCTCTCTCGAGGTCGGTTTTCGGTTTCGAGTGCACTCGATCCGAAAATAAGGATTTACATATTCATGCAAAGATCTCGCGTTCGTGGATCCAGCGGAAGGAGACGACGCAACGTCGACCGAACCGAGGATAGTTTGTAATGGGATTTTCGCCCCGTTTCGAGACCTCCTCCTCCTCCTCGCCCCCTCTCCTTTCTCGTCGCTCTTTCGCGCTTCGTATCGACGACCTCGCGTCTCCAAAACTTTCCCCACCTTCGATTATCGCCTCAACTTTTTCCTCTTCCACCGCCCGATTATCTCGAAGCCACGAGTTTACACGTTTATTAAATAATCTCGAATTTTTAATTTCGTCGCCTCGATCGAATGGTCGTTCGATTTTTCAAAATTCTTTACTCCGGTGGCGATAAATATTGTATACCGTCTTTCGTTATTCGGGGGGGAGAGGGAGGGAAACAACGACAAAAGCGATTGAAGAAGTTTGGCCGTAAAAGGTTCGGGGAGTAAAGGTAAATTGCATCGGCTCTCGCCACACTTGGTTTCAACCAACTCGACATCCTGTCGCATCCCCCTCCCTACCCTTACCTATACCTAACCGAATCTCGCAACCTCGTCACGTGCGATTTGTTTGAACTTTGCTTTTACTCGTAGCTTCTCCATTTCCGCGATTCGCCGATACCGCGTTACCTTCGATTCCCTTCCCCTCCCCACGAATGGATCACGTGTAAAAAGGAACGGGGATATTCGGAAGGTGACGGTTCGTGAATGGAGAAAAGGAAGCGTGTGCGCGCGATAAAACGAGTGTTTATTGCTGGGGGGAGCGAGATAGCGGGGAGGGGGGAAGGGGATAGGAACGAATGAAAAGTTGTCACATTTGTTTTTCGCGGCGATAAAGGGCGATGTCTAAAGTAAATTCGAAGCCTCCGAAACTCGTTGTTCGCGAATATTTTCCTCGATGGAACGGCCGCGATAAAACGAGAGCGAGAAGTCGAGTCTCTTTCGAATCGAACGAAATCAACGTACGTTTGAAGAGAGAACTCGGGAAAAAGAGGAAGAAGAAGAAGAAGAAGAAGAAGAAGAAGAAGAAGAATCGAGAGAAATAGAATGTCGAATAGCGGACGTTGAATTTCGAGACACGAAAGGCAGGAAACGCGCGATTGGAATTCGGAATCTCGCGGAAAATAGGGACACATAGGAGATAGAGATAGAGTGTCTCTATCCCCGCGCGCAACTTTATACTTTAAATCCTCCCTATAAATATCACGCTTCTTTGGACCGGTTTCCGAAAGATTGGCTCGCGGTATCCTTCGTGGGAATCGCTCACCGCTTTGCGTCGATATATCAAGGGATGAAACCCTCCCCGATCCCCTACCAAACGATTCGTCATCCCCGTTCCTTGTAAAACAGGCCACTGGTTTTATCCTCGATGCCTCTCTATCATCCATCAACCGCCGGCCAAACAAAATCGCCTATGATACAATGATAATACTTTGCATCCGTTACTTTCCCTTTCTTTCGTTTCGACAAAATTCGAAGAGACAAAAGGAAAAAGAAAGAATCAAAATCGAAAAATCTCGTTTATATAATAATACACGATTAAGCGGGGTAGCTAATGTGAAATACGAGGGGCGTTTAAAAAAACGCATTTATTCCCCGGTACAGGAATACTGTACAGAGAGAGAGAGAGAGAGAGAGAGAGAGAGAGAGAGAGAGAGAGGGGCCGCGTTTCGGTTTTCCGAACGGAAGAGCAAATATCGCGAATACGACTCTATAATTGTTTGCCAATGCGAAAACGTTTAATTTATATCCCGGCCCGATTCAACAAGTGCTCCAGTCACGTTCATCCGATTATCGGAATTCTTGCGTCTCTTCCATGCGCGCGGTCGCGTGTCCGCGAGGTCGCGCGATGATTTATCGACTCCGGAATCGCCTCCGTTAATCCCCCTCCCCTCCCTCTCGCTTCCCTGTCCCCCCTCCCATCCGGTTTTCCCGCGTAAAAATTCACCGTTCGGCATCCCCCGTGGGAACAGCTCCACGAATCGAAGATGGAATGCTAAACAGGGAAAGGGTTGAACGATGGGGACGTCGTAAGGCGCGGCGAGACCTTAGCCTTAGGTCTCTCTCTCTCTCGCCCCTCCAGTCGGATCTAGCCGCCGCGCGCATTTAGATAAGTTAAACTATAAATTAGACGGATCAGTGGTAGCTACTCGAGGAAATGTTGTCGGCGCTTGTGAATATGTATGATTTATACGGGGAAAACCCGACTCACCGATATGATTCGAACAAGCCGGGGCCCGTCCACGGACCTGCCCCTCTCCCTTGGGTTATACCTTCCTATGCGTATCGATTGCACGACGATCGAATTGTACGAAAAAAGAGTAGTTCGAGTTATTTTCCCTTTCCTTCTCTTATTACGATCGAATCGTATCGAGCGCGTGGTCTAATTAGACGGAGAGAAAGGGAAAGGAAATGGAAGGGGGAGTTAGCTTAGGGGCAACGAGGAGGAGGAGGAGGAGGAGGGTGGCGTCTTGCCGGTAATGGCGTCGTTATTTTAAAATACCACGATCGTATTTCCCCGCGGCCCACCGCCAAGAATATGCCACGGCGAATCGAACTTAATCTACGCGAACCGTTTTTCCCCCCCTTCCAAAGGAAGGAATCTAAATCATGCGAGGATTACGGGATCGTAGTTACGCTGTATAGAATCGGAGGAGTGGCGGGGGATATACGCACGCCCGGCCAACTCGCATTTTCGAAACATTTAAATTCTTATACGCGAATAAATAGCAAGAATTTTACGCGCGATAAAATATAGATTTCCTACGGGGTTGGAAGAAGAACAACCTCCGCGAGGGTGGAGTGGAAGGACGCGGTCATAAAATCATTGATATGAAAATATAGCCTTTTCACCCTCCATCCCTTCGCCCCTCCCCTCCCTACTCCCCTGCTCCCCTCCCTTCGACCCGAGTCGAACGGGGAAATCTGCGTTAAGGAAAACAGAGTTGGTGGAAAGATTGTTTGAGGATCGATAAGTGTATCGAAATGACCCCGTTCCCCAAATCGGGGACGATTAAAGATGGAGCGGGGAGAAGTTGGAGATCAAAGGGTTGTTGGGCAAAGTAGTAGAACGGGTTTCCAAGACTCGGTTCAGGGAGTGGATATATTCTATCGCGAACAGAAGGCAGGAGGGTTCGCGTCGCCGGCGAATCTAATCCAATAATTTAATTTCAGGATCCCGGCTAAAGGGGATTTGAAGTATTAGCCGGCGGAATTTGTGTATCTTTGATTAGTATTCCATTCGGCACGGCGCTCGGCCTCGCTCGATCGCGGTTATACGCGAATCCTAAATCAACTACGGCGTTGCGATGCCTCTTTACCTTTTACCAAAGCCAAGCTTTCTGCGCGAGCGAAGAAACTACCTCTTCGTCTCTCTCTCTCTCTCTCTCTCTTCGTCTTCCATTATTTCAAACAACGTAATTAACGCAATTTTTTCGATCTCGAAACATTGGGGAAAAAGGTGGAGAAGAAAGGAGGGACGATGAAAAAATTAGAGTCGGACTCTATTGCTATACGATCGATGGTAACGCACACGATTTCTCGGAGTAGGATACGTGTTATACGCGTGTATATGAACTCGCGGCGTATCCAGCTTTCGCGGCCATAAAGTTCGAGTTTACAACGCGAAATGGACTGGAAAGCAAAACGCGCAAAAAAAGGAGGAGGAGAGTAACGAGGACGAGGCAACAGCGCGCATGGAAGCGGTGGCGAAAGGACGAGCGGGGCAGAGTTTCGCGTTCCAACGGTGGAAAAGGAGAGGAGCCGGCTCGGCTCGTGAAAGGGGACGACGGATACGCGGTGTTAAAAGGAGAAAGAGAAAAAGAGCGCGTTCTCGGAGGCGAGAGACGGACGGACGGACGGACGGACGGACGGACGGACGGACGGACGGATGGATGGATCGGAAGGGTGAAGGCGGGTGGGACGGAAAGCGCGAGCGGAGTGAGCGAGAGAGAGGGAGAGGGAGGGAGAGGGAGAGAGAGAGAGGAGAGGCAGCAGCAGTCAGAGAAGTAATATCCAGCGCAACGTTCCGGCAGGATGAGCTTTAATTGGAATATGGATCCGCTCTCTGTCGTTTCCCGATACTCCGATAAATTATCCTACGTACCATTTGCCCCGGAAAGCGCCACTTCAATTCGTTGCCACGTTCGAAGCGTAACACCTAGCTGAAAGAGATGATGCGCGCCATTCGAAGCGAATGAACATGATGAAGTGCGAAGCGTGGATTTTAAAGCGACGCGATTAAGCTCAATTTCCCGTGATTCGATTTATGCCGCGTTAAATAAAAAAACCATCGCTATTCAATTGCATAAACCAGCGCCGCTATCGCGAAAATTTCGCCTCCCGTTCTTGATCGTCAAAAAAGAAAAAAAAAAAAGAAAAAGAATTGAACGCTCTTCCACGTAGACGAATCTATAATTATATACGTATACACACACACACACACACACACATATATATATATACATATATACACGTATCTATTCGCACTTTGCTCACAGCCGGATTGTGTGCAGAGGCGGGTTGTTCGGAGACCGAAGAGAAATGCCAGGCATTAGGATTGGAATGGCGGGCAATGACGGAAGTTGATTCGCCACGTTCCGCCTGGGACTTGGCCGCCGCTTCGCGAGTTGTGATCTATATACCCGCTATATTCCACCCGTCCACCCTTCCTCTGGGATTCCACGTGACGTATGTGGCTACCTGACGAGAGAAAACAATCTTCGAAAATATATCGCTCTTACCTGCCCACCGATGCGGGATACCTTTCCTCTTATCAACGAATACCATCGGATCCTCGAAATTCATCTTATCCCCCCCCCCCCGCTACCCGTCGGAATATACTTTCCTCCTCTCGATCCTTCCCCTCGAGAAATATTCGGCTTATAAACGGATTATTGTTAACTACTCGCGAAAAAGTCGGATGAAAAAAAGCGAGAAAATCGTAACCATTTGTAGATTTTGTAGATTTGTAGCGAGTATCAAGGATTGATATCGGGCAAGGAAATCAGCGACGACGAGTAACGCTGTTTGTTTTTCCACTATTCGGGTCTTTGGGGGTAAACGCGTGCGGTTTAGCCAATTCGCCCCTTGACCGAGAAAAATAGCTATCGGCCTTGGGAATACGTTTACGACCGGCCCGGGTCCGGTAATTCTATTACCCAAGGATTTTTTTTTTTTTTTCGCTTTATACTTTATCGGAATCGCTGCTTTTTTTTTTTTTTTTCTTCCTTTCAGAATCCTCGTTTCTGGACCATTCGTTCCTCTAATAAGGTTCAAACGCCTCTTGGGGCCATCGATATATTACAACAGATCCAATTTTTCCTCCCGATTTTCCGTAATTCCAACGATTATCGTCGCTCGCCCCATTTATTCCGCAAATCGCCGATGTAACAATAGGATTACGTTATACGTAGTTTTGGGAGAAGTTTTTGAAAAATTTGAACCTCGCTAAATGATTTTTTCTTCGAAATTCATAAATATGAAAGATCGTGAGATATCGAATCCAATTCCATATGAATAAATGAGTCGATGAAAGTTACGATTCGAAGCGAAATGATCGAATTTCATTTCACGATCGTGCCCCGCGGATAAAAATCTTGGGATCTCGTGCGATCCATCTTTCGTGAAAATGTCAACGAATTCGAATAGCTCTCGTATTTTTATCATAACATTTTTCTTTTTATTCCCGGTTATTCGCGTAATATTACGCTGCTCTTACGCTAATCGCACCATCCCGTTATTTTCTACGCAATTTTCCGATACAGCTACCCAATTTTCCCTTCTTCTCCCCCATATATATATATATATATATATATAGGCTGCGAATCGGGCTGCGGGACGTTTGATCGCTCGTCCTACGACGTATCAATCTTTTTCAAGGGCCGGTAACCCCCATTCGAGCCGTGCAACGCACTCGATACGCTCGGGACATTTGCATGTCCTTTATGAAAATTCTATAGTTTATGGCCACATTTGTATGTATTATCGTATTAGCATATTCCAAAAGACAGCAATCTCAATATTGGATAGCGTACACTCGGCTGTATCGCTTGTTTACTACGCCCCTTAGCTCTCGAGAACACCGCGCACGTGTCCCCTCCCCTCCCCTCCTCGAGACGGCGAGCGAAACGCCTCTATTCTTTCGCCCGAATTTTCAATACGGAACATCGAAAACGATGCAAAACATCGGAGGGGAAAAGTTTCCGCGAAGCGAGCGTTCACGTTCAATTTCATAAACACCGAGCTCGAGGGACGCGTCGTACGATAAAAGTATTTCGAGGGATTTCGAATGCAAAGCCAATGTTGTTCCGGATTTCGCAAAGTGTCTCGATTATATTCTCGAATTTGAAATATTGGTGAAAAGATGTCTCTTGTATATAAGTATATAATAATTTGAATATTCAAAATTATTTTCATTTACGAATGATGAGCGTTAGGACAATTATCCAAGAATCCTGGAATACGTTGGAAGCTCGAATAATACGTTTATAAATTAAACTATCGTTACACTAATCGTGATTACTGGTGTAGAAATAAAAAAAAAAAACTCTTACACTCTTATCGATACGTTTTGGATTGTGGTATATTAGTAACGAATAGTGGAAAGAAAATAGATCGAACATCGATCATTCTCGTTCCGCGAGATATTTAAAATTTCTCGACGAGATCATTCAACGTAACGAAAATGTTTGTTGTATCGTCGCGCGTATGTCGAAGGAAACGTTTCTACCCTGAGAGAGATGTTTATCGCGAAAATCGGGAGGGGGGGGGGAGAAGAAATCTGCATGTTATTGGATCCATACGAGTTGGAATCGTTTGGCGAGATCAAACCATTCGTACGAGAAGGTTTTCTCGTCCTACTGATATCATGTGCGAAGGCTCGTATACGTTGCCAGGCAACCGTCCGGAGGGTGCCTTCTTGCCCGCATCGACGTGGTTTTAGCTGGTTTACTCATTTAGGCGAGGTAACAAGCCTACGCGAGAAAGATATGGAAAGAAATCTGGCGCGAAAGGAATCGAGTAGGGAGACGAATTACATCTCTCTCTCTCTTCGCCAAGAGGAAATGAAATCTGAAGAAAAAAAGCACAGAGTCTCTCGAATAATTCGATAATTCGAAAAAGAAGATACACATCCTGTATATTCCTTCCCAAGATTCGACAATCATCGATTATCGTTTAAACGGATAATACGGATATCTAGGTTGTCTCATAGATAGAAGGAAGGGGAGCGGATAGGTTTGCTTGGATCCTAAGCGAATCCTCGGCGCTTGGGGGGGGGGAGATCGATGCCACCCCCTCCCCCAGCGAGAATCACCGTCGCGACCGGGGCGCTAATCAACCTAGTGCAGCTTCTAATACGCTGGAAGGCATTTAATCTCGACAACTTGCTAACGACCTGACCAACACGCTATACACATCGCCGATAAGCGACACAACCCCTACTCGCAAGAAGCGGTTCCCCGATACCTTCTCGCCGGCTCGATACTCCCCGTTCGCTTCCTCTTCCATCCACCCTGTCGACCCTGTCGGAGGAGGAGGAGGAGGAGGAGAGGGGTCCACTTGGATGCTCGTCGTGGATATCGTTCGCGGACCGCGCTCTATGTATGTACACTACGCACAAAGGCGGAGAGAGAGAGAGAGAGAGAGAGAGAGAGAGAGAGGGAGGGAGAAATCGTGGAGAAGCAGGTTGGAGAGGAGGAGGCGGGTGTCGAAGAAGAGGGTCGCGCGAGGAAAGGGTGTGGGCATTAGGCAGGCGCCGGTGCACGTTCCCGAGCTCGTTGCCAGTTCAACTGTATCTCCACGGCGTTACTTGTCCCATAAACAGGGAGGAGCAGCGGTATTCTCCAGTCGATGGTCTTCGGATACGATGCCGCCTCAGCCTCCTCCCCCCTCGGTGTTACAGTTACACGTGCCCGCTACGCATACATACATACATACACGACAAGAGGTGTATGTGTGTGTATATATATATATATATATAGTTTTGCGAACTATCGCCGTGCCATGCCAACCCAATTCAATTTAAACTTCGATGCTCGCGGGGGGTGGTTGGATCGGGAGATTCGTAATGCGCACGCGCACCCGCCACTAAATCGCCCGAAATTAATGCGAGTTATTAGTTGACGGCGATAATTAGGGGGCAATTGCACGGAAAACCGACGTTGCGTCGAGGAGAGAATTCCAAACCTGTGCGATCTCGACCCTTTCTTATCCGAGCCCACTGTCTAACACCACTAGCTAGTATTATTCGCGACGATGATTTGAGACGAGTGGAAGAAGAGCGGATGTATATATACATGGGTTTTCAATATGCCTCGAATCTTCCTTCCGACGAATCGAGAAGCGAGAAGATGGTGCAGTTGGTGGATTTCCACGAGTTGTAATACACGCTTAACTGTATATTTGCACGCACGCACGCACGTACGCACTTTGTCCAAAGGAGGGTTGCTTCAGCGCGGAAGGGGGAAACTTGGAGAGATAGAGAGAGAAAGAGAGAGAGAGGAGGAGATGTATGCCTCGTGCTCGTTAATATTCATACAAGCCATGAAGCACGGCGTCGCACACACTCGTATAAAGCTGGCTCGTATAAAGTATCGGTAAATAAATCATAATGCGTTATCGCGTATTTGAATACGTTTGATGCCAAGTTTCGAGGATCTCGAGACGCGGCGCAACTCTTCGGTCGAAGAAGATGATTTTTCGTTTGCGAAATTCGTCCATATTGTGTTCGAAAATCGATTCCAAGTTGGTTACGAAAACGAATACGAAAATGTCGGCGTTGGTATCGATTCCACGCAATGTTTCGGTGATTCATTGCTCCCCCTTCCCCCGAGTATCAAATAGGGTGGTAGAGAAGCCATTGTGAATCGAAAGTAACGCAATATACACCCTACCCCTATAACGAAGCGTCGGAGTGTAGGTGATATCGATGCTTTAAAATACATATCTGCATATACGTAGCTATCGGCTACCCTTCTTTTTCCCCCTTCCTCTCTCTCTCTCTCTCTCTCTGTCTCTCTCTCTCTCTCTCTCTTTTTTCGAAGGATAAGGGCATCGTACTTAATGAGTCGGGGAGAGTTGGCCCGCAACCCTGGTTGCGGATCAACCTCCTCCGTTGCACCCCGCCGATGGAGGGGCTTGGCACCCGGGGGACGTTCCTAACCTTACTTTCGTATCCCTCTGTCTCTGTTTCTTCTTTACTCGTCGAGGCATCGTAACATTGGCTGATTTATCGGCATTCTTCGAACCGTCGCTTCGCGGTAAAAATAAAGCCGCTTTCTCATGGGCTGGCATTTGCTCCTTCTCTCTCTTTCGCTCTTCCTTTCTTTAGATTATATTTCTTTTCGTGATATTCCAAAATTGTTAAAATCGTTCGTTGGAAGGGTGGATAATTTTAATGTTTTAAAAGTTACGATCGAGTCTCGTCCCTGCGTTTCGTAATTAAACGTAACAAGGGATTCTATCGATTGGTTCGCCACTTTTGTACCGAGGACGTCGAGCGTTTTCCCCAACTAGCGTAAATCTCGAGTCACTGGTTGAGCGGTGGAAGATGTCGTGATATGGGGGCAGGTGTCGCGGTAAACTCGGTTAATTAGACGAGAGGCAACCATCGCCACCCCTCGACACCCTCCCCCCCGAGGCTTGTTAATAACGCGTAATTACCATTATACACGGCGATACACTCTTCCAGGCCCGACCCTATTAGATAAGACGACACCTTATTATACGACGAACTAACGTCGCCGTATCGCGCAACCACAAAATTTCAAAGCGTGCGGGGCCTCGAAACGGGACGGAGGATCCTTCACCCTTCCGTTCGACTCTCGAACCGTTCCAAATCGACCGTTCAAAGTCATATTTCTAGTTTCGATTCGATTCTAACGATATAAACGCGAGGCGTTCGAAATTTCGCGACGGGGTGGGGTTGAAAACCGCACAGTTTCTTGCCAACTTTCCGACCCTCCTTCTCCTCCCAACCGCGATGGATGATACAAAAGAGAAGAGAGAGAGAGAGAGAGAGGAGCGTTTAGAGTCGGATCAACGGCGCATACCGGTGTTTAGCGCTTAATTATGAAAGCACACAGAACCTTGAATCCCTTGTATGACCTTCCGGAGCCGTGGACCCGTTAGGAAGCTTCTTTCACGATTCGCGCGATAATCACCTGAAAGATAGGGCCCGAAGTTCCCCCTCGGCTCTCGGCTCTCCTCTTCTTTTTTTTTCGAACGAGGAAGCCCGGAGTCGTGCGAGCTGGAGCGTGAAATGCATTTAGGGGTAATGCGACGTGTATATCGCGCGCTTTCAATGCCGGCTCGAGAAACGAGCAGCGCGGCTGGACCCCGCGCGCGTGTCTCGAAACGTTAAACGTTAAATGCCACCCATTCAGTATTATCCTTTTTTTTCGACTCAGCCGGGGCCCTCTCCACTTCTATGCCCCGTGCTCGCTTCGCCTACCCGCCACTTTGGACCATCACCGCGTAAAACCGCGCGCGCGCCCTCCCCCCCCTTTTTTTCTCTCTCCTCCTCCTTCTCCTTCTTCTTCTTCTTCTTCTTCTTCTTTCGACCGAGGAGCATTAGACGAGGACGTTCTTCGCCGGACGTTTCTGAAGGTTGGAAAGAAAGACACCGTTATTTGCCCGTTTGCATGAAAAAAACCGCGGAGGCATCCATTTTTACCATTTACGCGAGCCAAGCTTCTCTCTCTCTCTTTCTTTTGCGCGTTTTTTTTGACGTTTACAACGGGTTCTGTATAGGGACTTATATATATATCGATGTTTTCGAATTATAAAGCTCGATAAAGTGAGTTATCCGATTCGAAGGACATTTTTCTATCCCTAGGACACCTGTCGCCGAGTAGATTGGGTGAAAAGAAATCTCGTTCGTGGGTACGTTAGCGAGCGTAGCAACGCCTCGGCTCCTGGTATTAGAATCCGAATGATCCCATTACGGAGAACAACGATAAAAGTGAGAAGGACGGAGCCACGGATGCCGCAACGAGGACTCGTTCTCTAAAGTTAAAATTGAGGGGTGTCTCGACCCTCCACACATCGAATTGGGGTACGAGAGCCCTATCCGCAATTTTCATTATTTTTATTTCCAAAATTTTTTTCTTCCTCTCTTTCTTCCGCACTTTGAACGAAACTGATCTTCCACGCGATCTTTCCATTCCAAGATTCTCGACGAAGAGACGATTTAAAATATATCGAATTATAAAAGATCGTGTACATCGCTAAATAATACATTTCCATACGAATATTCGTTTGATAAAATTTCCAAATGTTTCCTTTAATTCGCCACAACTTACGTTACATAAATAACAAATATTTAATTCTGGAGCAGAAGTAAGAAAATTGTACAATTGCGAAATAAAGCATTTCCTATACCTTCATAGTTCGGAACAAAACTGATTAGAAATGCAATAGCAAAAACTAGAGATCCCGAATTCGAGAGAGAGAGAGAGAGAGAGATAGAGGAAAATGTTAGAGCATGTCAAACTCGTTAACCATCTAGGACCATATTAAGTAGTATACATCAAACCGCAAAACGAAAAAAAAGAAAAAAGAAATAAAGACAAAGCATAGCATACAGAATATAAAATATATAAAAAATAAATATGTAGAAAGGTTTCTCTTCTTCAATTTAACATTAACATTACCTTGACAACGTTTTTCATTAATCAAATCTTTGAAAAATTTGGTCGATGAATTCATTCAACTGTACTTATCTTTAAAATTCCTTGTCCGTTTATCTCCCCATTTTATAGTTTTCAAAGTGGAAAATAATTGTTCGCACATATATATATATATAGTTTCCCTTACGTATGTTGACTGGGAAACAATAAATAAAAATATACGGGTTTAGCTGAATGAATATATCTGTTGACAAAACATTTAAAGTACGAAGAGAAAAAACAAATAGCTAGCAAATTACTACGAAATAGTAATGTTGCTAACATTCAATAATGAAATCACATATAAAATTTCAGTGAAGTTTATTATTTATATTAATTAATAAAATTCTTTGGCTTGAGTTAGGTTATACTTATAAATTTATTTTTAATTTTTAAAATTTTTTGGTTTATTAAATTTATAATTTTTAATTTATTGTTAAAATTAAATTATTTATATGTATAATATAATAGAAATTTATTTATAAGTTATGTTATATTATTCATTAAAATAATTATAAAATTAAAATAATTAGTATAAATAATTATACTTATAAATTTTTATTTTATAAATTGGTCAAATAATGTTTATTCTAAATTAATCTGTTATAAATTCTAGAACTTGCTTACAACAATTTAAATAAAAAAATCCAGCGTTGTCGAAAGTTAAACGATCGGTTCTTGGAGCTTGGAGAGATCGAGCGAATCGGAAAGAGAGAGAATCTTGCAGAAAAGTCTCGGACGGGGAAGAGCGCGGCTGGTATCGCGTGCAACTCTCGTTGGAGGGGCGTAGAAAATTTCATTGCGAACGGGTGCACCGCGCGCATGTACCCTCTCGGCATACGTGTTCCCCCTTCTCGCCCCCCGGCGTCCTTGCGATCCTCGCGCCCCTGTTCTCCTCGCGCCAAGGCATTTAGAGAGGAGAGGAGAGAGAGCTCATTTTCATCCGACTCATCAGCTTTGTGCTTTTCCCGCCGCCGACCGGTGCCACGTAATAACCGCAGCCTTTTCCTCGAAAACATGAATTTTCACTTCAACTTCCGGTTAACTGTACCCTCGCCGCGACAACCGCTAAGTAGAAAGTTCATTTTTTAATTATCCCCCGAGTCGCGATTTCACCGCAGAGGATACGGGGAGATACGACGATGGCCTCGATACGACTTGCGAGAAGACCAATTGGAAGGGAAACAGTACAACGGGTTAATTGTACCGTAAATTCGCGTCGTATCTTTTTGTGTGTATATATATATATGTAGAAAGCGGAGGTTAAAAGGAAAGTTTCTCCCTCCGATCGACCGATTAATCTCGGGAGGAGGATGTAAAGAAAGTAGTGGCGAGTTTGATGCCCGTTAAAGCGTCGCAGAGCGCGGACGGTACAGGGAAAGGTTGGAAAAAAAGAGGAGGATATATATATATATATGGGACACGATAAGTTTATTAATTAGTCTGGAAACAAAGCGAAAAAATTGGCAAATATTTTATGTAGAATTTCAGGGCGTTCGTTACGTGGAAGGAAGGAAAAAGCTCGTTACACGGAGAGATGTTTTCTCGATCTTACGGTAGCGATCGTGTTTCAGAGCGGGTGGTAAAAAATGACGGAACATGTGTATCGATATATATACGGTTGGACGGAGAGGCTACTTTGCCTGGACAAACAACACCAACACGGCCTGTTAACGCAAAAGAATCGCCAAGTTTTTTTACGGCCGCTCCACCGGTAGGGAGGTATAGTGACGCGTTACGTTCACGATCCTGAAACTAGCGACGACGATTTCGCGACAAAAAGAGGGAGGGAGGGAGGGAGGGAGAGAGAGAAGAGGCAGAAACGTCGACGCAGGTATATAAGGCCGTTTCGTCAGTCTCGTTGTCACGGTTGTCGCGGAATGAGAACGTACGGCCAGCTCGTATTTTAATTCCGCGGACAGAGCCACCCCCCGGCTGGTGCGGCCCGCGGGCCACCCCTTTCTTCTTCGCGTCTCCTATGAGCCCTCGCTCTGTTGCTGTTTCTAACGGCGTCGCGACGCCGGCCGCGTTGACATTACCGGGCATAATATTTAATAATTATTTTCATTAAAGTCGTAATAAAGTTTAGAATACTTTATTAATTTATAGGGCAGGGAACACGTTCAAAAGGGTGGCCTCCTCCGTGCCGCGTCTCGCGCCCATTCGTATCAATTATCGCCGCTCGTGTCCGCGACCTTCTTCTTCTTCTTCTTCTTCTTCCTCTTCTTCCTCCTCCTCCTCGAGACTCCTCTTCGATGATTTTATAATTTCTCGTCTCGTCGATAGAAGAGAACCGTCAAAGTTAAATTGGGGAAAAAGAGGGAGGAGGAAGATGGGACCGATGATGGCGCGCGCGTATAACGTTGTTATACGCGTTGATTTATGTATCAGTTGGAAGAGTTAAGGGAGGGGAGGGGGGGGGGGGAAGAAGCACGGATAAAAAGTTAATTAAGAGGGATTAATTAGCAGGAGCAGCGGCCGAGGGTGACTCGATGTAATGCAAATGAATCGCGAGGAACTAGCCGTTAGAATCGTAAACAGGTAAACGCGTAACAGGGGTAGGGGGTGACGGTTGACAGAGGAGAAGCGGCGTGGTAGCGGCGGCTCGGCGAAAAGCACAAAGGACGGAGAAGGAAAAGGGAAATCCTTCAGACTGTTCGCCCGACTCCGACGGAATAAAGGGGTTAACGAGATGGAACGGAAAAACAACGAAAAGGAGAATAAACGCGTCTTCTCAAAGGGGTGAAGGATACAGTTTCCTAATTTTATTTCGAGAAGAGCACTTTTTCTCCCGTTAGTCTTTGAAAAAAGTAGCCACGCGAGTGGCCCTGGAAACAAAACGCAAGATCCAACCCCTCCCAGTCTGCGTCTGCACCACCCCCCATATTTATTATGTTATACTTGCCCCGGCAACTTCTTCCTTATGCCTCAATTGAAAATCTTTCTGTACGAGGCCGAGATGTATGCGGAACGGCGGCTGTAAGCAAATCGCCCATCTCCACACTCTGAGAGGAATTAAAATAAATACATATCTTAATTAAGCTCTCTTTTTTCCCCTCTCTTTCTCTTCGTCTTTCCCGGGTGACGGGAAAGCGGGAGGGAGGCCGCGCGCGGATATTTTCAAGGATGGAAAATAAACCCGTAATTTTTCTTGCCTACGCAATTTTTTTTGAAAGATCTTAACGGTATGGGCCTCGAATTCGTTAAAAAAATTCGAATCGATCGCGGCGAGGAAATTTTTCCGTCCGTGTATCGAAACGAGGAGAAGAAGCGCGGTTAAGTGGACGATTCGTTCCTTTTTCGCTGGCAACGAGTCGGAAAACGTCCGAGAAAATATCAAGTGGTCCAAGGCCTTTGGTGCCTTTTAAATGGGTGGCACGGAAATTCGGCGGAAATTCAGTCGCGTTCAGTGTGTTACGCGCTTTTCGAAATGCATCGCCGCTTGGTGGATCAGCAGGCTTTGAGATAGAAAAAAGGAAGGAAGGGAGGAAGGAAGGAAGGAAGGAAGGAAGAAAGAATGAAAGAAATAAAAAAAAAAAAAGAAAAAGTAGAAAATAAACGAAGAAGGGAAAAAGGAAGGACCGTTGCTGTCTCTGCATAATTAATCCAGGATGCGAACGGGGGAATCTGTTTAGCGTGATTCTGGAAATGTCCAAGCTCGAAATATTTTTTCAAAGGCGCCTGATTACGTGGCGCAGTCACACACAAGTTTTTTCGTCCCACCGTATTTCCCTTCCATATGCGCATCGTAAATGAGGCTGAAGGGAGTTGGTCGTTCTAAAGTCGAAGAACCGTAGCGCCACCAATTTTCCCCAAATAATCAAATTCCGAATTTAACCATTTTAAAATAATATTCCTCCGTCCCCAGCGATACATCGATATCGAATACGGATCGTAGCTGGAAAGGAATTTCATATTCCAACATTCTTTATCTTTGTCTTTATTTACGCAGAATACGATTTAACGCAGAATATTTACTATTCTCTTTGCAACGATAGTACAAATTCGAATAATTTCCTCTTAATTTGATGGTGAACGCGAAGAAACGAATGAGCGAATAAGAAACGACTAACGAATTCGGAGATTGGAAAGAGGGGGGGAGAAAAATTGCGGAATAGAGAGAGAGAGAGAGAGAGAGAGAGAGAGAGAGAGAGAGAGAGAGAGAGAGAAGAGGGATACGCGCAGTCGGACATACTTATTATTATTTAGATGCGCCGGTGTCCTTTCCGAGCTGGAAATTACATATTCCTAGGAACGAGCGTGCCGAGACGTGCGCGAACGTACTTTTTATTCCGCGGCTGCCTTTGCCGGCCGCGGTGTCAAAGCGGCCGGTTCTCCTCAAAGTGTAATTATTTTAGCTACAATTAAAAATGTGCAGACCCGCCGGCAATGCGTACGCGTTCGGTCCCCCGGCCTCTCTCGTCCTCCGCATCGATCCTCCTCGTTCTACGGCGAGGAGAGAAGTCTTTCGCGTGCTCGCGGATACGCGAATAATTATTCTTTTCCCGGCAGAAGAAACGTTTTTCCGCGCCGGAGCTCGGTGTATCGCGAAATTAGAAACCCGCGATGTTTTGTTACGGCTTAATTGGTCGCTGTTCCTTTCGTCTTCGCGTTCGTTCGCGAGAAACGAGATGGATGGAAAATGGAATTTACATATACATATATATTTCCCAGGGAATATAACGATCGAGTGGAGATTCGTCTCTTTCCTTTTTCTTTTTTCTTTTTTTTTTTTAAAGAGAGAATGAATTTTCTTTTTTTTTTTCTTTTCGACGAACGAAAGAGAAGATACTTGTCGAAGAGATCGATGCGAGAAGTTTATCTTCGAAATCTGAGGGAGTCTGGAGCGCGTTCAACAAAGATACTGCAAGCACGTAATTACTTTTAACGAGGGCCCGGGCCGCAGAAAAATATGGCCCGGTAGCAAAAACTTTTCCAATTTTAATCCGTCATTCGTGGGCCACGGCGGAGGGAGGGGGGGGGGGGAAGAAAAAGAAGAGAGAGGAAAAAAAGAAAGCGGCAACTGTCGTCCCGCTAACAAGTTGTTGCTCGGGGGGGAGAGAGAGAGAGCAAATAAAGGGAGTTGGCGGTAAGAAAGGGGAGGAATCTCGAAGAGAGATCGAGGAGCGAATCGTAAATAAAGGAATTAGTTTTTAATGGATCTTGGTCACTATTAATCGTGGAAAGTTAACCCTTTTCCTCGCCGCGTTTCATCTACCCTAAATCAACCCACCTTCTTTCCCTCTTCCCAGAAGAAGATTCTTCTTCTCGTCTTTTGCGGCCAGACGAGAGTCACTCGTTGGATGGCCGAAAGCGTAGTACACTGAAAACAATTTCTCACCTTCTTTTTTCTTTTCTTCTTTTTTTTTTTTTTTTTTGGATAATTAAAAGTAAATTCTTCCTTCGAATTTCCAATATTATCCTCGAAAATTATCTGCAAAATCATCGCGATAGATCGGCAATGAATCGGCCAATTCTTGCGAGTATATCGATGGTTGGTTTCGCGCGAGGGAAAGTGGTAAGAGTGTTGTATCCACGGAGTGGATATTACGTGTCGAGGACTCGAGGAGTTGCAGCAGCTAGGCGGTGTTATATTAGACAGGAGCGAAGAGCTCCGGTGGCAACTGCCGTCTTTCACTCCGCGTTGAAACCCTGCGCGCCAAGAATCTTGCTAATTAGATATATAAGGAAGCTAATTGTAATAAGGTGGAGTCGGGTGTACACGAGAAAGTCCCCGCGCCCTTCGCGCCTTCCATTCCCTCACCACACGCGCAAACACGTTTCCTTCCCCCCTCCCCCCCTTCTCTCTATCTTCTTTCGTGCGCGTGTGTATATCGCGTGTAAAGGGGAGAATCGAAGTTGCCGCCATTTATTACATCGATGTCGTTCGATTGTGATACGAATATATCTCAATAATAAAGTTTTCGAATAAATATATGCAACTTTGCAAACATTATTGTTTATCGAGTATTTTATCGAAATAACAAAGTATATATATATATATATATAGGATTGGTGGAATGACCGACGATGGACGCGAAAGTTTAGTGGATCGAAGGGAGGGGGTTGAAGCGTGTTGTAGTTATAACGAGGAGCGGAGTAATTTAACCCTTCTTAGAGTCGTCTTGTCTTCACGGTACGTACCCTTCTCCACCAACCCCCACCGTGTCGTCTTATCACCTCCCTTCTTACGCTGTAATCTCCGACCCCATCGTTCAGCGTTGGTTTATTTAGACCCGGCAGAGGTGATCGCTTGATTAAATACTTCTTCCGTCGGCTTTACTTTCGCCGTACATGACGCCCACGGAGAAATATCCGACGTTATAAAGTTCCGCTGTAAAACGCGAACGCAGGGACCTTCTTAATTAACGCCTAAACTTGGCTGGAATTTTTGTTTTTTTTTATTTCTCTCTCTCTCTCTCTCTCTCTTCGCACGATAATCGCCATCTACGAAGTCGAAGCGGAAGGAAGGATGGGGAAGGAGGGATGTCGACAATGACAAGGTGTACAGAGTTTCGTTCTCGCGGTCTCGAGATCTTTTTTTTTTTTTTTTTTACGATTCTTTAGAAAATACCGGCCCTCCTCGAAATAATAGATCTCGCGTTTTTTGTCGCGCGTTTGATCGCGCTGTCAAAGAAAAAAAATCTTTTACGCGTGTCGTTGTTACGCTCGTCCCTTGTGAAACGAATTACCCATTCATTTTGTCATTTTGTTCCATATATTTATGATTCGCGATCATTAAAGTAAACTTTGAAGTTTTTCTGAACGTGGAAAGAAACTTTTTTTTTTAATATAAATATATATATAGCATTATACGTGCAGCGTGTATCGTTTCTAAGGAGAAATCTTACTTTGGAAATTATCACGCGCGAGGGACGAACAATGTATTCATTGTTCGCCTTCGAGATTTTTCGAGACCCGAGAACGTTTGAACGAAAATTAATTGAAATACCTTGCAAGTAATTATATACCCCCGAACATTGGTATCCGTTAATTACGTTACCTAATTAAAATATAATTAAAAGCCGTTTTATTATACTACACGGATAAAAGTAAAACCGTTTCTTTTATAACCGTTTATAACTTTACGTAACGCGTTATTAAACTTTCTTCGAGTAAACTCGTGGATACGAGTAGCATTCGAAAAGTTGCGATTTCCCTACAACAAACTATCGAGGCTAATTATCGAGCTTCCTGATAAGCTGACGAAACGCGAAAAAGTTGGGGGGATATCGTGACTATATTTCGCGGTTGTTAAACGTTTCGATCCCTCCAAGTCTATGGGAACGGAACTTTATTCGAGCTCGAAAGTCGTTGGATCATTTCTTTTTTTTTAATAAAACTAAACCTACGATACACCGTCTACATACAAACTCACGTACGAGTTGTAAACGAGTTGTGAGTTGTGAATGATCGAATGATGGAGAGAGATCGATATTTCCATTCGAGATAAATATAAAAAATACGAAAAATACGAGGCAAGTTTTCGTAAGGGGAGGGGGTGGCTCTCTAATGCCCCGTGGACATTAGCATAGTAATGAATATTATTACATTTTGGGCGCACACTCGGTTTAATTCCATCTTCCCGGTCGTAAAGATAATAAGCGAGCGGTTGGCTCCTCGAGAAGGAGGGGTGGGCGGCGGTTTTGAAGGAAGCGCGGAAGGAAGGTGGATACCTTCGGGTGGCACGGCTTTAAGAGGTTCGCGGGAGGAGTAAATATAAACTTGGGAAAGTGACAAAGATAATTCTAATAAAAGCTACTAGGACGACGACGACGACGACGACGACGACAACTACACCGTCACCGGGGAGAGCACTCCCGCTTTCTCCCCGCTTAATTCCTTGACATATTCCGGTATTGCGTTACTTTTGTCCCTCGCCGTTTCATCCCCTTCAACGCTGCCTTGTATCAACGCCGATGCCGGACCTCGCTTTAAAATTTACTTCGATCTCCTTCTCCAGGATCAAACTCTCTCTCTCTCTCTCTTATACGTGTATACATACGCATATACACAGTTCCACGTGGAATATCGTGAAGCGAGACGAAGAGAGAGAGAGAGGGAGGGAGGATAGGACAGGTCTCGATCCGAGGGGGGTACGTATGGCTCGCGACATATTTTCCACGGCATGGCCGACGGACGACCATGCAGTATGTATATTTCCATTCCGGCGTTACGAGGTGTGCGGGATGATTTTATATGCAAAGAGTAGTTTAGAGCTAATTGTTAATAATAGGATTGGTAAGGTGGGAATTCGCCCCGGCGCGGTGGCCGTCCACCCACCCCCGAAAGCCTCGTTCGGCCCGGTGCGCGGCGCCACCCCCACAACCCTCCGCGGCGCATCTCATTTGGCACTGGAGTCAGCGCGTTGCACATCTCTTGCTGCCCGTCCGTCCGTCTGTCTCTCCGTCCATCCGTCCGTCCGACTGTCCGTAGATATGTCCCCTCCCCCCTCCCCCTGCACGTACGTGGACCTCGCGCCATTTCCGTCCGGCATATCAACGTATATATATATATATATGTATATATATATGTATATATATATATATATATATATGATGTGTATATATATATATGTATATATGTGTATATATGTATATATATATATATACGCGTACCTACACGGGTACCTACGTATTATTACGTATAAACGCGTAATTCTGAGTTATACGCCGGCCTTGTTAATGATAATTAAAACGCCTCGCTCTATACTTTTTGCCTTGGAATATTTTCTGAAATTCTCGCCGGATAATGGCGCGCCGCCTCCCCCTCGCCTTTGCCTTCGCTGCCTTTGCCTTCACTCGCGCTCGGAAACGCGAGTCCTCGGGTTACCCCGGGGGAGCTGAGGGGGTGGGAGAAATACGGAGGAAAATCAGTCCGCCGGATCGAATTATTACCATTACCTCTCGATCCGTCGTCCGTTCCCCCGCGGATCTTCCAACGAACTTTTGAACGAACTCGTAGGAATTTACGAAAACTCTTTCTTCGAAGCGAGGATCCCGCCGAGTTTCGGGGGAGCCGATAAATATTCCAATTAACATGCAGCAACGTGATAACAACGTGTACGGCTGTATCACGCGATTGTTACTGCCATAACTGGCCAGTAGTTGGCTCAATAATGAATAATTCGCGAAATGTGTACCGAGCTTGACCGAGTACGCTTTCGTGCCCCGCCATTGAAAAGCCGATATAGGCGAATATTTTGCAAGGGCACGCCGTGTCCTTCCTTCCTTCGCACGATCATCTTGGGAGAGAAATGAAAATGAGAGGAGCGCCTGTTCCACTTCTTTTCATTCTCATCCCCCTATTTTTTCCTTTCTTCACTTTCCCCTTTTATTCCCAATGAATGAACGATCCTTCGGACGAAAAGACGATCAAAACGGACGGAACGGTTGTCAACTGTCGGTTACGTATCAAGGGACGTCATTATGCTGACTCGCTGGTCTAGGAAACGTGCACGTTTCTGTCGCGCAATTACACGAAGCGAGAGAGAGAGAGAAACGTAGCGAGTGATGGACGGTCGAAAGTCAGTTGATTCGTGGTTCGGTGGTATTTCGGGCCGGGTGTTGAGGTTAATAGGCGGCGTAAGGAGGGTAGCTTTAATGCGAGCCCGGTCTGAAATATTTAAGTTTTCGGACCGAGCCACCGCGTTTCTGAATCTGCGCCGCTCCTCTCGACCTCTCGTATCACGATTTATACAACGCTCGAGAAGGCCGAGAGTAGAGACTAGATAGGGTTGGCGGATTAATGAAAGCCAATTCGCCGGGCCGAGGGGTGGAACGAGCACCCTTTTCCTTCGCCTCTCCTTCCAACGTCACCGCGCCATAAACAAACCCGAGAGATAACGGACAGGCTCCTCTGATATCGAGATATTTCTCCGCGCGGAAGGTAATCGCTCGATACCTTTCTTTTATCGCAAAGCAAAAGTGTAAAATCCTCCTCGAAAAATCACGGATACGAATTTTATTTTACTTTCGACAATTTTATTTTACATTCGGTTTGTTTAAATGTGAGAGAGGAAAAACAGAAGAGAGAGGAAAAGGATGAATAACGTTTCGAATAGCTTGATTTCGATTCGATGCGTATTAATTATTCGGATTTTGTGTGTTCGAATTATCGCGCGGGCCTTTTTTTTTTTTGATATATTCGCAAATGCTTCGAAATGCGGAGCCATCATCATCATCATCATCATCATCATCATCATCATCGTCATCATCGTCATCATCATCGCTTTCGTATGCCATTTCATTACTTGAAGCACGTACAATATCGCGTATAGTACATCGTCACATAAATTATCATGTTTATCGAGCTGAACTACATACAACTCGGTACAAGTGGATTCGTATTAAATGCTATCCGTATACACGCATATATACGTATGTATATGTGTATATATATATACAAATATAATATACAATATCGCGCTGAATGGTCTAAAATCTTTCCATATCGTAGAGAAGATGGATGTTTATCTTTTCGAATTACCTGTGGTAACGTAATTTATTTAGAATTCGAGTTTTTTTCTTTTCTTCCCGATTTTAGTTCAATTATTATTTACTATTGCACGACTACAACTTTTAATTCCCTTTTTATCCTTTTTGATCCCAGATTTGCGAAAAGTCATATAGATAAAAATGTGTAAATTAACAAAGCGAATAGGGAAGATACTTTGGTACAAAAGAGTTACAGTGGAGGGGGGGGAAAAGCGAGTCGATGTTGTAATATGTTTAAAAAAAAGAAAGAAAGAAAAAGAAAGAGAGAGAGTAGATTAAAAGAAGGAATAGCGTACGTGAAAACTGTAGAACGTTGGATTACGTAAAAAATTGGATAATCTCGTAAGGAGAAGATACCTGATACAAATAAAATTACGCGCAAGAAAAAAAAGAAAAAGGAAAGCGAACGGGAATGAAGAAGGAGGAAAGAAGAATAAATTAGAAATTTATTTAATAATAATAATAATAATAATAATAATAATAATGATAAAATGGTCGCGAGAATAAGAAAATCCGTTTTACTTCGATTCTCGAATAATTTGAATCAAATTTTTATCTCAATCATCTTATCGCTGTTTAATAAATCAATCTATTGGACCAGTATATTCGTACAATCCATGCAAATGTTTTCTCAAAAAAATCTGGTAAAAATACTAATTGTTATCATCTTTTGCGTGAAATACGTTCTTGGAACGTGCGTTTATGCGTAATCCTAATTGAAACGTTATATACACAAATTAAAATAGAAACGTGCATTGCACGGTATTATATTTGAAAAGAAGGTTGTTATTCCGTTCGAAACAATTAGTTTAAATGGATGCATAAGCTCGTGCGATTGTTTGCTAGCATTTAATACGAGAGAAATATATTTTCTTTCTCTAATTTCCAGAATTCGATGGAAAACATATATATATATATATATTCGATGCAGAGAGAAATTGTAAAACGGAAAAAAAAAGCGATTTTCAAAATTGAAGAGAACAGAGCGATAAGTGGTTCATTTGTCGCGGCAAGAGACAATCGTTAATCCCCGATGTCTAAGGGACTAGAAAATGTTGGATAAGTGGGATAAAAGTTGAAATTTCTCGTGGAGGAAGGGCGACGTTTGGCGTATCGTAAAAGCGTTTTACGTTTTTTTTAGGGGAAGGGGAAAGGGAGGAATATGTACATCCCTTTCGTATCGCTCCATAAAGATTACTACCAGTTGGAGACTTTATTGTCACGCGTTATAAATGACGCCCAGGATGTGCGCCAAATATTCGAATGGTATTTTTATTCGCATCGCATTTCGAGCGGAAGGATTTGAGCGGATACGATATAGATACGCGAAGACTAACCGACGCATCGTCTCTCGCGCTTCTGCATCTCGAATTTGCGTATATATAATGTGTAGTAAACCTCCGGATCGGGTTGACAGTCATCAGAGTTTAACAAAAGTTTTCAAGGAAAAAAAATCTTCCCCCCCCCGTGATAGAAACACGCCGTTCCTCGGGGGTATTAAGCGCACTCGTGACCTTTTAAGATTAATAACGATAATAATACAGGACGTACTAAGAACGCCGTGAAGGGAATATAAGTCAGTTGCGGTAAAGGGAGGGCCAAGTTTCGAAGCCAGATACAAATTACAGCTCATTTTTATGCCATTTTAATATCGCCACGCGTCATTAAATATCCCCTTGCTCTACCACCCCCTCCTAGCCACAGACGACGTCGTTTTCGTACAGTCGCGAAAGGAATGAAATATTCGTACGCGCCCATTAGCGTCTCGAAACCAACGATCGCGCCCTTTTCACCATCGATTCCAAAGAAAAACCTCTCTCACCTCGTGTCGATCCGCTTCGATCGTCATCCCACCATATTTCTCTCCCTTCTAAAAAGAATACAAATAATTTCGATCTCTTTTTCGAATTTTCAAATATATATATATATATATAAAATTGCGTAGCTGCGTCTGGTCGACAAACGCGGCTAATTTCAACGGACGTTACCCTCGTAAAACCTCTCGATTCTTCCCCGAACGCCTGCTTCTTGGTAATTCCAACGGAGCCGGAAGGAGCCGCTTTTACGCTCGTATCGCGTTTCAAGTTATGCTAATTCGCAAAGAACCCCCTTCCCTCCCCCTATATCTCGACCATCCTCTCGCTCCACCGCTCTCCTTCCTCCCCTCCTCTCGCGCCCTTCCATTTCCACCGCGAATTTTTCAACTTGAGAATACCATTGTACGTCGCATCGAACGTATTCATAACTCGACTAGAAGACCGTCTCTCCACCGTTGCTTTCTTCCTGTATGGGACCGACAGGCCAACCAGATGACGATTTTATGCCGGCTTTTACGAGGTGGAAGAGAGAACACTTTGAATCGGGATTCCTCGAGTTACGGGGGAGGGGAGGGGAGGGAGGGAGGTCTCAGGAATAGCTCTTTCAACCCGGGCGGGTGACACACAGACCACAGAGGACTTCAACGGATTTCAACTTTTATTCCACAACGTTGCCGCGCCAACTTTGTTCGTACGTGGCTAGCTTATTTTTTCTCCCCCCTCCCTCTCCTCTCCTCTCCTCCCACCTCTCTTATCCCGCTTGGCTTAATTCGCCTTACCCAGGGGGGAGGGAGGGAGGGAGGGAGGGAGGGAGGGAGGACTCTCACGCGCCTGCGTCTCTGTCAATAATCCTGGCTTTTCGATGCGAACCCCCACATGTGTATACAAATATACAAATATATTCTGGCTATATCTACGACCATTTTCAACGATCGTTTGTTTGTTTTTTTCTTTTTTAATCGATTTCGTAAATAATTTGCGAATATCTCGGTTCGCCTACCTCTCAGTTTACCAGGTGAATCAGTGAATAATTCGGATAATCGAAGCTCTGTGGTGCTCGAGAGGGTCGTGGCGACTGGATCTCTCTCGACTTCCTTACGAGGGTGGCAAAGCACCGAGGGGTAGTTTGGGTGGGCGGAGGAGGAGGTCGGACTGGGGTGGGCTGTTTCGTGATAGTTGGTACGATCTATGAGCCAGAATTCTCCAAGAGGCCATGGAAGGGTGGATTTACTAGTCCGTCTTGTGTTCGCACAAATCCGAGTGACCGTTCAGCCTTCCCTCCCTTTCCAACTTACAACTTACAACACCGAGCTTGTTGTTGTCCTCTGGCCAAGAATCGTCGTCGTGCGTATAGGATATGTACGTTTTGTCGGGGTAAATCTTCGCTTCGATCCTTTAACGATCCCCTCGTGAAAAACGTCTCGATCGTCGCTTCTTTCTTTCTTTATCGAGCTAGCGATGAAAGCGATCCCGGAGAAAAGAGAGGAAAGGGGAGAGGAACGATTGCATCGAGGCATGCACGGAGGGATGCATTGTGACGGCACTCGATTCATCCAACGGCAGAAAAGGGAGTCGAGGCAGGTCGTGTCAGATATCAGGCCTCGCGAATCCTTGTTCGAATCGCGAACCTTCTTTTTCTATATTGTAGCTGTAGGTGAATAACGAGACCACTCGGTCATTCCCTCCAATTTAAGTGTAACGAGCCACACCGATACGAGTCCCTCCTCCTTATTCTTCTCCTCCGTCTGCAAACCCCCCTCCTTCTCCGATATAATCCCCCACAATCCAGACATTTTTCACCATTACTACTCGCGCGGCCGTGGCGATGGCGGGCAAATAATTAATTTCTCACGAAACTAACGAGCTTTTCTTTTTTCTTTTTTTCGAGGAAAGGGGGAGGGAAGGAACGGCGCCACCTTATCGACGATTCGATCCAGGATTTCGTAATTCGAAACAAACGAAGGCAGAAACGAAACAATTCGTCGTTGAATCGCGATATTCGAACATGCACCACTGTGCCCAACTCGATAGTTATCAAAATAGGAAACGTTAAATATTATTTCTCGAAAGAATGCGCGAACCTTGAAATTTAATGGATCTTTCTTTTTTTCAACAATTCACGTTAACGATAATACGAGCAGTGGAGCCGGTAAACTGTCGAATGGATGGCCGTTAAATGCTCACGTTCGCCCTACGACAGCCTTCAACCCTCTCGTATAACCGGCCGCAACCGTGGAGTGGAAGTAGGTTGGAGCCGATCGTGGCCGCTAAGATCAAGCGGTGTCAACCCTCCCTCCAGCCGATCCGAGTTCGGGAACAGGGGTGGACCGATAAACCAACCATCCCCCTTGCCCCTCTTCGCCGGATAAATTCTTGCGGCCGAGAGCACAGTGGCTCTCACCGCTCGACCTGGTTCCCCAGTTCGGACAACGCCGTTCGCCCCCTCCCTTCGAAAAAGGTAGCAGAAACAGAAACAGTTTTACCGTATTCATCTCTGTAACCGAGCATCGTTACATTTACATTTTTACCAATTATTAACTCGTGGAAGGGAGATTGATCGAGTTAGGAGATCGCATGACTCGACGGTACGCAAAGTTTTTCCCCGATAGTTTGATAGCGAGGGGAGAGAGAGGCCCGCGTAGGGGACGTTAGCGTCGCGAAGGGACGCTCCATCTCCTCTATCCAATTACCACGATCTTCGACCGTCGACAAGGACGGGTAACAATATGCTCTCCACTTTCCTCCTTTCTTCTCTTCTTCTTCCTCTTCTTCTCCTCTCCAATTTGATGCGACTCGGTTCTGACGCGACCAACTTCTCTGGGAAAGGGTCACGCGAGCGTAACTCTACCCGTCTCTCTTCCTCTCCCTCTTCTCGGCCGATGTCGCCCTCTCACGAAAGCAAGAGATAGCGTGTACGTGTATTATTCGGAATGCATTTCGAGAAACAGGAAATCTCCGGAGAGCGGTTCGATGTTCTGCTACGCTTGCTCGTGACGCACGCCACACACGTTAAAGCGGCCGACTCGATTATCGTTATCGGGAGCAGCGCCACTTCCCGACACACAAGTTGGGAAAGAAGTGGAAAGAGTCGAGTAGACATGTAATAGGAACGAGTTACGGGTCGGTACATTCTCCGCGCTAATTTTGCTGCCTCGATTGTACGAGTTTGGAGGTACTTTTGATTTATCCTAATTGCTATTTCGATAATGCTCGTTCCGTCCACTCCCACGGCTTTTGCATTCCCATTATCGAACTCGGGGAAATACAATCGCATTCCAGTTAGGGGGCTTCCAGTAATTATTAGTTAATTTGCCGTTAAATCCGCGCTGACCGCTAAATTATCGCTCGAGGAGAGGAGAGACGCCGTGAGAAAAGGTTCTTCCTTATCGCTTTCCACCCCGGAATAATTTACATGAAACCCTTTCGCAAATCGATTGTGAATTTTATCCACGCGATTTTATTCAAGAATTGATATTAATTTGAAAGGGATGAACTTGCCTGATTCGAAAAGGAGTATACTTAAACGGGGGTGAAAAAATACAAATTTTTAACGAAATGAAATAATTTTCTTGAAACTCTTTTCCAAATCGATTGTGAATTTTATCCAAGAATCGAGAAAGATTTTATTCAATAATTGATATTAATTTGAAAGAGATGAGGTTGCCTGATTCGAAAAGGAATATAGTTATCATATAATTAAAAAAGATACAAATTTTTAACGAAATGGAATTAACGGTTTCGCGACGATTCTTGATCCTCGAGCCGTCCAATTTAAACGGCTGTTGATACGGGAAAGACAAATTCCTGACAAATGAACCGCAAACCGACCGGTTACCAAAACCACTCGAGATTGTCGCTCACGTTTGAACGTCACGTATTGTTTTGCGCGTCTAAGGGAACCACGAATCTGGAATTAGTTCGTCCCTGAAAACCGCCGTGGACGATACCTTGGTTTTCTCTCGGCAAATCCTCCGCGCATCTTCTATAATTAATAATCTTTCACGAATTGCGACTTGATTTCTTCGTCTCGCGAGGAGAGATATTAACCAATCGAGTGGTTTCCAAAATGTCGGAGTAATAATATCTATCTATCTTCGATTTCAACGTGATTTCTCTCTTCACTTGGAAAAAAGAAATCGTAAATTACGCGCTAGATCGATGCTGTTTTTTTTTTTTTTATTTATTTTCCCTCGCATTTGGGGAACGCGCGGTGAAAGAAGATGAAGCGAGCGCGGATCTGAATGGCTCCCAGGAGCGCCGAGTTCGAATCCCATTACCGGACTCGCGTCCGTTAAATAGGTCTCGCATCGTCAACCGGAAAATGTACATATAGTTGTACACGAGAAGGAAAGGAAAAGAAAAAAAAGGAAAATCCTCTTCCCCGCCTATGTAAGTCGATGCGAATCCATCGAGACTTTCGAGAAACGGGACACATCTCATCGTCGGCTGTACAAGCGAGGGGGGAGGGTGGGGTACGTGTAAGACGAGCCCGGAAATCGAACGATAAATTATGCAGAAGCACGATCGTTGAATCTTTAAAATCTCGCATCGATTATATTCCTCTCGACAAGAAGAAGAAGAAGAAGAAGAAGAAGAATGAAACCGCCTTTAGTAGGCTTCCTACCTTTGTTTCGATCGACGAGGGAAAAAAATGAGGGAAGAAAGAGAGGTAATACGAGGCGCGAATAAAATTTTCAACGGACATTAGTAATTTTTCCGTGATTTTTATCATCCATAATTAAAGGGAGAATACTCGGTGCTCCCTAAATGCCACACCCCTGCTCCCTTAACAGATCTCGCGGAAAGAAAAGCCTCGCCTCGCCTCGAAGCTTTTCCCCACGGCGTCTCGGCCGTCTCTCTTCTCCCCCTCCCCCTCCACCACCAACACCACCGCCGTGTCACCGGGTCCGCGTAACTCTCGAGCGTTGCGAACGAAACGAAAATAAAATGTAAGTGGAAATTTATCGCCCCGGGCGATAGGAGACGTTTCCGTACTTTTAAATATTTTATAAACTTTCTTCTTCTCTCGTCTTCCTCCTCCTCCTCCTCCTCCTTCTCTTGTTGGACGGTAGTACCGTTACCGGAATCGCTACGGGAGAGCAGCCGTGCCGATGGAACAAGTGGAACGACTTAGCAACGGAATGAACTCTCTTTTTCTATCTTTTATCCTCTTGTCGATTTTTTATCTCCTCCTTACTCCAGGGAGCTACGAAATATATATATATATATATATATATATATATTGTAATGTTATTAAAACTTGTAGAATGGATTCCCCCGTATTTCGTGGTTACTTCACATTTCGCCCTTCGACGCGATGTAATAAAGGGAAGAGGAGAGGGAGAAAGATGATTTATCGATCGATAAGTCATTCCAAGTAAGGGTATTAATCACAGGGTGATGTAAAACACGATGGAGATTTTTATTATCGTAAAAGTTCCGTGACGTTTTAAATTCCAAATTATAAAATTCGTGTCAAGCATGGATCACTGTTATTTGTGTTTTTATTATTATTATTATTATTATTATTATTATTATTATTATATTAGGAGACGAAAACGCGATTCTCGACCCAATTTGTACGTTTTCGAAAGCTCGGACTCGTTCGCGTTACTTTTCATTTGAAACGTAAGAACATGTTTACACCGGCGTAATTAATTATGCGAGTTGGTAGAGGGGGGGGGGAGGGGGAGGGGGAGGATGGGTGGGTGATGAGCACGTTTGAATTGTATCTTTTGAGGCGGAAATATCCTCCTCCGTTCGCGAGAGAAATGTGTTTAATTCATTTTAATTAAACTTATCCTTAATATCGTGAATGCGTGACTTTGTTAATTGAACAACGATGCGTGGATGCGGGGAAAATACGTGTATTAAGGATCGTGTAACGTGGAACGCGCGCGATAGAGAAATTTCTTTCAAAGGATTTGATTACCGAAACACGGCCATGTTCCATGTTACGCGAAAATATCATTTTAAAATACTCTTTATTACTGCACTCGCTTTTGCTGCTGGGCAAACGTTGCGAGCATTTAAGGGAAAAAGTTCGAGCCGAAAGGGAAAAAAGAGAGGAAAAAGGAAAGAAAAGAAAATGCTTCGATTATTGATTCGCGAATAAATTTTTCTTCTTTTTTTTTTTTCTTTTTCTTTTTGTATCAGCTCCGACGATAAAGAATTTGAATTTCTTTCTCGATATTTTTTTTCCTCCCTATTCCCTCCGTCATTTGATAATAGGTGAATATAACTTGGCGGAATAACTCGGTAAGGGCAGTTTGAGGAAGCGATGAATATTTGATGTCGACCTATCAGCGCCTTTCAATATGAATATTTGGCAATTGACAGCAGAAGCCCTCTCCGATATTCTTTCACCCACCCCGACGAATATTCCTCGTCGACAACGTGGATGGCAACGTGGGGAACGGGCTGGATAAGTAATAAGTTCCTTTTTATCGCTTTCGTGAACTAATAAGCCCCCCCCCCCCTCCTGTGTCCCATCAAACGCGTTGAATTATTAAATCCATTCGAGTCGCGTTCATTTTCGCAGACACTTCTCCTTGTCGAGGATATAAATAAAAAGAAAAACATTCTTTTTAAATTCAAAAAAAAACCGGATTCTCTCGAAGCGACCGATTCGATTCGGGAGGAAGAAGAGGGATCGCGAAACGTAACACGTCTGGAGGAATACTACTTTTGAATTACGAGCGTTCCCTGGTGTCGCGAGTTTACGACGTGTCCGGGCGGGAGTAAAGAGGATACGGCGCGGTCAGATTGCTTTTCGATAAGGAATAATTAAAAATTTTCTCGTTTAAGTAGTAGCTAATTCCATTTCTGTATCAGGGGAGGGGGGTGGTCGGAAACCGGAAAAAATAACCGGTAAAATACTCGGTAGATAAAGAAGATAAAGTCTCGGGCTTGCTCGCGGTAATTTACATCGGCGTGTGATTCCGGAATGAGTGGAGAGCGGAGAGAAATATTTCAGGATGGCGTGCCACCCTCTCAGATAACGGTAATTAAAAATTACCGCGACGAGAGTGTGGGTGGTTACGCCCGAAATAAGAACGTATCCCTTGGAAACGATCGATTCTTCGCTTTTTCGCGAGAGAGAGAGAGAGAGAGAGAGAGATAATTAATACGTTCTTCTATTTATCCGTGATCGTGGGTAGATACGCGTTTCGTTCGTCGGGATTTTATCACATTAATTAGAAAAATCTTCAAATTTACAACTCTGTTTTACGCTCTCCTCGATTAATATAATCGCTCGTATATTGGAAACGTAGTCGAGGAGTTGATGACCAATGAGATTTCAAATTTTCAAGTTTTACGATCGATTTAAAGTTTCGGTCAAGCTAGAACTCGAGCAAGGATGATAAATCCTCGTAGTGGAGACTAATGTAGTGGTAATAGAGTATAAATGGGGGTCACGACCCGAGGTCAGCCTGTCTTACACCCCTAAACTGTCGTTCGCCACCTTCGCCCTCGTGCAAGGACCGGCCGAGACCTTAAACTCGCATAACACCCGCCTACCACCTATTATTTCGAAATGACTTACCACCGCTCCTTGACCGACCTGATTCCGCTATCCGTATTCGAGTACGTCTGGCTTTTCTTCTGTCGCAAGATGGATTGTTTTTCGTTAAAGCGTATAGCTTTGTATAACGCGAGATTCAAATATTCCAATTATAATAGGATCTGCAAATTATATCTGCAAAATGTGTGTATGAAACGATGATATCGTAAAAAATTTCAAATTCTAAAAAAGAAGAAAATTCCGAATCGTGGGCAAAGAAATTTTTTTCGAAACGTGAGAGCGTGTAACTTGTTATTGAGAGTTCGGCATCCATAATGCCGTAATGAAAAGAACGTTTCAACAACACGTGATGATTAAGACGGTGGATATAAACTGGTTTTATCGGGACGCGTACATTCGAAATAGCAATGAATGAAATAACATTTTTAACAGACACGATCTATACACGAGTAACAAGGATGAATGCGGGGATACATTTATAGGAGAGTCGTACATATTCATCGCACGTTGAAACTTTCTTTCGCTTTCTTTTTTATTTTCATTCAGAGAGTGCATGGGAACGCGTTGATCGTGAAGGATGTTTCGCAAGTTGGATGAAAGAACGGGTAATTCGATGTGTACGATGACACGAGATGATTTTACGATCGTAAAACGTAATTTTTAAAACGCGTATTTGGATAATTTGCGCGAAAAACTTGAGATCGTTACCCGAAAAATGTTCGAATCTCTTATTGCCGAGTGTAAAAAACGCGTTTCTGAAACGAGTGCGATAACGAATTCCGAACACGCTGTACAGTGCTGCCACCTCGTCCATCTGTATCGAACTAAACCACTGAGTATAATATAATATAATATCTCCTTTCCATTGGTGATTCTTCGCGTACTTTTTTTTCCCCAAATCTAACTATTCTCTTTTTATATACTTTTTTTTATAGTTAAAATAATCAAAGTAAGGTATTAGTTGGTCGTTACGAACAAACGCGAACGGAATTACTTTATCAATCGTGCGATAAAATGTAGCGAAACGATACAGGTAGATTAATGAAAAGCCAAGCTGTGTTAACAACGTTACATTACAACCGGAAAGAGAACGTTAAAAATGATTGATTGCGCGAGAGTATTTATTCGTATCCGGATAACAATTCTATCGTTAAAGTAATCGTAAAAGAATAAGAAATTCTAGCACTCTAGTTACTTTTGCAGAGCATTTACCCATTGAAAAAGTAACTACTTTTAAAAGTAATTACTTAATAAAACGCCCGAATAACATTTATTCTCGTAGCTTAGTTATAGTTTATTCGCTCTTCGTATAACCTCGACGCTACAATTATTTGCAGTTATTCGAACGAAAAAAATTTATCTTTAAAATAACCTTATTTTTCCCCATCTGTGCTTCTAAAACGAAAGATTTAGCGCGAGAGACTACTCGATCGATCCGAGGTGTGATTTTTCAAAGTTCTCCATCAATTACAGAGTAGTCACGGTCGGTGCATTTCGATGGCAAAACTCTTTTGCCGAAAGTTGTTTCAAAGTTCACGGGACAATGGACGCGCGTATATCCCCTTCGGCCATTTCTCTCCGTCTCTCTCTCTCTCTCTCTCTCTCTCTCTCCGATGGTAGATAGGAGAGGGAAAGGGCGTCTATGTGTCGAGTGTACACCTAGTGCTGACCAATGTTCGTCCGAAGATACGGTTGACGGGTCCGGCAGCGTTGGTAGCCTTCACGTCACCTCCACTTCAACGTTTTCCCACACCCTTTCTCACGAGTCGCATTCAATTTCACCGCCTTCGTCCACGTCCTGACCCAGCCAGAACAATCGCTGAACCTGTTCGTAACTTGGAACAAATGAAAACTTCCTAGGGGTTCGAACACTTGTGTGTAAAACGCGATGAAACGTTGCCTGGAAACTTACATGGAAAATATCCTATTCGGTGGAGATAAGGCGCCACAGTTAAATGCGGCAAATAGATATTATCCCGAGACGAGAATTTTCTCGCTTCTTTCGGATTCGTATCACCGAAGGGAAGGAAGGAAATATGCGGCAAAGGATTTATTTTGGAATTCGTTAAAACGGCGACTGGTAGAAAATGGTGTAAGGGGGGAGTTTTCAAACTCTTTTTTAACTGGTATCCGGGCTAGATCGATATCTAACTTTATTCGATTCGTTTTTATTTGCATTAGTTGCCCGTTCACGGTCCTCTCCCGGTAAGAAAGAATCGAGAAAGACCTTTGTGAAAATAATTACATGGCGTTTGGCGATGGCAACCCTTCCCTTTGCTTTTCTTTATCTTAATGAAACTCCATAAATAACGAACCTAATGCCTCGGAAATGGCCGCTAAGGGGAAACGAAAAACCACGGCGTATCGGATCATGGATGGAGGAGGGTGGTAACTTTTTAATTATTAATTCTTTCGAATTTTCTTTTTTTTAATTCCATTCGGATCAAGTAAGAGCTATTACGATTCGTTCGAATCTTTTTATTTGTACCATTTTTGCAGGAAATGACGCGAAGACGAAATTGTCTCGCAAACTTAAAACTTAAAACTTAAAAGAATTGATCACAATTTAGCAAAAATATTCGAAAAGATTGAGATATTAAGATTGGATATCCGAATACGGAGAAAAACGTTACACGTTTAAAATTAAAAGCAGTTTGGCAAAGTGGAGGGGGGGGGGCTTTAGGAAAAAGAGTTGATGCGCAATAAAAGGAAGCCTCTTACATCTGTAAAAGAGCTAATATTTCATTGACAAGAATCTTATTGGAGGGATAATGGCCGCTCTTTTCTCTGGAGGAGAAACAGCCCCTGCGTGTATCTACCCTTTCCTGATTAAGAATCAGCCTTAAAAAATAATTATTTTTAATTTGTGACCACGATAACCGCTGCTATTGTTCCATCCCCTCCCCCATACGATGGGGGGGGAGTGATAAAAACGGGCCAGTGGAAATTGATCCTCGTGCTTCTCGCTCATCTCATTATTTTCGATACTCATATTCTCGTGATCTCCCGACATTTCCCTCCCTTTAAAATTCCTCGGCACCTCGCACGCCGTCGTTTCTCCAAACTTGTGCATTCGCCAACTCTTATCTTAAAACTCGAACGGTTTCCGGTTAATACGCGTCCGGTTAATAAATTTTTATGCAAAATAACGAATTCATTGAATTTTATCGAGTTTGTCGAGCTTGTCGAAATTTTTTCCTTTTTTTTTTTTCTTTTTTTTTTTTTTCTTCGAACAACTTTTCGACGATGCATCGAATTACATTATATTACGTTATTCGCGTGTAATCGCGAATTAATTTAAAATTTTAAAATTACACGTTTCGAGATTTTTCTTTTTTTTTTTTTTTTTTCCTTTCTATTCGATGTATAACACGCAAGATATTTCCCGATTTAACGAAAACAAATCCGACAACGGTGTTACGAACGTGTTTGCGCGTACAGATATTTCAGAACGAAGGGGATAAGACTCGAAATGGGAAAAAGAGACCCTAAAGGGGGAGGATGATGATGAGCCCTTCTCGTTGGCATAGCTAAATATAACGGAAGTGCCCTTTACCAGCCTAGACAGCGACACCCCTCGACAACGCACTTCACCGTACAACGTGGCTTCCCATTAATTCTTTTTTAACCGTATATAAATACGTATAAATATATATATATATATATATATACACCGTTCTTTTCGCGAAAGACGAAATTCCCTTACTAACTCTTTCCTCTGGATTGGTATAAATCATCCGATTCTTAATTCTTAATCTTCGATTATCGCGTGTATTAAATTTCACGATACCAGCGTTCGATAATAATACGTACGTAAGAAGATTGGAAGATTGAAAAAAGAAAAAAAAAAAAAAGAAAAAGAGGCGAGAGAGTGGAAGATCCCCGAGATCGGGGCGAGCGTTAGGATTCAAAGGGGGCTTTTATCGGTCAAACGTGGAGGAGGGAGGGAAGCTTGCTTCTTAGAAACGAGGAGGAGGAAGGGGTGGTCGATAAAGAGAAAGCTAATAACGAGAAAGAGAAGGGTGAGAAGGGTGGTGGTAAGCTCGAAGGCGATAGCCGAGGTAGCGCGAGCCGCTATCGCGCTATTGAAACGGCAAGTGAAATATACGAAATAAATCTTGCAAGACCCCATTCACCAGAGACAATGCAGTGTCCAGTCTATGGACGGTGGCGAGGGTAGAGGTAGAGCGTATTGTGCGACGTTAGGCGGCAAGGGGGTGGTGCCGGTCGACGAACGAGAAACGCTAACTCGAGTCTCCCTCAACCTTGCGCGCTCCCCGGTATTTCGTCTTTCCCTCTCTGACTTCTCCTACTGTCCCTGTCCCAGCCCTCTTACCGTCTCTCTTCCCTATTTCGGCCCGCCACCACTCTCACCACCACCACCACCACCACCACCTCCACCACCACCTCCACCAGCTTCACCTCCACCACCACCACCATCGCTACCACCTCCACCCCGTTTCCAAGCCCTCTTGGACTTCTCGACGACTCTCCTCTGGCCCCTCTCCAACGACCTCTGCTCGTGTCTCTGTTCCTCGCGTCTCCGTTCCTCGTGTCCAGGCCCCTCGTGTCCATCTTCCCCTTTCTCGTTCCTTCTTTCCGTCTGTTTCGCTTCGATTCGTGAAACGGTTCGCGAGCCGGTGTCGCTGGGTAAATACCAACGGCGTGCGGGCGATCTTTGCATGGGGTGGTCGTAAAGAATGGTCGTATTCAAAGTCCGGCACCACTTCTGTTCCACCCTTCCAGCTCTGCTCCCTCCCCTCCCTCGCCCCCCCCCCCCTAGTGTTCCGCGTCCACGAGCTCCTCGTCGCGACCACAGTGCAAAGTTTCTGAAGCGAGACAACCCGCAATATAATGCCACCCTTCGAGCCAACGTTACGCAGACTCGCACCTCTCTTCCTCCTTTCCTCTCCTCGATACTCCATCCCCCCCTTTTTTCGTTTCTACTTTCACCGTTTCTTCTGACTCGACGAGTCAGAGAAGAAAGAAGGAAAGAAAGGAAACAAAAAATTCGTTCCACTTATGATTCCTTCCTCCTTATCGGTGCTCCCTCCTCGGTGATCCCGTGTGCTTGATAACGACACTGGTCGACCTGGTGGACGGACTCTCGTGCCGGTTAATATTGATTTACGCGCAAGGTCCGGGAGCCTAATCCGCGCGGGCCATAAACAGATCAAGTCCAGACTAAATCCGGCGCAAATTGTTACTAATTCGCATCTTAATAATGACCGCGTCAGAGGCGTCACCGTATCTCAGAACGTGGCAAATTAGCCACGATGACAAATGACATTCGGCGTACACGTGTGACCATGCTAGGCCCTCACCTCTCGTGCTTCGTACGAGCACGTTTGCCACTGTTCGCTGATGCGTGTACGCACGTGGGAATAGAGCGAATGGGGCGAGCGAGCGAACGAGCGAGAGAGAGAGAGAGAGAGAGAGTCGAACAGTTCGTAGTATCTGGATCCTCTGGACATACCGCGGTCGTGGCAGCCAGATACGGCTACACTGGCCTATTCAACATGTGCAACCGTCAACGTGTACAGATACGATCGATCATGAAATCGATTAATGAGATTCGATCGCCCTGTAACGTCGCGATCGTAACGAGGTCACCTCGTTATCTTTCAAGACAGCCATTCAAACGATAATTAATAATCGGATACTCTGATTAGATTAGGGAAAGAAGGAAAAAGTGAAAGGAAGGAAAAATCTCGATGCAAAAATTTTTACACCTCGAATATTACTTCTCTTTCGCGAAGGGAAAGAGATTCGAAAGTAAAGAAACAACGTTCGGTGCGAGGATAGAATGGAAACGGGGAGTAAGACGGAGATCGTTATTCGAGGGCGACCACAAATCGGAAACGATATACACGGTATACTTAGCCACGATTAAACCGGATTTCAACGTGAGTGTAATAGACGGAAAGCTTGGAACGGTCTAGTAGCTCGTATCCGCCGTTTCCCCGGCCGTCGGTGCTGTGATATCGAATGTCACTCGCAGGATCCGTCATTTCATTCGGACCCGATTCGACCGCACGTCATTGCGGTAAGATCTCCGCCTATCCCCCCCTCCCATCAGGTTGCACCTGATGATTTTCTGTCCAGGCGCTTCATCGAAATTCCCTTGAATTTGCCGAAACCGCAATCAAGGGGGGAAATTCTGAAGTCAGTACCAACCGATAATGTTAGTTAACGGTGCTTCGTTTCCTTCCCCCCCCCCCCTTTTCTTTCTCTTTTCGTTTCGAATTCGAAGAAATTCCTCTCCCCCCCCCCCTCCAAGATCGATAATAAAAGTTTTAAAAGATAGTTATACTTTTGAAGTTAAAGAGGGAGGAGAAGCGAGGCGCGAGGAACGGTTTATTATTTATAGTTGGCGCGAACGATAAATGTTGGCGCGTCCGTAGGGCCATTAACAGATGTTGGATACAGGAGTTTAGGAATCGGGCATCGGGAGTGCACGAAGCGGCCTCGCGCTATGGATCGTAGAAACGAGACCTATCCGTGCAGATGCATTGTCTATAGGTAGGTCCCCTTGTCCTGGAGGGTAGTAGTATTGTGTGACGTAATCATTTGCATACGACGCACCGTTCTGCCTGTTCCGCATCCCAAACCACCACCCACTTCTGCGACCCACTGGCTTTCGTCCTCTGCCCACCATCACCTACGTCCCATTCCCGCTCCGTCTACGTCCCGTATCTATCTAATTATTGTCGCGGACCCCGGCCGCTCCGGTCGCCGTGATATACCGCATGCTAATAAGCGGCTAAAGACCGGAGACCATGCCCGACTCCCCCCATAAATCTTCGCCACCGATTTCCAAAACCGAGTTCCACAGTTCGCCTTCTCGCTCTCCGCCCCCGTCTTTCTCGAAACGGAAACTCGAGATCCATAGAGAATATTATTACCCTCGGTATATCGAAATATATCCGCGGAGGGGGATATATCTTGGGGAAATAGGGATAAGGAAAGGATACGGTGGTCGCGCCGCGATCGATTTAATCGATCGAGATCGATTAAACTCGGGGACGGTAAATATATTCGGCTATCGCGATTTGTTTCGATGCGGGTTCATCCCTCTCGGAGGCCAGCGCACCGCCAGCGACCCTTGCGCGTGATGCAACACTGACCACACATCAATTCACTGCAAATGGACATCAATACCGGTAATTAATACATCGCGCCTCTCCTCGCCCCCTCGTACGTGGCGGGGGGGCTTGCTCGCCGTCCTGCCACTCACCCCGAGCCACCACCGAGCGATACCACTTGCACGCTCATCGAAACGCGCCGGATTTTAGCTCCGAATTTGCATGTAAGTGATATCCCTGTTAGCGGATCGGATTGACAGCTCTTCTCCCGCCGCGTTGCAGGGTGTTGGCAAGTCGGCCCTGCGAGATATGCGTTCCGTCAACCGGAGAGACGGGCAGAAAGAGAGAGAGTTCAATTTGTTCTTATATTATATATATATATACATATATACATACATATATATATATACATATATATATATATATATATATATATATATATATATATATATATATGTGTGTGTGTATACGATTATTCGATTGTAAATTGAATCGAAATGGCGTCTCGCTCGGCGTTTAATCCCGAATGATTTTCATTACGGTCATTAGGACGATACGCGATAAAATATATTTCCGGGCTGGATAATCGGAAATTATTATTATGGAGGAGGATTTTTGACGCGGCAATGGTGGAATATAACGGAAGCAAAAATAACGGGTCGGTGGAAGGTAGATGGAACGACAGCCACGGTGATGAATACTCGCAGGGTGCACAAATTGGATATCAAAGGATATTACCTGTGTGTTGCACTCCACCGATACACACTCGATTTGACGTGTTGACGTTGCTATAGCCGCTCGATACCCGGCCGCGCCCGTACCGGACAAGAGGAAGAGAAAATATTTGCACGCACTTCGGTTCTATCGGATTTTCCACTTGCGGCCTCGGCTTCCCTCCCCCCTTTTTTTTCTTTTTTCCTTTTTTTCCTTTTTTTTCTTTTTTTTTTTTTCCCCTATTAAAAGCTCTTCCACCCCCGCGGTCAATCCGATTTCTGCTTCGATCTACCCTCCATATCGGACGCCGGCTTCGGATTCCTTTTTTTTTTTTTTAACGCGCCCGGCATACGTTCGCTTTAAAGCGTAATTTTATTTAACACCGCGGCAATTTTTATTCGCGCCTTTCTCCCCCCCCCCCTCTTTTCTTTTTCCTTTTTCCTTTCTTTCTCCTTTCTCCTTCCATCTCCTTCACGCGTGGTGAAATGTATAATTTCAATCCCTTTAGATGGATGATGAGTCGATGAATTATTCGATTTCGGTGGAGAGGGGAAAAGAAAGGAAGAATTTATCCCGATTATCTTGGCACGCGATAAATTTTCCACGCTGGCCGGCCACGAAACGGATCGTGACGTTATGCGCGGCAATAATCAATGATCAGGCTAATTGAGTGGGATTGATCGCGTCGATGATAACGGGAGGCCTCCCGCATTGGACGCGCATTAGCATCGGATCGTGATGCATGTCCCTTCGCTCGACACTCCTCGATGACGCGGCTCGTTTCGCCCCGAGAAGAGGATGTGCAGAAGAAGAAGAAATTCGAGAGGGGCACCGGATACGAGAAACGTAGGAGGCGCGACGAAACACGAGTCACTCGAGACGTTTGTTCCGCGTTTCGCGATGCGGAGACAAAAGTGGAGTGCTCCTGCGGAAAGAATATATATATACATCCGGCCGTTGACCGCGTAGCTATAAGAGAGTAAAACGATCCAGCGTGACGTGGGCTGAACGGTTCGAAGGAGAGCGATATCCTCTTCGCGCTCTCGTAACTCGTCCGAATCGAGTCGATACCCCGTTTGCACTTCCTCTCGATGGACCCGGACCGGATTTCGCGGCTCCCACATCCTGGCAGCTCGTGTTCCACCTCCTTTCACTGACCGTGATAAACCGTTAACAAATTAATCGTAAAGGATAAATTACGTCATGAAAACGACGGCAAATAAAAGGACATCATTAATCCCTCTTTCGTCGTTCCCTGTTTCGTCGTTTCGACCTTGTTCTCGCTCATCGGCGTGCTTGGATCCACTTGGAGGAAGGAAGGAAGGAAGGAAGGAAGGAGGGAGGGAGGAAGGAGTGGAGATGGATAGGGCAGGAGGGGGTTGTGCTCGGTCGTAATTCGATCGCGAGGTCGGCGGCAAAGTCGGAGATCCATGCGTGTGCACGGGGAGGGAGTGGACACAGTGGGCAGAGAAGATAATGACGCGATATTATGCATAGGATATTCGGCGCACATCCGCGGCCGTATTCTCCGCGTTGATTTATCGTTGTCTTCATTATTAGGAATGCACGTACGCAGGCCGGCCATTATGCGAGAGCGAGGGAGAGAAGTGACGGACGGTCTAGCCCACGGACTCCGCGATACAATGCGCGCATATACAAGCGGGCCATACGAGAGGAGGAACATTGAGACACACCTACGTCAGGCCAGATATAGATAGACAATTAGCTACCGTCACCGTCTATAATTCTGTTAGATTAGTAGCCGCCGTTGTCCTGCAGGAATACGCGCGAGTCTCCGAGCTGAGAACACCGAGAGGGTTCGCTAGATTGGAATCTTGTCCATTGTTTCTCGCGTTTTCCTCCCCTCCCCCTCGATATTCGCTATTCAGTGTAAGCGCGTACAATAAGTTTCTGTTTTCTTTCCAGTAACCTCTCGTCGAATTTAAATTAATTACTTTCTCGAGAGGATTATTTACTTTCGCATTCCAGCTCAGGAAATCGGCAAGGATTTAAATTTGGAAATATTAATTTGGAGGACGATTAAGAAAGAATGGTTGCTCGAAGAATCGCGAGAAGATATTGACCGCAAATTCGAAAAGGGAGAGACGAGGGGGAGGAGGAGGGGCACGCGACGAAGCAAAACCGAATCGCGTGCCGCCGCTCCCTCGACCGATTTCCTTCCGCCGCTTTTTGTCCTCCCCTTCCCCGTGGGGAGAAGAAGGAAGGAAGGGTAGGAGGAAGGGTGGACAGCGATAAAATATTCAGGCGGGCACGGGGGTAATATTTTACGTAGGAAATCGGTCGGTTGATTTTTATAATACTGGTCAAATATAGCCAGGGGAGGGAGGGAGGGAGGGAGAGAGAGAGAGAGAGAGAGAGGTCGGCACAAGTACACCGCCGGGGTCCCTTCCATTCGTGTCTACCGTCGCACAAAGGGCCACGGCATAACAAATAGATGTATAAAGGGTCAATAAAGCCCAGCGTAGGAGGAGAGAAGCGACCGCCAAAGGGGGTGAAGGAAGTTGCGCGAGGTGGAGGGCCTCCGGAGGCAACGATGGGGAATAAATCTGAACTCGCTCTTTCGCTCTTGACCACCCGGCGGGATGCTGAAAATCAAGGGTTTCTAAAAGTTTCTCTGATCGAAACTCTCTCTCTCTCTCTCTCTCTTTTTTCAGAAATCTTCGCATCTCGTGATATTAAAATTACTCCTACTTAGATATCGTGGAAGATCGCGTTTATGGAGCGGCAAAGGTGACGCGTCCAAAGGCTACCATCTCGAGTAGTCATTTTAAGCGTCCTTTAAAGCGGTGTAACCGTATTTTTCGTATTACTCTCGTATCGCGGAATTGGTCTTTCGGGGGTTTCGAAGGGATCACGGCCTTCGAAATCTCGCCGATTTCCACGCGAGAAAGTCGAGATCGGCGTGGAGAAGGCAACGATGCCTCCCCGTCCAATAAAAAGGGGTTCGACTCGATGAAAAGCCACTTGGTGGTCGCCAAACGAGCAATGTCGTCTCGTTACATTTGCCCGATATCGAATATATATTTCTCCATTTTTCTTCCCTCTTCTTTTCGCGAATCGAAAAGTTTGGAAAAAAAAATCTCTCTCTCTCTCTCTCTCTGCCTTTTTTGAGAAATCTTCGCATCTCGTGATTACGATGTTAAAACGTGTCGAAAATAGCGTGGAAAATTTTGCTCGCGAAGCAATGGGCGCTACTGTTATTGTTATACGCGAAATTTGTCGTGATGAAAAAAAAACATCTCGAACGCTCGATCAAATCGGTCGTGACTTGGAAAAATAACGGCTCGTTCGTATCTTCGTTCATATATCCTCATTCGAAAGATGAACGAACGCTTCACGCGTTGATTCGGCTATGCGCCTGCCCTCCTCCCCTTTTGGACCCATGTTTTTTCGCCCGAAAGCCCGAAAATATTTATAGAGGGAATCAATATCGTAGTTTGCGACGGAAAGCGAAAAATCAAGATGGATAGGAGGAGGGGGGGGGGAGCGAAATCGCGTGGCGCGCGATAACCGAGAGCGGCCGTCACGCGCACTTTCCACGCCAATTTGACCAACACAATATGCGATGATATTAAAATTAATGGCGTCGTAAAAAAAGAGAAAAAAAAAAAAAAAAAAAAAGAAAGAAAAAGAAAAAAAGGAAAAAACGAGACGGGGCCAATACCCCATCCCTGCAACGGGATTCTTCTCGCGAAGAAGGGAGAGAGAGAGAGAGAGAGAGAGAGAGAGAGAGAAGGAGAACTCGAGGCAGACCGTTAGGGGGCGGCCTATGATGATGAAGCGTGCGTCGCGGAAAGAGAGCGGACGTGGAATCGAGAGAGCGATAGTACCGCGAGAGCCCACTCGTAATAATCTCCGCTAATTTAGCTTCTGGAATACGGTAACTGTATCGTTAATATTCTGAACCCGGTTAATAATGGATGTTGATGCGCCATTTGGGCCGATGAGATTTCGGGCTCGAGTTCGAGACCGTGAAGCGGACCCAAGCATTGCCCTTTGCCGACCGGCTTCGAGGATACCACCACCTCCTGCAGGATAGCCGCTCCTAGCCCGCTTTTATAAATATTGCATCGATGCCGTTGGCTCGTCCTCTGCCCGTTTTCACGCGTCACGGATCCTTTCGCCCTTCTTCGGGGATTCATTTTCATTACGCATGGAAATTGCCCTTTGATGAATTCAAACTTCTCGGCCGACCAAACCTCTAAGCTCTTTTCTAATCCCCTCAGTTTGATCGATTTTTATTGATAATTTCGATCGATTCGTTCACCCGTTCCCTCCTCGAGGGAAAAATAATCGTTTTTTCTTTTCTTTTTTCTCTTTTAAAATCCGACGACTGACATTCCTCGACGACCGAACGGGGTTGAACGGCTTAAAACTCGAGAGGCGTTGCCATCCGCGGCTGATCCCCGCGTCGTTCAATAATTCAGGGATACATCGCGAGCTGGACGAGGCATGTAAGCATAAATGCGAAAGGGATGCGTGGCTCGTGGGGAGGAAGGGGATGGAAGGGGATGGGCGAGGGAAAGGGTTCGAGGGGCGAGGAGCGATAGAGAGAGAGAGAGAGAGAGAGAAGATAGAGTCACGGGTTACCTGTTTGGTCAAGCAAAATATTTCTCTCCGCCCGATGTACTGCTGAATCTCTCGGGGGATTATCGCGGAGCGGAGTAATTTTCCAAAGAGAGTCGAGGCGAAGCTTCTAGGAAAACGGCGCGATCGATCGAGAAACGGAATTTTAAATTTTTGACTTGAATCTTTGGTAACGAAATCGTTGTTTCTACGTTAAATATATATATATATATTATCGTAGAACGTCGATGAGGGAGAGATCAGTTTCTTTCCCCCGTAGCGTGTTAGTCGACGTAACACTCGACTAGGTTAGGGAAAGCAAATCTTGCCCGCGTAGGTAGGAGCGAGAGTAAAGCGTTTTACGAGCAGCATCCCCTGATGGCGACTTTGGACAACCCCTCCGGAGCATCCCTTGCCGGGGCATACAAATTCAATAAGCGATAATCAATGCCAGCCCGGCAGCGTAGTCGGCCGAGCAAAAATCGTTCAAACAGTCAATCAAAAGGCCTCACCTCCAACCTATTTTTTTTTTCCTCTCTCCTCTTCCCTCTCTTCCTTCCATCTCCCTCTCCCTCTCCCTCTCTCTCTCTCCTTTTTTTCGTCCCGTCGTTGCCCGCCGGCCGCCCCTGTTTGACGTAACCGGGTGTCAAAGAACGACAGAACAGTAACACGTACGTACGTACGTACGGCCGATGAAAAAGGAAGAAGGTAGATCGTTCGCCTGGCCGGCTTTTTTTGCGCGTGGAATCAGACACGCGCGCGCCGAGGGGTCGCCGTTTCCTCGTATCCTCTCCTGTGCTGCATCCATCGTGTAAACAAATTGACGCGCGCTACTTCGAGCAGCGTTTAACCATTTACCACCGAGATTTTCTCCGAGTCTTTCGCGTGAAAGACTTTCGAAAGAACGTTCTTTTTCTTTTCTTTTCTTTTCTTTTCTTTTCTTTTTTTGAACCATCGATCGATCTTTCGAAGGTAGAAAGATACATATATATGTGTATAAGGTTAATGAGGGAAAAGAGAGAGAAGGAATATTATTTTTCGAGTCTTTCGCGTGAAGGACTTTCGAAAGAACGTTCTTTTTCTTTTCTTTTCTTTTCTTTTTTTTTTTTGAACCATCGATCGATCTTTCGAAGGTAGAAAGATATATAAGGTTAATGAGGGAAAAGAGAGAGAAGGAATATCGTTTCTGGGAATATTATTACGAGAATCTAATAAAGACTGATTTTAACCGCGTAGAAAAATAACGTGCGTATAATTCCCGTTGCACCACTCCTCCGGTGTTTTTTCGGTCGAAAAGTATATAGCCGTTCTAAAATACAGACGAGAGGCGGCAGGTGGTGCTGCCCCCTCCTCCCTCTGTCAACGGGATTTCTACGAGGAAAAGAACGTTCGCGACCAAGTTTGATATCCAAGTGTGCGTTGCCCGCGTCTGAAGACCTGAGGGGGTCTGGTAATAAAGGGAGACATGCGGGTCGTGCGCAAATTAACCCGGGTAATGAAAACACAATGAAATTATAATAAACCAATTGCCAAGTTGATTCGCAGTCCGGGAAGGAGGCCATTCAATAATAAAACACGTAGCTACGGTTCGCGCTCGCGTTCGCATCCGCGTTCGCGGCCCACACCTCTCTCCGTGTGTATATATGTATATATATATATACATGTGTGTGTGTGCGTGTCCGCAAGAGAATTAATTTCTCGAGAGCCTTTATGCTCTCTGACCGACCAAACTGCACACACACGCGCGCACAAAAATACGTACACACACCTGCACGACGTTTCGACGTTTCGACGTTTCGACGCGCGCGTGTGGAACGTCGCGTAACACGCACACCTTGAGAAACGTCCGAGGACGGGGCGTACGTACGGTTGCGAAAATACGGTTTGACCACGCAGCCTAGGGTACACCTAGCTACGCCGGCGGAAGATTATTACAACGAGCGAAATTTCAAAATACACTTATGCCAAGTGTGCGCCGGGGGAACCGTATAACACAATGATCAAACACGGGAGGGAGGAAGGGCCACAACCGTTTCTCAATCCCATCGAAATTACGCGTTTTCTCTGTGTATTCTTCTCGTGTTATTGTTGGAAAAATTACCACCTAATTATTTTATCCCCCTTGGAAATTTGAGAGGAGACGAATTTCCGATCGAACGATCCTCGACGTTCTCTACGCGATACACGGGGGGAGAAAGGAGTTGGAGGAAGGGGAGGAAAGGATCTTTGTTGCGGTTGAACGTGGCCAGAGACGGGAGGAAGAGGAAGGTGGAAAAGGAGATATGTTTTCGCAAATGTAGGTGCGGTTCTCTACTGCCTTCCCTACCCCTTATGAAATTATTTCGTCCCTTCTGGAGAGGCGGAAACTGCGGCCGCGTGTTGGGAAAATAGCAGCGCGACTGCAAGAATTATTAGAAAAATTAATTATTTTCCCAGTCTCTTAATTAATTTTACAATTGCTTCTATGTTTCCCTTTCCCGCGTTATTATCGCGCCCTCCTTCCCTCGGACGTAGGAGGGGAGGAGGGGGGGGAAGGAAACGGGTTGCGAAAGGGGTCGAAAGGGAAGAAGGATGGAAAAGGAGCAACGAAGAAGGAAAGAGGCTCTTTCGAGAGGTTACCTTTGTCCCTTGTATCCGCGTTTCTGGATCTTTCTCCCACTTTGAATACTTTTTTTTTCTTTTCACCTTCTTCTCCTTCTTCTTTGGGAAAAAGAACTTTGGGGGAAAGAATCTCTGTTCCAATTCTGGCCAGCGTTAAAAATTTTCCAAAATATCAGAAAAAATAATATTTTCGAATACACGTTTGGAGGAGAACTGGCGGTTTCGTGTCTCAAATAATCGTTCTCTCCACTTTTCATCCTTACATCCGTACCTTACGAACGTTAGGTCGTTGATGGAAAGATTGGAGAGGAGAAAAAAATTAATAATTTAAAATTAATAATGGTTCGATTGAATTGAATATTATATTTTATTAATACATTGAATTCCATTAAATTTAATATTTCTAAAATTATATTTTATTTATTTAAATAGTTTAATAAAAATATTGAATATTGTGAAATCAATGATATAAATTATTATTTATTTTAAATTATTATAAAAATATTAATTTGTGGAATTTTATTGTTTATATTTAGATTAATAATAATAATATTAAGATTACATTTTATATTTTTAAATAAATTAATAATTCTTGAATGAATAATTTATTCTTTTAATTCTATAAAATTTAATTTATTTTTATTAATTGATTATAAATCATTAATATTTGTATTTTTAGTTAGATTAATTTTTTCAATAATTATTATTTATAGAATTAGATACATAGATTTAAGAATATATTGTATAGATCGATTTTTTTATTTAATAATTTTATTTTTAATTTCAATTTTAAGACCAAATATATTATCGATTACTTTAGGATGAGATGGTCCGGAAAGAAGCGAGAAAAACGGGGCGTCTTATTTTTCGTTGGCGCGAATTTGGAAAGTGGTGGCTCTAGTGATCGCGTGCAGCGCAGATTCGAGAGAGAGAGAGAGAGAGAGAGAGAGAGAAGGGTATCGAGGAATACCTGAGCTCCTCGCGGTGCACGGGAGGATAAGTTTAAAAATTTACATTACACCGGTAAAGTTGGTCTCTGTAGGGATCAGTTTTTGCATTTATATGATATTGAGATACGCGCGTGTGCCGAGGAACGGATGCAGCGGGAGGCCGGATCATCCCTCGAAAAGTTTTGACTTCCGTTCAAAAGAGAGGAAAAGGATTCCGTTCGCGAGACAGCGGCCTGCGCATCCTTTCCCCCTTTCTGCGGATTTTTTGCGGGTCTGGCCACGTCTCAATTATAGAAAGCCTTGCTTCGACTGGCACAGACGAATTCCAATTAGTCGCCGGGTGGCCCATGTCGCGGGGACCTCGTATGGGGTTTCCCGGATTCTGTACGAGTTCCTTTCATGGAGCGACTCGTTCATTTGCCTTTCGTCCATACCTCTCTTTTTCCCTCTCTCTTCCCCACTTTGCCCTATCGCGCTCATATGCCACTTTCTCTCTCCTTTTTCTCCGGCCTCTCTCCGACCGCGCCTCTCTTTTCTCGTTCAACCGAGCCGAGCTGCTGCTGCTGCTGCTGCTACCACCCCCCTCCTCCACCTCGAGGGAGTAGTCTTCCATGCTATAGCCGGACGCCTGGATTAGCAGGGCGTCAAAGCCAGCTACGAAGTTGGTTCAAAGTGGGTGCGAGAACCAAATACGGGTCTATCTCGTCCTAACGAATATACCGCTACACTTTTCTCCACTCCCTTTCTTCTCTTCTTCCTTCTCTTCCTTCCTAAATATCTCTATCCCTCTCGATTCCCCATTCTTTTCCTTCTCCCTCCACCAAGTGTTTTTTCTTCAAACTGAGCAGGCAAGAAGAAAAGACAAAAAGTGATCGAGAAGAGGAGGGGTGTAGATAGAGAGAGAGTCTGGACCTTATCTATCATTTATGGGGGACGATAGTTCCCCGAAACGTTTCACAGCCGGATAAATCGACCTTTAATATGCCGTTTGAATCGGTGCTTTATACAACGTTATAGAGGTAGATACAGAGATAGATGTCTGACACGGTGTTTGCGTTCGACCCAGGAGAGAGAGAGAGAGAGTATTGGATGCATATGTTAATCAGCAACATGGCGTCGGCAAGATATTACCATCCTCCTATACTCCTATACTCGTCCTATACCGTTATCTTTCTATCCATACTTGTCTATATACATATATATATATATACATATATATATATATATATATATATATATATATGCGTATTTCTACTTTGATTTTCCGATTCAAACTCCATCGAAACTTGACGATCCGGGTTTCCGTGTGTATCGAGTTTATTAATGTTTTGATTACTTGGAGGATTCCTGGTGGGAAATGGTTCTCGAGTTGAATGGGAAATTGTTCTTTTCGATCGGAAAGAAAGGAAATTTGAGTGGATCGGGAATCGAGTTGAGACGACAAGTCGGCGATAAATTAGCGCACGGAGGAGTGGGGAAAAACCGATGAGGAGGAAACTCGATTGTCCGCGATAATGCCAATTCCTGTTCCACGAGATGGGTTTAAATCGAATCCGAATAAGAAAATCCATAAGAGAGCATCCTTTTGGTGATTACGGCCGTTCCTTCGACTTTGATCGTTGGGGCGTCGAAAGACGCTTTGCCCGCCTCTCCCCCCAGATTTCGAGGCTCCTCGATCGCTCGCCTCTCTTTCCCTCGCCAACGCCGCAGCCACGTTCAATCGGAAAAGCAAATCTTTGCCTGCTTCCTCTCCCACCCCCTACCTCGATAAATTCGTTCCAGACGACGAAGGATTACCTGCTGCCCTTTCAGACCGGAGGCAAACGCGTAGATAGACGACGCCAGTCAGGGGATAATCTTTGGCCGCGGAACCGCGAATCTCCCTCCTCCTCTTCGTCTGCCTCCGCTTTCAATCTCGATCGACGTCTCGTCGATTCCTTTCTATTCTGAAAGAAAGAGAGAGAGAGAGAGAGAGAGAGAGGAGAACCGCCCGTTAAACTTTTATGAGACGATTGATAGCGGATACCGTTAGCCGCGAGATCGAGTAACCGTGTCGAGGGGGTGGAAGGGGATTTCCGGAAGGAAAGATATCCCTTTTATCCCGCCCAATCGTTCGCGATACATCGGGGGAGGGGGGGGAAAGGCTCGCACAAATCTCCGCCTCGAGTTTTCCACCCTCGCCACCACGGGTGATTTAGCGGGTTTTTCCGCTAGATTCGAGGGATGGGAGCTCAACTCTTTTATATCAATCGCGGATTGACCCGAACAGGACCACGCCTACGGAAAACTAACTCCATAGTACAGCCCCCCTCCCTTCGAGTGAGTGCCAAACGGTGCTCCCCCTTTTCCTTCCACGAATATTTATGGAAGGAGAGTCGCTACTTTCGCTGGAAGCAAAGTCGCAACGACGATGATATATAAAACCATTTTCCCTTCGTTTACAAACAATCGTTGTTCGCTTAACACGAACGAAGATCGGATCGGTGGTGGTTGCACAAAAATCGGACGTTGTTGATCACGCTCGTTGATTGAATTAGCAGCGCGGTTTACGGGCGAACGGTTAATCCGGTCGCTCCAATTAAATATTTATCGGCCTGGGTTAATGCGATGATCGTTTATCCGGCGAATTCGTTCGCCGCGGTGTGGAAGAGCGAGAGGTGTGTATATATATATGTGTGTGTGTGTGTGTGTGTGTACACTACGCGTGCCGTGGCAATGAAATTGGAAATTGCGAGTGTACAGCGGCCGGCCGAATGATATAGAAGCCATTTCTCGTGACACCTCGAAATTGGCTTCACTGGTATTATTAGTTATTGCCACGCCGTGTGTGTACACGCGTCCTTCGACGGATCTCTTTTCGTGGATCTCTCTAGGACGAGGCGAGGCTTTTGGTATGAAGGCTTTTTGTTCGAAAAAGGGAAAGGAAATATTTCTCGTCGGGGAGAATATTTATTTTCGTTTGCCGTATTAATTGTGGAGGAAGGAAGAATTCAACGCTGCTAATTGATCCACCATTTTTTATAACCATTGTTGATTTTATAGAAAACAAATAACACTCCCTCTTGCGGGGACGGGAATATATTTTTCACTGTTTGGCCAGGCAATTATTATATTCCGGGAGAGATGAAAATTTTTCGTGGGAAGGAATTTCGTTTCTCTCGGGAGGAAAATTTCGATTGTATTTCGAAAGGAAGGAACGTTAAACGATTTTCGAGGGGAGGATCCTCTAGCCTCGAGCGTTTCCCCTCCTATGCGGCATCGTTTTCACGCGGCGAAACGGAAACGAACTCCCGAGCCGAGCAGGGTTGGCAACCGGTAAACGGATTACGTCGCGGCGCGGATGTCGCTCGCGACGCTGATATTAATTCTCTCCGAATGCATCCGTGCCGGGCGCTGATTGATTCCAAAGTTCTGGCAAGAAACTGCCGCGTGTCGCGCGTTAATACGCACCGAGAGTTACGTACACGCTCACCCCCCCCCCCTCCCCTAGTTACGTGGTTTAACGCAATAATTCGTAGGTGGCGGCGCTGGGGGAGGGGGAGGGGGAGGGGCTGACGGCAGCCACGAAAATGCTTCTCATTTTCACGCGCGACCAACGACGCTAGAGATCCAGAGGCGGCACGCTATAGGGGACGTAAGATTCGTAATTCGTAGCCCCAGCCGCGAACGAACTTTGGGAAAGCGAGACGACGCTTTCCTTGGGATGATGAAATATATATATTTTCATCCGAATAATTTTCCAACGATTCGATCAGTTTCTCTCTCTCTCTCTCTGTCTGGATTAAACGTTTCGTCGCGAATATTTTACTTGTTGTGGAAAAGGGAAATGGACAAATCTGAAAGCGAACGATGGGTGTATTCTTGTGTATGCGAGAGTATTCTTGACGGAGTATTACTTACGCCGTTCGAAGGGGAGGGGATGAAAAGCCTTAAAGTTTAGCTCTGGGAAGAGCCTTGTCTTTGCCTCCGACCTCGTCCTTTGTAAGAATTTGATCCCTTGGACGGATTATACGCATCGTGGCCGATACGCGGTGGTCAAAGTTTTGTCCGAGCGGGGCGTGGCGGCGCTGCGCGCGATCCCGCGTACACTTTTCCATCCGGCTTATCTTCCGGCGAACGCGACATATAAACATCAATTCAATGTATGAAATCTGTCAAAATGAATTTCGCTTGGGAGTTACCGGTGACCGTCATTTTTCTTCCGGCGACGAATATGATCTTGATGTGAAATATCGTTGTATTATTGCTTCGCCCGCGTATTCCATTCGTGCGGAAAATGGACTCTATTCACTCGTGGATCTCTTTAACGATAATTACTTTTATCCTCTCTCTTTTTTTCTCTTTTATCCATAGATATTCGTCGGATCGATACACGTTCGAATCTTTAACCCTTTGCACTCGTATATATATTCGATAAGGATACCAATCAACTCGGAATTTTTTTTCGTAATCGATCAAAAGGGAAATATCTTTACGCGAACATAACATGAATTAAAATTTCCGGTTTAGTAGAAAAAATTAGCAAATAAATCAACATATTTAATCTCACACTCTTTTGAAATATGAAAATCTATATAATATGTTAGGGACGTTATATTTCTTGAAAACACGATTTTAATTAATTTGTAAATAAATTTAATTAAATGAATATTATGTAATATTATCTGGCCATAATTTGACCCCAAATAATGTAAGATGTCGATATACGAGTGCAAAGGGTTAAATCTTTCCCATCTTTTTGTAAAAAGCCGATCGTTTCAATCCTTTTCTTTACGATCCGTCCAAGGCAATAAACGGTTAACGTATCAATAAAACCTATTAGAGTTACCCTTCTAACACGACTCGATAACCCGATAACCGTGGATTAAATCTTTTTCATAAATCCAATTTTCGATGTATATATATCGTTCTATCGTGGAAGAAAGTTGAGCAACAAAAAGAGAAAAAAGAAATACGATCGTAAAATGTTGATGTTTCCTGCTGTTACAAACAACGAGTCGAAATTATCGATTGTTATTAAAAGTTTGTTTCACACCTTTTCGATTCTAGGAAAGAAGGGGAAAGAGAGAAATACAATAACGCGAGTTTTAGAAATTTATCGACGAAATCGTTTTCCTTCAAACTGTTGTTCGATGAAATCATGATTTGAAGGCAGCCCGCGCGGTTCAATGATTAATCAGCCGACTTTCCTGAACATCTGTCACGATTTCGATGCGAAAGCGAATTTTTTCCCCGCGGCAGAGGATCACGAATCAAGCTGGAAGAGTGACGACCGCATCGAAACGTTTCGAAACTCAGACGACCGGCCATTAGTCAGACACGCGGCCCACCAATTAAATGTAAATGTTTGTTTATGTGTTTGTCGGTAGTCACGGACGTTTATCGATGCTCTGGCATTAGCTTACTACGATTGACGCGTATATACGTATATACATATATATATATCTCAAATCCTGCCAACCGAATCACCAAAGGGAGCGTTAAACATCCTTTTTCCAAAGGATCCTGTTTCAATTCATTTTCCAAATCTCGCATTTTTCGCATTAAGAGCATTTGTTGTCCGATTTTACTCGTATTAAACTCGTATAATATTCGACGAGAGAAAAAAAGTGTAAAAAACTTTCCTTTCCTTTCCTTTCCTTTCCTTTCCTTTCCTTTCCTTTCCTTCCTTCCAGGAAGAGAATTCGAAAAGAATTGTTTTACGGGCGCAACAAGGTCGATCCTAGGATCCGTACACGGGATGGGGATTGCCGTTTACGTTAAATTGCGCGGAGGATAATTTTCGTCCAACGCTCGTCGGGACATGATTTTCCGAATTACCGTACTTTTTAAATAGTTGTTAACGCGCGCAAATTGCCAGGACAACACAACAGGGGGAGGGGGTGGAAAACATTGAATAATTTTGCGGTATCGGCGCTGCCATTTGCATTCTGTAAATAATCGTTCTAATTGGATCGCGGTGCCCCGGTTAATAGTCTACGTCGAAATTGTTTCCTCCCCGTGCATTTCATCCCGCTATTATATTTTCGAACGCGATACCACGCGTTGAAACCGGTTGGCGGTGGTAATCGCGTTACCCGTCAAACCGTCCATCCACGCACGGAATTTTCGATAAATTTGATCGAGTTTCGTTAGTTTATTGTTGAAACGCGAACGAATCGTCAGAATTCGGTGAGGGATGAAAGGATGGGAGAGGAGGGAGGCGAAATGATCGAACGCGGGATGGACGCGGCCAAGCATCGGAAGGTAATTAGATCAAGGGCCTCTCCCAATAAGACGCGAGGGAGGGCGATTTATGTAGTGTTAAACTCACGGTCAACTACCGTAGGCTTGACCCCTACCTAGGCCGGGGATCTTTAGTTAATTGGAAAGCCGCCGAGTTTCCGAACAGTTTAACTGACCTTCGCCTCTATCGTCCGGCCATCGTAGCGGATCCCACCCTCACGGATATTACTTTACCGAGATGCTGCTATTCGGTTCCATTCTCATTTCGATTCGACTCGTTTCGATAGCACGGACAGTTCTTCGGAAAGAAGAATGCGTCTGGGATTGGAAAGAAATTATTTCGATTGTTTTCGAAAAGTTTTGGAGAAAACGTTCGAACGAAGAGGAAAGAAATATTTCGATATTGGATACTCGTTATGGAAGAAAGAGAATCGGGATGAGAATCTCTGTACGTAGCGGAATTGGTCCAATTTCAACCACAAGATAGAGTGTCCCAAAGGTTGTATCAGGATGTTGCACGGTTAATCGAACGATCCTTTAAACGGGAGGGTAGAGAATCGTTCGGTGAACCATTACCCAGAGGCTCGTTTGCTCTTACGACATGCTCGTCCTCGTTTGTAATTAACAACAACAGAAGAGATCGAGAAACGAGCGTTCGGATAAAATTTCCAAAGGAAGGTTTGTATACTTGGAAAGTGTCATATTGGAATTTCGATAACTCGATCGGACGAGACTCCATATAAATATCCTCCTACGATATATTAGTCCTCGTTTGTAAATTTCCAAAGGAAAAAAGTATATTGGAAAGTGTTAGAATCTTAATTAATTAGTAAACAACAACGAAAGAAAAGTTTCAAAGGAAAATGTATATATTGGAAAGTGTGAGTTGGAATTTCGAACGATAACTCGATCAGACGAGATCGATATAAATTTCCTCTTATGATATACTCATACTTTTTGTCATTAACAATAGCAGAAGGGATCGTCCTCGTTTGTAATTAACAACAGCAGAAGAGATCAAGAAACGAAATAAAATTTCGAAAGCAAAGGATATATATTGGAAAGTGTGAGTTGGAATTTTCATTAACTAGTAAAACTACGATGGAAGGGACTAAGAAACGAATAAAATTTCGAAAGGAAAATATATTGGAAAGTGTGAATTTTCATTAATTAATTAACAACAACAGAAGAAAACCAAGAAACAAAGATTCGAATAAAATTTCCAAAAAAAATCTATATATTGGAAAGTGTGAGTTGGAATTTTCATTAATTAATTAACAACAACAGAAGAAAACCAAGAAACAAAGATTCGAATAAAATTTCCAAAAAAAATCTATATATTGGAAAGTGTGAGTTGGAATTTTCATTAATTAATTAACAACAACAAAAGGGACCAAGAAACGAAGATTCGAATAAAATTTCGAAAGCAAAGTATATATATTGGAAAGTGTGAGTTGGAACTTCGAGCAACGATAACTCGATGATCAAACGAGGCTGGTTTCAGATAAATTTCCTCTTACGACATACTTGTCGTTTGTAATTAATAACAACAGAAGGGACCAAGAAATGAAGGTTCAAATAAGATTTCGAAGGAAAAAAAGTATATTGGAAAATGTGAGTTGGAATTTTCATTAATTAATTAACAAGAACAGAAGGGACCAAGAAACGAAGCTTCGAATAAAATTTCGAAAGAAAAGTGTATATGTATATTGAAAAGAGTGAGTTGGAATTTTCATTAATTAATTAACAATAATAGAAAAAACCAAGAAACGAAGATTCGAATAAAATTTCCAAAAAAAATCTATATATTGGAAAGTGTGAGTTGGAATTTTCATTCATTAATTAACAACAACAGAAGAAAACCAAGAAACAAAGATTCGAATAAAATTTCCAAAAAAATCTATATATATATAGATAATCTATTGGAATATATATATATAATCTATTGGAAAGTGTGAGTTGGAACTTTGAGCAACGATAACTCGATGATCAAACGAAGCTGGTTTCAGATAAATTTCCTCTTACGACATACTCGTCGTTTCTAATTAATAACAACGAAGAAATGAAGGTTCAAATATGATTTCGAAAGAAAAAAAATATATTGGAAAATGTGAGTTGGAATTTTCATTAATTAATTAACAACAACAAAAGGGACTAAGAAACTAATTTTGAATAAAGAACTAGCTAGTTTGAATAAAATTTCGAAAAAAAAGTATATATATTGGAAAGTGTGAGTTGGAATTTTCATTAACTACTAAAACTACAATGGAAGGGACTAAGAAACGAATAAAATTTCGAAAGCAAAGTATATATATTGGAAAGTGTGAATTTTCATTAATTAATTAACAACAACAGAAGAAAACCAAGAAATAAAGGTTCGAAAAAAAAGTATATATATTGGAAAGTGTGAGTTGAAATTTTCATTAATTAATTAACAAGAACAGAAGGAACCTTTCGAATAAAATTTCGAAAGGAAAGTATATATATATACATATATAAAAGAATGAGTTGGAATTTGGAGCGATAACTCGATGATCACAGAGGCTCGATATAAATTTTCGTAGCACGCGATGATCGAAAAATATTGCCGGGATATATCAGAGCCGTCGGCACTGTGACGTTGGAACATCCCCTCCTCGCGGTTCGATATCGCCTCCGCTGTTGTTCCCCCATAGAAGCTCCCCGTTAAGATCGGGGAAAAGGTACGAGGAGGCGCGCGAGGTGAGCGCACGGCGACGTCTATATATCCTCAGACAATGATATGTGACCCCCTCGCAATATCAATAATTTTCGCATTTTTCTACCGCGCTTATTCTCTCCCAACCTCCCTGCCTACCCTAATGTAGCTCAGTCAGCCTCGACTGCGAATGTCGGCGCGATAACCGATTTCACTTTCGTTCTTGTCCTTCCAATTTTCCCCTCAGCATCCTCCCAAAAAATCTTTTCATCCGTGTATTTCGCTTTTACATCTCTCTCTCTCTCTCTCTCTCTCTCCACTTTTCAGATTGAACGAGCGAACGAGTATATGCGTGTACAAATGTGCACGATTTCTCTCTCGATAAGTTCGAAGAGTAAGAGGACGCTTGATAGCAGGATTCGAAGATCGTTTGGTTTTCCGGCGCCGTTAATGAGGGAGAATAATAGTTCGATACCAATTAGCGAGAAACTGGCCTGGTGTAGCTGTGGTGGTCTGGGCCATAAAAAGAAACTGCCGTAGGTAAGTAGGTATGCCTCTAGCATTAACTAGCCCCGTGGCCAGTGGTACGGCAGGACCACGTCGACCACCGTTAATTGAACGCACCGCTCGTAACAACCCTCCCTTTCTCCATCTTTCTTTCTTTCTTCCTTCCTTCCTTCCTTGCTTTTTCCCTCCCGATCGTTGCGTCGTCCTCGGCCAACATCGTCGTTTCAAATCTATACCACTTACTTTTATGGTTTCTAAGCCTAGTGGAGTGTACACCTTGTTCTCTTTCCACGGGGGAATAAAATTCCATGGACGCCTGAGAGAGAAAGAGAGAGAGAGAGAGAGAGAGAGAGGGGGGCTCCGCCCAATTTAGCCCACGCATCGTTCTCTCGTTGTTCTTAAGGGCGCCCTCTTCTTCTTCTTCTTCCTTTATAACATCGTTTCTTCGAACGGTTTTAACCTTTTTTCTTCCTTTGTTATCGGTTCTTGGTCGTCTCTTGTTTACTTTGTAAAAAGGGGGGGGGGGGAGGGGGCCAAGAAGAGAAAGGGCAAATTTTAAATTTACACTTTTTAGATTTAAAAGGAAAATGCTCTCTGGATATAGAGGATACTTATACGAGGTCGGGGTCTTTATTAAAAAGATAGGATCAAACGTAAAATAAATTCTGGCCGAAATCAAATTTGCGAGTTGAAATTAAAATTTTCCGGAGAGGGAGGGGGGGGAGGAGAATGGAAGGGGAGGGAAAGAGATAATTTGTCCGTTTGTTGTTATTAAATTATCGATCTCTTTCTTTCCATTAACCAATTTAAACGATCGAATTATTATATCGTATGATCCGGGGTAAAAAAGTAAATTGTCCCGGGTAAACGATCGGCGTATTTTTCCAACTATCTCCCCACGTTTATTCGGGTAGATTTTCATATACCGAAGGAAGGTGAGCGCTTTAAATCGAATAACCCTGGCGCGAAAAACAGGCGGTCACAATCATATGGTTTCGTGATTATGCAAGGGGGATAATTGAATTAGAATTTTCTAGGGATTTGGGAGCGCTTCTTCCCATAACTGCGGAGGAAGGAAATAGGGGTAGTTTCCTCCATTATAAAATCAACTAAAACCATACGTGACAAAAAGGAGAGAGCGGCGGCGCTCTTCTCGGAATTAATTTAATCAGAATGAAACGAGCGCCGCTAGCTGTATCTTTAGCTTCGTAACAATAGCCTAGAATTGAGTGGACTTGAGATAGTATTATGCAAATCGGGATTTTTCTTCCGGCAAAGTCATCCGATTATCTATTTATCCTTTCGCTTCTATTTGTTATATATCTCGTATATAATCGCGACGATAATTTTTTATACAATCTCGTCATCGAACCCTTTTAATCGAATTTCTTTACTAGATTCTATCATCCGTCAGATAATATGGAAAACATCATGGAGATAGATATAATACTCTCTCTCTCTCTCTTGCGTCCGCATCGAACTCGTGTTTGCGTTTGTGTCGTGACCCCTTAAGGTCAGCCACGGAGTACATTAGCGTGGTTCAAGACATGAATGAAAAGGGACGCGTTGGGTGGTTTGTTCGCGGTCGCAAGGGCCGCGGCTGCCACAGCCAGAAAAGTTTACGAGCGCCTCTCGTATCTCTCGCGTCTTCTCCCTCCCTCCCTCTCTCTCTAGCTCGTATATCAGTCGTTGCGGTTTCGAAATTATTTTTACGTCGTCAAAGGCTGGCCACGGCCACGCGCGTGCACAGAGATTATCACGCGATCGATCACGAATCCATCCGAAGTTTGCCGATCCGTTCTTAGAAAAGATCCGCTCGATACTCTTTCCGAGCGAAAATATTTGGAATGAAAAACTCGTCCTTCTCTTATAAAAAAGACCTTTTTCTTATATAACTAACTCCACTAATAGTAACGAGAGGAGAGAAACGTTTACATTTTCGAAAGGGGAGAGGAACATCCCCAATCGTGACGGAAACGTTCGAAAATTGTTCAAAGAGATCTACGTTCGATCTTGTAAAAGAGAGGAAGGGTCTTCCTCCTCGGATCGAAGGGTCCTCCTTTCCTGTATATATATATATATCTGCTCGGGGTATCACGCTGCTGGAGGCACGTTGATTTATACGAAGCGGCGAGATTTATGCGGAAGAACCGCGCGATTGAGTCGCAACACGGCGCCGGAGTTATCGCGAGTGGGTAGAAACGACACCGCGAAGAAAGGTTGAGAGGAGGAGGGGAAGGGGTCGAAATCGAGAAACAACGAGACGCCCCGACTATCGATCGACGCCCGCGCAACATTATCGAGCAATTTACGACCCCCTCCCAAAAAATGTCCCCATAACGATCCCAAGAGGTTCGATTGACATTTCTTTTCTTCCTCTCTCTCTCTCTCTCTCTGTCTCACTTTTATTTTCTAGAAACTACCTACGTAGATAGGCTCCTACCTACACGGGTGTTATTAACAATCGTAGCGTCGTTAGCGGCCGCGATTGCATCGCCGCCGCGACGAAACGCGAGTAATGAACGGGGAGGTGGCCGCGGTGGCCGAGGACCGCAGGGCCCGTTTATCGGCGCTTTTACGTAACCGCAAGCCTCGGGGCCTGAAGACGCCGACAAAGTCTTTTAATAATTGCAATTAGACCGCCGATAATAAATATCAATTAATATGGCACAGCTGCGCGCGCTGGCTTCGTCACCTTCTTCGGTCGGCAACCGCCGCAACCAAGAAATCTATTCCTCGCGCAGCGTTGTTTCCTTTTCGCGACGAGCTTACGAGTTTGAGTCGAGACGTTGGTTGGAAATTATTTTTCTCTTCGAGGGAAGAATGGAATGGAAGATCGGCGAAGGTCGGTTTCTTTGACCCGCGTTATCGAGGCCGGGGATGACGGACGGCCAGAGATACCCGCCGGTCAAGGTAATGCCTCAAAACCGCAACAACGGTTGTACCCTTTAATGGATCCGATAAGAAGCTGGAAACCCCGATTATTGGTAGCTATTACTTAGCGACCGATAAAGCTCCGAGTTCCAGTTATTGGGCAGCGGATCGGTGACACGAACGATTTATTAGCCAGTTTCCTTCTGCTCGGGCCCGGAATAGTTCTAAGTTAACCTGTCTTTCGCTCTCCCCTCCTCCTCCTCCTCTCGCCGCGTTAATCGCTCTTCGTGACTCAACGACAAATTAGCCAATAACCCGGAGAGCTAATAGCATTTCCCAGATGTTTCTTCTTCGGGATTTCCTTTATCTTGACAAATTTTACAATTCTCTCCGACGCGCCGACATCAATTTTAATTAAAGAATCGTATATATATATATATATATATATATATATATACGTACTCGGCATATCAAACGTAATGAAAGTTTGTTGTAAAGATTAACCGACGCGTGGAAAATACGCGTAGAAATCCTCGCGCTGCGATGAAAGAAAAAAATACGGGGGAGACCACTTGGATCCTTAGATTATAAATTGAAAATGTTATTGGAAATATCTGTCCTCTTCTCTCTCTCTCTCTCTCTCTCTCTCTCTCTCTAGAAACGGCGAGAAAGAATCGTAGAATCCTTCTCGCTTCTATATAGTCTTAGATAATGGTGGTAGTGGTGGTTGAACGCCCTTCTTCGTTCGAAGAGAGAGAGAGGGCCGTGTGATTAAGCGCGAGCAGGTAGATTCCCGCATGAAAACAAACGGTCCTTAACTCCGGCTATAATTTTGCCCGTTGCGATTGGCCGGCCAAAAATGGTATTAAAAAATTGGCGGCGAGCTCGTCGCGTTTGTCATCGGGGGCGGGCGAGGGTCGCGCGAATCGAGCCTCGGTTTTCACTTTTGCACGGGCGGAGTCGAAGGTGAGAACGATCGAAAGACAAAGGAAAGACTTAGGGGGGGGAACACGAAACGGAAAGGAAGGAAGGAAGGAAGGAAGGAAGGTGTCCCCCTTATATATTTTATCCCTATTACGCTACATGCCCTGTAACGAGAGGAAACTCGGATACGATGAAGTAATATTGCCCCTTTTTCTTTCTCCCTTTCCCCCTTGAAATATCGCGGCATTTAGACCGCCTTGTCGTTTCGTTACCGTCCTGGCGTACGTTAGCTTAGTTCCTCGATACCTACCGCGCTGGATGGAAGAAAGAGAGAGAGAAAAGGACGGTATTTCGAACGTGTTCGTTTCGAAAAATCGATGATTTGGAAGGGGACAGAGAGAGAGAGAGAGAGAGAGAGGGAGAGGCGAAGAAAGATGGCGCGAGGTAAAGCGGATGGATCGGCGAAAGGGAACGGACGGGATCTTTATCGCCTTCGGCTCGTTCAATTCGCATAATAAACAATCCTCGGCGGAAGGGGGGAGGGGTGGGGAGTAACCGGAACATATCTCGGCCCCGGCGAAACCCGGCGACAAATAAACTATTATCGCCAGCGACAAGTTCTCTCACGCCTGTTTCACGGTGGTAGGAATGGTCTCTCGCTGGCGATGTCAGTGTTGGGCCAACGGACCAACACCGGCGTCGTATATAGTATCGGTCGAACGAGTGTGGAGCAGCGGTTGGGGGGAGGGGGACCTTCAAGGGCCTGCCCCACACACCGACAAGCGTGAATCAAACGCGAACCCGCCCAGGAATGCTTTACGGACATCGAAACATCGCAATGCTTTATGGTGGTCCGTGCTTGAACCTGATTTATATAAGTGCATTACCGCACCGTGGAAGCACTGGGCGATGGAGGGGCATGGAGCGAAGGAAGGACGCTGTCTATTCGTATTCTATCGGTTCTCGCGCCCCGCTCGAGATTCCAGATATCTCATCGGGCCGAATGCTCGAAACATCGACGCTAGTTCTCCTCTGCCGATATTTATAATCCTGCCCCAATCTTCTTTATCGACCGAGATCCCCTGAAATTTCACGAATCGATTAGCGAAAAGATTATTAGAAATTTGTTAATAACGTTTTCGGTTAAACGATTTGATTTTTCGATCGAGGGAGGGAGAAACGATCGTTCGGGAGGTCATTGCCAATTCCAACGACCTTTTCATTCTTAGGTTATGCGTTTCGGTGAACGGACGGCTCGCACACTCGGACTCCGCGATATCAGGCGTATTATCGCGTACGACATTACCCAGCCTTTGACTAATGTCCTCGAACGAATGCCTACGCTTCGCCGATTTATAATGGCGGTCAACGAGATGTGGACGAACACCGGGTACCAATATATTTCAGATTATGGCTAAGTCCGGAGTCGAAATCCCTCCCTTCTCCGCGAAACCTACGTTCGGAAACCCTCTCTCTCTCTCTCTCTCTCTCTCCACAGTATTTTGCCAATCGACGATGCCATCTCGAAATTATTATTATTATTATTACTATTATTATTATTCGCGCGACAATCGAAAACGTGTCATCGTTTCGAATTCGAAAAAGGATAAAATTTCGAACGAGCGTATTCGAGTTTGGCGTAAAGTTGAGGACAGTTGAGGTTGAACCGCGGAGTGGTATCGAGCTCCTCCGTCCCTCGAATTCGTCCCGTGAATTCGTAAAACGAGGATTCGAGAGAGGGGGGCGAAGAAAGAAGGAGGAGAAGAGTCGAAGAGCCGGAGGAAGAGAAGGCATGTGTCCCAAACGACGTATGCACGCCGAGACACGTAAACGATATATCAGGGGGTTAGCCGCTGGGGACGGACGGGCCGGGCCATCTTTCTTCTACTTATACGTGTGATATTCACATGCGCAAACGTGATACACTCTATAGAGAGATCCACCGGCAAATATCCAGCAGGAGGAGCACACTGGCGGCACCGTGGTGCTCTCGTGAGCTGTAAATGTATTAAGGTTTGACGACCGTGGTGGGACCCTTTGACTTGGGTGGGGCGGGGGAGGTGTACAAGGGTTGTCGGATCTTGTGCCTTACCCCGGGCCGAGTACGTGCTGCACGCTTCTTCGAACTTTACCTTCCTTCCCGCCACGTGAGATCGCCTCGCTTGCGAGACATCTTCTATAAAGAGAGCTTTCGTGTCTACGTTTTCGTTACTTTTTGCCCTTACTTTTGAATTGCGCTCGATTCAACGATAAATTCCTCGACGACCGATATCTAATAGACATATTTTTCCTCGGATGAATTTCGAATAAAGAAAATTTTAAAGCGGTTACTTTTCCGATTTGAAATATCGACCTGTTCCTTGCACCGGCTCGTAATCGATTAAACGTCGTGGATTTAATCGGACGCGTAAATTTCTTAATTCCGAGCTCGTCGAACGGCGGGCGGGCAACAGAGATGGAGACATACGGGAGCGAGTAAGAGAGAGAGAGAGAGGGAAAGGGGCGGGCATCGAGAACACGGTTGAAAGTGGTGGTACGCCGGCTCGTTTGTATGCGCGTGCATTATTACGTCCTTATATTATATCGCCAAGGTACAAATGTCCGTACGTATGTAAAATTCCTAGCTCCGGCCGCGTAGAGCCATAATAATATCTGTGCTGATAAATGAGACACATAAACGTACACGTAGGAGATTCCCCTCTCCCCTTGCATCCCTTTTCCGCTGCCGCACCACCACCACCACCACCACCACCACCACTGCCGCTCGCCACCCCCGTGTGTCTTGGCTTATTCCACTTTCGCGGCGACGCATTACGAATTTTACATTTTACAAACGTCCCCGTTATCTCTCGCGACACGCGATCCTTCGAGTTTCGCGGCAAAGGATATCGACGTTGCGGATACGATTTGGAACATGGATTTTTCCACTTTCTTCTCCCAATTCTTCTAAACGTTTCTTCTTAAATCGATTCTATGGGGGATCGGTTAAAAGATAAACTTTTGGTGGTTTTTATCGGGTATTAAATTTTTCCACTCTCTTCCCTCTATGGTGGTAATTCTTTTAAATTCGTCGTTTCGTTCCATTTTTACCGGTAGTCAGAATACCGGTGTTACAAGTTTTTCGAAATTCTATTATATGCTTAAATTCTTAGGTGATGTATCGTCGGAAGAAAAAAGAGGAGGAAGAGGAAAGGAAACAGGGAGCGAGACGAGGTCGAAAGGGAAAGCGTTATACGCGCGAGGGGAGCTAGGAACGTTGTCGCGTGATAAATAACGAAAGATTTGCGAAATATATCACGGCGGGAACACTCGTTTTGCACGATATAAGAGGTTCTGCACGAGTGTTTATCATATTTTCTAAGGCGAGCAATTTCTTTGCTGCAACGATCGAAAAATCGCTGAAACGAATTAAAAAAAAAGAGAAAAAGGGAGAAGAAACTGTGGGCAAATATCGGGTGGTGCACCGATTTTAACAACGTTAAAAATAATCTCAATCGGGGACGAACGAAATTCACACTTAAACATCTTTTCCTCGCATATATCCATTATTACAACGTTATCTTGATGTTATAAAGCTTTGCAAAGCTAATTTCCCCACCTCTTTCTTTCTTTCTTTCTTTCTTTCTTTCCATTTTATTCCTATACCTATACGTGTATTTTATCAGAGATATTTAAATCAGAGTTGCGTTTCGAGGCAAAAAACGTACTAGTAGGAAACGAACGAGGGAAACGCTCGGAGATCTGTTTCCATTCCAAATGTGAAAGAAAAAGAAAAGAAAAGAAAAGAAAAAAAGGTAGATTTGGGGGAAAAAAATAATGGAAGGAAGCATCGATACAACGAATGGAACGACTCTTAAAGATAGAATCGTATTCGGATATATAATAATTCAAAGTCGGTTCGATTCGGGGGAAGAAAAAGGAAAGAAATAAATAAATCGATTTCTGTGGAAAAAGAAAAAGAAGAGAGATCCCTGAAACTGATCGGATTAGACGGAAAGCTTGCCGCGCCAAGGAATTCCTGCTCGCATTAACATTTTCGTGCTTTTGAGGAAGGGTAATCCGGTCGCGATTCGTGATCAGGATTCGTACGCGGGAACGGTGTGCAAGGACAGATTTTCGGATTCGCCATTCCCGTTAATGCGATCCGCCGTTTCTAGCGTGGATTAAGGGGAGCTGTCGTAAATAACGAAACGCCAGTCGATGTATCACCGTGGAATTCCGATCCTATTATTATTCCGTCCCCGTCCCGATCTGCCACGGTGTCGCTGTTTCGCACACGCGTCTCCTCCGCCTTCCTCGATCGCCACGCGTATCGTTCGTGATCGATGATCATCCACCTCGAATCGAAAACCGGAGATTAAATTTCTCCGTCTGTTCTATTCTTTCTTTTTATATCGCTTATGGATTTTTGGAAAAGGAGATGTATCATTATTTTGTTTATTTATTTATTTATTTATTTTTTTTTAAACTTTGAAATAATTATTTCGATTTTCGAGCCAACAACTTTTTCGAGGGTAATACCGCGTTTGTTTAACGGAGCATGTATTTTTCGATGGACGGAAGCATTTTTAAAAAATTGATTCGTTCCTATTGTCTCTCTCATCGACGATAGTTGTGACGAGAGGTTAGCTGTATATATCGTTTTATTGTTCGAAAAAATAATTTTTCACGATAAAATACGCTTTAAAAAAAAAAACATTTTTAACGTTTCGCGATGACATTAAACGTTATTCCGTTGTAATTTCGCTCTTACTACGGAAGAAAAGTAGGAGGGGGGGGATAGTAATTTTTTAAATTGGATATTTCTCAAGCAAAGTGGAAAATTTAAATAATTACGTTACATTCTCAGCCTCGGTTCATCGTATCGTGTGTATATAAAACTTGTAAAACGCAATAAAAATCCTTTATCGTACTTTGAGCATATTTATAATAATATCGTAATCTTAATCTGCCGTTTGATTTTACAATCACTCCGTTATTAAACGGGAGAAAACATCTATCGATTCGAAAGAAGTCACGAAATTACGGAAAGTACTTCTTCTCGATCTTGGACGAGCTCGATCCAACAACTACTCTTGTCTCAACCAACAAAATACGCTTTTACTCGCAGAAAGAAAGATAACCTTTTTCAAACACGAAATTAATTGTATATATATATATAAAAATTGGAGAAGATTTAAAGATTCTTTAGAGAAGCTATCGACAAACGTCAACGCTTTGTCATTTTTCTGTACAGAGAGAGAGAGAGAGAGAGAGAGAGATAGCGAGATGGCGAGTCTTTGAAGCGGAGTGAAATACGAGACGGTAGCGGGGGAGGGGGAGGAGTTGGCGTGGAAAGACGGTATAAGAAAGAAGTGGCAAAGGGATTTCAGTCAAAATACACCTCCTTGGCGTACCGGTGCCCGATAAATTATTATCTTCGAAAGATTAGCTGTGATGTCGCGACCCTCATAAATATCGGTATATTTTTGCCCGGTAAGCCGATTTCCTTTCTGCCGATGCCTTCGAAACGCGGAGCGGATGCTGCCGAATCGCGAGAAATCCGTCCTTCCTATCTTTTTCTTTTCTCTCGCGCTCTCCTCAACGCGGTCTTTATAGACCGGGAGATTAAACACGCTTCTTCTTCTTCTTCTCCTCCTCCTCCTCCTCCTCCTCCTCCTCCTTCCTTTTTAATTTTACCACTTGTATCTGCGCGGGTTATTTTCAGTAAGGTAAAGGCCCCTGTCGCCGGATCTCGCTCCCTTCTCTTTCTCCGTTTCTTGAAGAAAGATTATCATCTCGATCGAGTGATCGCGCGAATCGATACGGTGTTTCCTTGGTCGAAACTTCGGCCAATATCTCTCCAATATATATACGATATAATACGATGATACGTTCGATTTCGAGAGGTTGAAAGAAAAGGAAGGAGGGAAGAGATCGACTTGGCGAACGCGTGGCGACAAAAATCGTGGGCTTTCCCTCCCTCCTCCCCGCCCGCGGATTTTTCGTGTCATCTCGAATCGGTATGCTGCATGGCCTTCCAACAATACGACAATTTATATGGATTTGGAAGAGGTCTTCAGCGTCTCTTCGGATCCGCTACCTCGAGTTTTACCTTCCGTTGTATTCAATGGATCTCCCCCTCCCCGTCTCTCTTTCTGCCCGCTGTTCTCTTTAACCCTCTATTCCTCTCCTTTCTTTCCCGCGTACCGGTCGGGCTGTGCCGCCCTCTTACTCGCACCACGCGGATCGCTCTGCCGGGCATCAGCGAGGTTTTATCTCGCATTCAGAGACTGCATTGCCGTCCCTCATGGATGGATCGGCAATCCTCTTTAACTCTCCGCCTCCCCGCTCCCCCACTCCCCCACCACTCTTTCTCTCTTCCTCCCTACACTTACCCCCTTGGCGCGCCCGCTTCTCTCGCCGTCTCTTCTCCCGCCCGTTCTTTCTACTCCAGAGTCTATCCAACCACTCGATGCGAGATTATATACTGCGGCTGGATACTCGCGAAAAATTCACGAGTTTCGACCACGCGCATCCGAATATTCCTCTTCCCAGTTCGACCGGCGGCCCCCCTTTCTTCCGCGTAGCTCGTTGTCGTAAGTACGCGGTAAAGTAAACGAAGCGAATTCGAGTTTAAAACGGATGGATATCGAGACGAAATCGTATATCCCTAACATTTTATTTAGTTAGATCGCTGTGTGGTGAATTTTAAAAATGCTTAAGATCGGGACGATTTTTTTTTAATCGCTAAAGGAATCGTAAAATACGTGATATCTTTTTAGAGCACGGAAGAAGCATTCCAAACAAATCTTTTTCCAACAAGTTTTATCGGGCGGGAGACGATATATCTTGCGTATTAAGACCGAGAGAGAGAGAGAGAGAGAGAGAGAGAGAAAAGGAAATAAGAAAGAACTTGGTTCGATAAAGATCGTAAAAGTTTAATTTACGTGTTGAGATGGGTATCGTGAAAAAAGAAAAAAAAAAAGAAAGGGAAAATTAATCGAGTACGATTCGATTAACGATCTTGCGTTTAAAGTTTAAAATTCTTTTTTATTTTCGATGCAGGAATGCAGGGAAAGGGAGAAATTTTACTTCTTGATTGTTTACAATTATGGAATAAAATTTAGTCGAAGAATTATCGGACTCGGCTCTTTTGTTGAGTTGAGCGTCACTGGGACGCTACGTCGAAGCTTCGAATATTCACCGAGAGATGGCGTTGTCGGTACTTTCGGCTAACATAAATATTCGCATTTTAATTCACTAACTAAAATTCCATAACTACTTTTTCTGTCTATTACTATTTATCTACTTTAAAACCAGTTTGCGCGATAAATGTTCATTACGCGCATTGTTTATTAAAATCAACAACGAAAGAAAGGAAATATATCTATTTCCCCTGATTTTCTTCTTCTTTCGAAAAGTTCGAATAAGAGAGAATACTATATCGCGAATAAATTAAACTTGCTTTCTGAAAGAACAATTACGTAAGAACAAGGGCGGAAACTCGAGGAAAAAATGTGCGTGTCTCAGTTCGGTACACGCGAACAAATGAGATATAATGTTACTTCTCGATGACCTTCCACAATGGATGCATTTTTATACACGCTTCAGAAAGTTTCTTCCGTTAACAATGTCCACCCATTGCATATGTTTACGCAATACTACGTATACGAATATTACTTTTATTTATTAAACTCGCCATTATCCAATTTATTTTTCAATCTCCTTTATAAATCTCCTATATATATATATATATATATATATATATATATACTCTAAGGATATTTTTAGAAGAAAATTACGACGCGACGCGGTATTTAATTTAAATATTATTTCGAAACGAAAAATTATTGTTAAAAGTTATTTCGCCCGAGGATTCGTTTACGCGTGCGAGGAGCCACCAGTATCGACTAAGACTAGGTTTGAGAAGGCAGCGAGAAGGAAGGCGAGTTTACGATTTAACGGTGCAGGCCCGGTGCTGATCTTCGAACGAGATTGGGACCTGTAATTCAGTAGACCGATATTTACGATATTTATTGGACGGACGAAACAATGGATCGATATTGTTTTTCGATTGGCCGTTCTTTGTGCTCATATGCTGGTGGTTGTTGCACACGGCCCCGCGGTTTATCGCGAGCCCCGTGTACTACCCGGCGCACTTGTATGGAAAACACAGACGCGGTCGTCCGCAGAGAGAGAGAGAGAGAGAGAGAGAGAGAGAGGGAGAGCTCGTAAGCAACCGGAATCTTTATACGAACGGGCATAAATAATATTTAATATGACAGGGAGATCGCGGCGCCGCTTTGTGCGATATATTTGGCATAGAAATGTCACCGATCGCGTATCTTACTTTCAAATAAGATCGCGCTCTTACTTTATCTACCTCGTCGTTCGTCGTCGAGGGCGAACGCTGTCCGACGACCATCGACGACCATCTCTCTCTCTCTCTCTCTTCCTCTCTTTTCTCTCTCTCTCTCTCTCTCTACTTTCGAAACGAAAAACAAAGGATTGCCGTGAAAAATTTCCAACTCTGTACGAATATACGACACGTAGATGGTAGGTAGTAATAGGTACAGGAGGAAACAAGAGAATACGAAATGGAGAAGAAAAGCAATCGTGGAGGTGTTGGTCTCTCGGGGGATCTCGGATCGGTCCAGATCGAGCCACGGGTTCGCAACAACGGGAACAAAAGACGTATCGTCCATTTGAATATCAAATTTGATGCCGCGGCATAGCTCTTTCGCGTATCGCGTTATCCATAATCGTATTCAAATGAAGATCACATAAGGCATGCTGTTTCAACGAAGGTTGAACCCCTCCCCTCCCCTCAAAATCCACTCCGGTATCCACCACTACGTGTGGGATGGGGTGGGTGGACGCCCGGTGACGAACAATAAAACGATAAAACGTATAATGGTTTAAGCGCGACAAATATACCTACGTAGTCAACTCTAGGAGCAAGCCTTTCTTTCCAAGTCGAGAGAGAGAGAGAGAGAGAGAGATCCCACATATGCATACAATTGATACAGATATACCATCGTCTTTATATACGTGTCGCGTTATTCTTGGTTGGTGCCGCGCGGCCCGTATACACGAGCTATGGGCTCTCGAGCGCCTCGCAGCCTCTACAATACGATAACGCCGAGCTCATAGATTCGATGTAGCCGGCCGAACGAACCACTACGCTACCGGATATCTAAGCGGACCGCTCGCCTCTCTCCTCCTCCCCCCTCCACCGCCGCCACCGCCTTATTGCGCGGACTATCCGCGACAGGACAGGTTCGCGTACATCTGTTCTTGTCATAAGGAGTTGATTTAGGGTTGGCCGGGGCCATTGATCTGGCCGCCGTACGAGGAGGATATCGACCGTACTTTTTCTCGTTCGAAGAAAGAAAAACTTTGGAGTACTACTTTGGTGCGTATATATACGTATATACGTTGCGAATAAGCGAATAATTAATGCGTATTCGTTTCGTTAATTGTCAATTAGGTGTTATTATTATCGGTCATTGAGTACTCGAATCGAAGAAAATTGTGTCTATGGTAGGTTTGCTCTACGTACACCATAGATAATGGTGTTGAGAAACACGGGCATAAGCTCGCGTATGACGCACCGGATAACCAGTTCTGTGTGATTTGTGGCTATTCCTGGCAGATCTGTTCGCGATAATAAAGTGGCAATGAGGCTTGTTACCGAGGCTAGTTGAACGAGAATCGTCGTATTCTCGGCGCGGGACTGTCAACATCATTGGTGCATCATTTTGCGGAGATCATCTATCCGAGTGTCCGCAGCTGTAATAATTGTTTCCACTGGTGTGGTGGAGAACAACTGGTGTTTATTACGTTGCCAGTGTTCAGGAAAGAGGGGGAAAAAGAAGGTTTGAGGGGATAATTGTCGAAGCGTTAATTCTTGTTGAATTACAGAGATAATCTTACAAACCGATAAATTATGCGTTTGTTTCGCGAGTTTGTTCGTGAAAGTGAATTTGAATTAAAAGAAATTATTTCTTAAAGAAAGGAAGAAACGGAAGATTGATTTCTTCTATCGTTATATATTATGCGTTATACAGGTAATTGCTAAGTATACAAGATACGATGTAGACACGTATTTATAATTTGTTTCTTAATAGAAATTAATCGTGATATCGGTAAAAAAAAAAAAAAGAAAAGAGAAGAAACGAGGAGGGGAAAGAAAATATTATTTCATTTATCCGAGTTTTGAAACGGAGTATGTTGGTTAGTCGCCGATGGAGTTATGAGTTAAAAATAATATATAGCCGTTTCTTTCTTTCTTTACGTTTTTTTCTTGGTTTCTTCTCCATATCTCTTGTTTTTCCCACGATGCATGCTTGTGCAGCGATTGCACCGTAGATGACTGTTTATTTTCACCGCTCCATTATTTATTTTTAATGTTGAACCAGACGCCTGTGAATGTAAAACTTAATCCCCGACCGCAAAGGTAAAAAAATTTTTATAATTCATGAGATGTTCATTTAACAAAGCGTAAATGAACAAAAACCGAACTGGTGTTTTCATAATACTTTCATAGCTCGGTTACAAACACCACGTAATACGAGTCTTTTTAATTCAGTTTCTAAGAAAAATATATGAACGTAATTAAGCTGGAATTTAATTAATTTTGAAAAATTCGATGAACCGTGAAAATTACACACACACATATATATATATATATTCCGGGGAAAGAGAAATAATAATAACAATAAACGTTGCAATAATACTTTTGAGCGATTACGTTATAAATTTTATTCCAATTGCCGATATTATATATTTTGCTCGACTTCGTATCACCTGCGACTCGACGTAACCTTTAAGATTCGAACGGTTCGTAGGCCGGAAATGGTTGGAAGACGAAACCTCGGGGATATTTAAAACCGATACAATGGCACGCCGTATTACCGACTTTGTATATTCAGTTTCGCCGTTTCGTTAGGCTGGCTGCTCGTATCAATGTATGGCAGAGAGGGGCATAGAAGAAGAAGAAGAAAGAAAAGACGAGATCCGGACGAAAACGAGATGCTCGTATTGTTGCAACAGATCCATTGTTACAACCGGAGTCAGAAGAGAGGTAGTAGGCCTGGCCACGTTGGTTACCGCCTACTAGTAGAGTGATCCCAACAAGGAAGGACTCGTCGACCAACCTCGTCCTGCCCCACCAGAGATCCTCTTACTCCTGGACTCGACCTGACGTGACCAAGCTCGTCTCTCGATTAATTCCTTCGCTTCTCTTCGATCCAATCGCCCTACTCCTCCCACGAGTGCTTTGTTATGTTCGTCTCTCTCTAACTTCCCTCTCTCTCTCTCTTTCTATATATAAATTATCTTTTTCCCGCGAAAACGAAGTTTGCTTCCAACAATCCTCCCTCCAACTCGTTATTGAACACTCGGATTGTCGAAACGATCGTTCGAGGATTCCTCGAGATTCCGAAGGAAAGAATTGTTGGAAGATTGGAAAGAATTCGAACGAAAAAAAAAAAAACGCGTAACGAATAGCTGGCATTAGTTAACAGGATATCAAAAGGATACGTAGAGCAAGGCCACCAAGGCATCGAGACCCCACCCAGCCGATGCCCGGTGTAACATCAGGAACGAAACCCTACCGAACACAATGCCTCGAACCTGAGACTCTATCGCGATATCATCCGGTTATAAATTGGAACACAGCTTCGTCCTGGCATTATGATGTCTCTAATATGTCTTTTTCCTCGCCGGCCACTGACCGACCGATCTCCCTTCCCGATCACCCCCGACTCTATTTATTCTCTCGAGCAAGTGAGTAACGCGCTTACTTTTTCTTTTTCCCCCTCGATAAGAAGGAAATTGACACGATATCGATTATCGATCGTGATGTTTCGAGGATCGAGATACGTATATATATATATATGGTGATATTTATTATCGAAGGAAGGAGTGATAAATCGGTGGAAATTACGAGTTTGGTATATAATTGGAGGGACAAACGTTATTCCGTATCTGTCGGAACGAGCAAATTGAGGGCGAAGGAGGATGTAAGGTTCGGAGATGCGATGTTGCGCGCGTGGTCCAACACTTTTTGCAGGCCGGGGGAATATTTATGGAGAATCCGAAGTGGCCTGGAGTTGCAAGATCCTCGACCTCTTCCGCCGACCAGGAATTATTCAAAATCCTTGCTCGTGCGACTGCTCGAGATAAATAACGTTCGCCTCCTCCTCCTCCTCCTCTTCTTCTTCCACTTCCATCGGATGTTTCGTGTGGGTGAGCTCTCGGGGCTCTCTCCGTTGTTGGATGTTTAACATAACACGGGCAATCATTTATGCGTGGCGAGCTGGACAGCGACCCCATAATTTAGACCAGTGGGCAGAACTAGCTTGCAGCGCTACCCCGCGATTGGTCCCATACGGGGTGTACCGCGTAACCTTGTACTTGAACGCTCCTTTCTTTAACGTATCCATCCTTGTACCGTTACATACCTCCTTTTTTCTCCTTTTCCTTTATCCTCCACGCGATATCCCAAACGTATACATACACACACACACACACACATATATATATATATATCTGGTTCGAGAAGGCGATCGATAAAATTTTGCGTCGTAGAGAAACAGAGATCTTGTTCTGGAGGATTCGTTTAAAATTCGTTTGGAAGGGGAGGGATTTTGGACCAAGAGTGGTACAGAGGGACGGAGGAGCGGTGCGTGGCGGCTTTTTAAAAAGTCACTGGGTATACGGAGGGGGCCCTGTGTATACGTATGTAAGCATCGCGAGGCCCCCCACGGTGGGATAAAGGCAGACTCCACGACAGTAGCCATGTACACCATGGGTTAGACAATGCCGCTCGCATTAATACACTTCATATTAGTCCGTTTTAATGCGTGTTTGCCGGCCATTGTGAATGAGCGACACTGTTTATCACCGACCCCCGTACGGTCCCCTACCCCCTGGGTCGGGGGGCGCATTTGTCTCGAGCCTGCTGGTGATCGGGAGGGGGGAGGGAGGGATAACAAATCCGTATATCCGCCGTACGTTCGGCTCTTTTCGATCGTGATTTCCGTAGAGAAATTGCTTCTTCGTCCCAATTTTTTAATTCGGTTGTATATTTCCTCAATATTCAAGATTTTAGAATCAAAATTTCCAAATTTAAATCTTACTTTTTCGACTTTTCAGTAGCCGATTATAAAAGAACGGACGTGAGAGGTTAAAGGATCGTAGAAGAAACTAATTCATATTATCAGGCGCACGAATAAGTTCTTTTCCTTTCCAATATTAAGATTTTCGAATTTAAATTTCCAAATTTAAACCTTTGATATTTTTTCGATTTTTCAATAACCGATTTCCTAAGCTGCGAAAAGTAATCGTTTCATAGTTGTTCTTCTTAAATCGAATTCTGAGAGGTCAAAGGATTGTAGAAGAAATAAGGGAAAGAAACTAATTCATATTATCAGGCGCGCTAATTTCATTTCCTTTCCAATATTCAAGATTTTCGAATTAAAATTTCCAAATTTAATGATATGATGAATTTTCTCGATTTTTCAATAGCCGATTTCCTAAGCTGCGAAAAATCGTTGCATAGTTGCTCTTCTTAAGAGACAAAAGAACGGACGTGAAAAGTAGAAGAGAAAATCGAATTCTGAGAGGTGAGAAGTTAAAGGATCGTAGAAGAAATAAGGGGAAGAAACTAATTCATATTATCAGGCGAATTTCTTTTCTTTTCCAATATTCAAAATTTCCAAATTTAAATCTTTGGTACCTTTTCGATTTTTCAGATTTCCTAAGCTGCGAAAAGTAATCGTTTCATAGTTGTTCTTCTTAAATCGAATTCTGAGAGGTTAAAGGATCGTAGAAGAAATAAGGGAAAGAAACTAATTCATATTATCAGGAATAAGTTCTTTTCCTTTCCAATATTCAAAATTTTTGAATTAAAATTTCCAAATTTAAATCTTTGGTACTTTTTCGATTTTTCAGTAGCCGATTTTTTCGTAGAAATAAAAAAGAAGAAAGAAATAAAAGGAAGAAATTCATATTATCAGGCGCGAGAATGAGTTCTTTTCCTTTCCAATATTCAAGATTTCCAAATTTATTTTAAAATCTTTGGTACTTTTTTAGTAACCGATTTCCTAAGAATGCAGAAAGTAATATTTTTAAGAGGCAAAAGAACGGACGCGAGAAGTAAATCGAATTCTGAGAGAAGAAACTAAGCTGATGTATCATAAGAATAAGAGGGGCATCGAAATCTCGGCTGGGTAAATATAATTGGTTAAACGATACAGTTAGGTGCGTGACCCTCGTCGACTCGAAGCAAACTTCATGTAGCAACATTATTTCTGGCATTGACTCTTAACTACGCTCGCCGCGCGCGTATGTATGATCCAAACGCACGATAACGTCATCTCTCATGACTCACGAAACCCGAAATATAACGCGTAAGTACACGGTTTCACGATGGCCCACTGTCACTCTGTCGTATCGTATTGGCCAATCGCGTGATATATATATATATATATATACACACTTTCTCCATACCTTTCGAAACTGTGTTTCTACTTTACCCTTCGACTCATTCATCCTCCCGCTTTTACTGTCTCCAAAATTTCCTATTTCCATCGAGACGATTAATCGGAAAATTGTTGCAAATTTTCAAAGAGAAAGAGAGAGAGGGAGGGGGGATAAAAAAGGTTTGTCGAAAGATTTGCAAAGACTCGGTTGCGAAGCAGCGGATCGAGAAGACGAAGGAGAGGGGGAGCCGTGTTCGAGGACGTAGCTAGAATATTAATGCGGGCCGTGTTCGACTCCGCGAAACAAACTGCGTCGCGCCAAAAACTGTCAACGAGCCAATCCGTTCGAGGCGGCTACTGGCGTCCGAAATATTTCGTAATCCCTCGCGGATGAAGGAACGGATATTCGCGACACGCGATACTCGCGACATCTACCGCTCAGAATCCTATTCTGATTTCTGATAAATGTCGACGGTGTGCGCACGCTCGACGAGCGAACGCTGCGCCAGAGAACGTTTCGCGCCATCATTTTCTCCATCGTGATCGAGATGTGTCGAAATAGTAACTCGTTTCTCTCTCTCTCCCACTACCGCTCCTTCCCCAACCGCTCGTTCGATTTAACGCGAGGACGCGCGGCAGCGAAACGCGAGAAGAAGAACGTCTGTCAAAATGATTCACGGCCGAGCCGGCCGAGAGAGTCTTGTTGCAGAAATAAAGTTGGAAAATGCGGCCGATCGTTTATTAATATCCATCGATGATTTATACGTATCTTTGTGTCCTCTCCTCTAAAATTTTCCAACCGAATTGTATTTATAGATGTTTTAACCTGTTAGTTGTTAAGAGGAAGGATGGGATTAATATGTCACGAGAATTGGCAATTTCTCTAGACGGGGCGATGATTTACGATTTATTCAAAAATCCTCCTCTCCTCTCCTCTCCTATTCGAATAAATATCGAGTAAAATAGGAACGGTTGTAATATTGAAAACGAGGTATTCGCGAAAATATAAGAAAATATAAGAATATAGAAGAAGAAGGTGATTTTTCAGATCGACCAAGAAGTTTGGTAATCTGGTTAGTTAGCAGCGAAGCGAGTTATCAGCGCTCGATTCTCGGGCTTCATCCGTGCGGAGAGAGAGAGAGAGAGAGAGGGAGAGAGGGAGGCGTCGTATCTCCGGCACCGGTGGAAAATCCTTTATCTTCAAATCGCCGGAGATAATTTGGCCGGTGTAGACACGGCAAATATCTGTACAAGAGATCGGAATAAGGGTTGGCGTGTGGGCGGCGATGGTGGAAAATCGGTGCACGGAAAGACTATGTAGGTTATAGGGGACGAGATCACTAATACAGAAGATGTTTGCGAACCTGTTAATAATGCTGCGTTTGCTCGCCGGGTTATTAGTAATGGCAAACACCTAAATTGTTCTGCCGTGGATTAGTAATAAGCGCAGCTGCAAAGTTGTAGCCCCTGCCTGTGCAAAGATTTTCTTCCCGTTTGTCGATTTCCCGAATCGAACCTCGTATATATATATATATACATACATACCATTTTAAACGATTCAACGAATAAACTTTCGTTTCCCTTCTCAACGCGATTATCACATTCTTATTCCCTCCTCCTTATTATTCCAAGGAACGTTTCAATGTAATCACGTTCGACAGGGACTTGAAATTTGAAATTTCGATAACCGCGTGTTTGTCGTCTACCTACCCGATAAGATCCCGTGGTAAATTCTGTCGCCGAGGAAGCCATCGCCTCCCCCCCCCCTCTCGAGTTGCGCCTCGCGAAACACCTTTCGTGCGCCGCCGTATTCCGGCGTGGATCCACGCCGTGAACACATCCGGCGAAAACTAAACTGATTTAGCTTTAAGCACGTTAGGACCCCTTTAATAGCTTATAGGTAAACAAAATTAACATATCTTAACAGCGTTAAGAATTTCCGCGTCCCCGCGCGATGCTCGGCCCAGACGGCGGAGAGGAAGGGAGGGGAGGTTAAAGGGTAAGTTTGTTAAGTAGCGCAGGATCGCGAAAACCGCCATCAGCGCTCTACGGGGAAGACACGCGATACTTGAAACGGTGTTGACGCTATACTCGACATCATCTGGCCCTGTTTCGCCCCGATAAGCGACATCTTGCCTATCTTTTTTCCTCCGCGAAAATCGACGAAGCGTAATTTTTTTTTTTTAAATTCTCACGAAATTTCAATCTCTCTGAAATATAGATAAACTGATGATATAATCGTTCGATATTGATAGATTTCTGGCCCTGTTTCGCCCCGATAAGCGAGATTTTGTCTACCTTTTTCCCCCGCGAAAATCGACGAAATAATTTTTTTTTTTTTTTTTTTTTAAATCCTCACGAAATTTCAATCTGAAATATAGATAAACAGATAATATAATCGTTCGATATTGACAGATTTCTGGCCCTGTTTCGCCGCGATATCTTGCGAAATCTTGCCTACCTTTTTCCCCCGCGAAAATCGACGAAGCGTATTTTTTTTTTTTTAAATTCTCACGAAATTTCAATCTCTCTGAAATATAGATAAACAGATAATATAATCGTTCGATATTGACAGATTTCTGGCCCTGTTTCGCCCCGATATCTTGCGAAATCTTGCCTTTTTCCTCCGCGAAAATCGACGAAGTAATTTTTTTTTTTTTTTTTTTAAAACCTCACGAAATTTAAATCTGAAATATAGATAAACTGATAATATAATCGTTCGATATTGATAGATTTCTGGCCCTGTTTCGCCGCGATAAGCGAGATTTTGCCTACCTTTTTCCCCCGCGAAAATCGACGAAGCGTAATTTTTTTTTTTTAAATTCTCAAGAAATTTCAATCTCTTTGAAATATAGATAAATATAGATAATATAATCGTTCGATATTGACGTGATTGATGAGATTTGCACGTGTGTACAAATTATGTGTATTTTGTGGTTCGAAAAAAAAATATGTCAACAAATTTAAATTCCATTTAATTGATAAAAAAAAATTTGTGATAAATAATTGATATATAAAATTGATATATAATTGATATAAAAAAAGAAAGTCGACGACTTTTGTTGTATTTCGACGTATTTTGTTAAAAATTCGAGAACGAATTTTCTCCACTTTTCGTTCGTTTATTATTTATTTTTATCGAGGCGTATCGTCGAGTAACGGAGGTAAGCTGTCGAGATGTGTAGGTATCTCGGTCACGGAAGATGGGAATGGGGATTTTTGTGAGAGAAAGAGGCACCGATAATGCGTCACGACATTTTCCGTCTATCCGGCGTAGATCTTCTTCGTGGAATAAATATGTAAATCGGAATTTCTATCGCTGCCGCGCAGGAGGCCTCGCGACAATCTTGACCTCTCTCCTCCTCCTCCTCCTCCTCCTCCTCCTCCTTCTTCTTCTTCTTCTTCTTCTGGCCGGGGAAAAACGTCGAACGCCGCTACTGCGTTCCTCTACCTGCGATATCGGTCTCCCCCTTGAATAATTCAACGTGCACGCTTCTGCCGATTTGCAAACGCGGATCGGACGGAGCATCGATGGAGCTTGTACGAAAGTGTAGCCAAGTTTTGAATCGTTGTCGCGCCAGCAACGATTCCTGTTTCCAGGCTGGAGATCGGTATCGTCGATGGATAAAGTAGAAGAAGGAGAAGGAGAGAAAGGATACGTCTTTATACGTTAAATTTATTTTTACTCTGTTAAACGATCCTTAAACGCCGATGATTAATGGAGGAATCGAATCGAGAGGACAATCTTTAATCTTATTACGTTCGAGCTTAATTTCCTCCTATAACGACAAAGATGATTGATTCTCCACTGTTAATCGTATTTTATTAGATTGAAACAGGGATCGTTTCGCGCGTTATAATTAAAATCAGGCTAAAAGCTAATTAATATCGGGCCAGTTAATTTTAAGGAACGAGCCGTTCTATCTCCGCATTTTTGCGGGAATGCTAATAATAATAACCGTGAACGGATGTCGAGTTGTACAGCTGTCAGGTATGCCCACCTGCTGATATTTCGAGAATGAAACGGACAGGGAATCCTGGTCCAGTAAACCACAGTTATAATCGGAATTAATTCGAATTTCTTTTACGCGTTTCGCAGAAGAAAGCAGCCTGTTCTTATAACGTTTCAACGGGTTTTTCTAGAATGATTCGTAGTTGTTCTTTGAAAAATCGAGGGAGCCGAGAAAAATTTTCACGTGTATCAATAAGCTTTAAAGCTGTATCTGTAAATGTCTTGGAATCTCTTACTTCACCTTTCTTCGATTTCCGTTTTCTGCCGATCGAGAGACGAAAAAGAGTTTCGAATTATTGAAACGAAAGAAGCGAATCTCGTATTTCGCGTGATCGAGAAATAAATAAAATCGAGTGATCAATAAGAGAAAAATGAACGATAAAAAGGATTAAGAGGAATGAGAAGAAAAGAAAGGAGAAGAGAGAGAGAGAGAGACCCCCTACGCATCGTCGTCGTGCGGCCATTTTTTTTTTTTTTTTGGTTTGATCGTAAAATCTAATGGGCGCATAAACCGTGGAAAAAGAGGTTCGACGTAAAAAAGAGAAGCGTCAGCGATAGAATCGTTATTAATACTTTATGTTAATTACCGTATCGTTTGGTTCGTCGAACGGTCTTAAAACGAGTTGCTAAAGAGCCATACTGGATCGTAAATTCGTTGTCTCGGCTTGACGCTCGATTAAAATCTGCTTTCGAGAGGTATCTACCACCTCCTCCCCTCCCTCATTTTCACTACCTTTTTTTCCCTCTCCTCCGCCCTTCTATCGACGCGATTTATTTATCGAGTTATCGCCGAGATCAATTAACATCCTCGCCATTCTGCCGATAATATAAACGTAAAAATAAATAAATTTCCCGATGTTTTTGAATACTTTTATCTCTGAAAAAAAGAGTCGTAAACAAAACTCTCTCTCTCTCTTTTACACTCTCTCGTCCTTGGACTGCTCGAGAAATGCGTTCGAAAACTAAAAGAAAAATTGTTATTTTTCGAGCAAAGTTTCGACTAGACTCGACTCGTCTTGGTTTCCACTCTGGATTTCTCCCTTCGTTTCGTCCATTCTCTCCGCATTTCGGGAAGATTCGACTTGAAAGCGGCCGCGCCTCTACCTCCCCCGCGAGCCGAGGCACACCACCACCACCACCACCACCTTTCACCCCCTCGTAATTGTTTGATTACTCAGCACGGTGCTGAGCCACGGTTAAACTCAAACTAAGGCCAAGATTGTTCCGGCTCCACGAGCGACGGTTAACGTAAGGCTGGTGCGTCGAGCAGGCATTATCGGGTATTACCGCCCTCGGGGAACGTTAATTAGCGATCATTAGTTAATTGATCGGCACCCGTCGGCGGCGAGCAGCTCCTCCGCGCCAACTGAATTCCCACGTGCGTTCATCCGTTAATTCTAGTAATGGACGGATCTTGCTGATGATGTATGCACAACGTGGACTTTATTATCGGTTAATCTTCGAACAAATTCCCAACGAACGACCGATGAATTAAATGAAGCAGCGGGCGACGTGTATCGTCGGCTCCCGTTCGTTTCGATAACAACTCGATTATATTCCTTCTCGTTAATAACGATCGGTTATTAGCTGATTAAGACCGCGTATAATCAACGTTGAAAACATTCTTTCTTCATCGGTAATCAATCGTACAATTGACATTCTCCTTTTTCCCTTCCTTCGAGAATAAATTAAAATCGCAATGGATATCTCTCCACCCGAAATAGATATATATTTTAATTTTTACAGAGCCGTGTATACGTGCGCGCGGTTGATCGACAAACAGCTGCGATCAAACGCACAATACAGAACGTATATATTGCGAGTGGCCGGTAATTGTTAATGAATAAATATAAGTCCGGGACAATGGTATAAAACCGGACGCGGCCGACAATGGTCCTCCGCCTCCTCGCGATCGTCATCGAGCGGCAGGTGATGTTTTGTTCCCTCGTGGAAGTGGAGGAGGAGGACTTCGAAACGAACCAATTCGAAAGATTAACTCGTTCGCGTGTTACCATTCCAAATTATCTTTCCCTCTCTAAAAGGGTGAGAGGAAAGAATCTTCGAATATTCGAATATTGTGCGCTCGAAGATCGAAATTTCCCCAACCGTTACCCTTGAGCCGTTACGTTTTCACGCTGCTCGTGAAAAGTCGTTGAAGTGGATTCAGAAAGCGGTTCGATAGAAAGATGTGTTTTCCGCTCGAGAGAGTCGAAATGAGTTTCGATTCTTCCCTTTTTTTTCATCTCGCCACCTCGTCCGGCCGAAGAAAGAAGAAAACAGGTTTCATAGGTGTCACGCGTGGGAGACTTCGGTTCCATCGAGCCGATGAATGAATTCGGCTCGACAAAAGAGAATCTGCCTCGCACGCGATAAATCTCTCGCCTTCGAGAAGGATGTGCTCGCGTACGCGTGGTTGCTCCACCATCGTTCGTAGTTATCGAAATAATTGAAAGAATTGCGACGGAGGAAAATTCGACACCCGGTACGTAACCGATCGAACGAAAACAGAGTTGCACAGAGAGCGAGTATTAGCCCGAGGCGGTGGGAGGATTGGTTGAGATAGAAGGATAGAAGAAGTGGGCCCTAATATTTCGACACGCTCCGATTAAACAATACTTGGAGTTCTTGATAGACGAGTTCTCGATCCTTCTTCCTTCCCCCTTCGAATTATTGCTCGTCCGGCGGAAGCAGCTGCGCCGCGTAAATCTGCATTTTCGACAGGTGTTGCGTTGATTGCGTCCAAGGATTCGTCATCCGAGGAGAAACCTTTCTTTCTTCTTCGTATCCCATCTTTCGCGCGATTCGTAACGATTCGTACGTAGAAGAGAAAGAGAAAGAGTCGAGTTTCGATCGGCCATCGAAACGGCTTCTCGATCGGAGTAAACCCTAATCGCGATCGATTTTTTCCTTTCCTCTCCTCTCCTTCCCTCTTCTCTTTTTCTCCTCTCTTACGACGGATACCAAGGAGTCGGTGATTGGTCGAGACGGGAGAAGGAGCCCATACGGGCCCCTTGGATCCCCGTCCAGAGAGATTGACCGTCCTACCGCCACGGGGATACCTTTGACGGGTCGGCAACAAGAACAAGTATGAAATCAGCCTCCCGACAGACAACGAACTCTATCAGATGGTAATTATGTGTACGGTTGATACAGCCAGATACTGCTCGATACACCTATATCCGAAATCTATACTGGGTGTTGGCCAACCAACCGTGATCCTTCCGATAATGTCCCCGATATTCGAATTCGACGTGTATTCAAAGAGGAAATATGAGATACAGAATTCTCTCGCGCTCTCGACGAGAATTTACGATTATTGCCGTCGAGGAATGATATGGATATAAATGCACGTACATCTCGAGTATTTCTCGATTAAACGATAATTTACCACGGCTTCTTTACGAGGCTTCGTATCGAGTATAATAATTGCGACCGAGCCTCGTCTTTTTAAAATCTTTTCGAATAAACGTTCGGGACACCCGGTACGTGAAATACGTTCGAGACGGTACGTTAGCGACTGACATCGTGAGTGACGTACGATATGGAGGAAAGCATCGGGCAGTCTATAATATATAATAAAAATGCATCCACACGCCTCGATGAGTTGATTGTCTGCTTGTCCGGATGCCAAAACGTCCGAACTCGTGCATTTCATATCGCGTTTCATGCATTTACGAAGCTGTTTGTACTCGGGTGGCCGAGTAATCGGCCCACGGCATTTCTCCCCCCTCCGTCCTTTCGATAGTTCGCCCCCTCTCTCTTTAACGACCCACCAAGCTTTTCTACGACGAGGAGAGGGGGATTGGTTCACTCACGAAAACTACTCTCTCCCTTCGAATATTCCTGTTCGAAGGATTACGATTCTTCCACGGGAAATCCAAGCCTGGAGGATCGAGCGATTACGAATCCTTTGATTTCCAACCGAAGAGTTTCGCCGAAACTCGTGGCTTCGGTTCGAGCACTCAACCGGATTTGCATATCGCGGCGCGTTACCTGCTGCTGTTGCAGGGAGTTCAGGCACATGTCACATTCCCATTGTCTCTGTTGTCGCAAACGAGAAGATACACTTTATATACGTATATAAATATACACATATATATATATATATACATAGAGTAAGATGGAAGAGAGAGAGAGAGAGATGGAGGTAAGTAACTCGCGCTAAGTGCTGTTTTATTTGTGTAAGAACAGCCACTTTACCATCTATGCCAGTCGTGGGTGCACAAACAAGGGGTACAGTGACAATTCGGGACGAAAGGTGGGGGAGATTGACAAATACGTGGCTAACGAACGAAGCCACTTCCGGCCCCGTAATTCCGCGAGGCAACTTTCCACGCTTCGAAATCTCGCGGCCGTTTTAATCCGATTTCACGCCTGTTGCGCTCCCCCTCCCCCTCCTTCGCTTTTTATCCCCAATTACTCTCGTCGCCTCTCTCTCTCTCTCTCCCTACCCAAGATTTCGTTACACCAAGATTTCTCGGACTTTGATCCGGACAACGCTCTCCTCTCCTCTCCTCTCCCTTCCTTACGGATCTATCCACGGAGTGGTTCGCTTTGATCTCGATCGAGCGGGGAAACTTTAGTCCTGGCGTCGTTCCACGGCCGTCGATCGGGCGGAAGACGGCGGAACCATCTCTCGATCGGTTTTCGAAGCGAGGGAACGGCAGGAGGATCGAGCCCTCCTCCCCCCCCTCCTCGAGTGTCGACGGAGTGAAGAATCGGCGACGATCGGCGGTGGACGATCCGGGCCCCGTGGACAATAGAATTTCGGAAGGCGAAGAGAAGAGGCGACTGTCTGATACTCGTAGCTGATGTCCAAAGGTGGTGCCCTCGCACTCGACGCCGGGATAGTACGCCTTAGAGTAGTAGCAAATTGTACAATAACAATCTTAGCGGTGGTTGGCTGGCACAGTCGGCGGCTCTCCTCTCTCTTTCTGTCTCTCCATTCGGAAGGGAGGGAGAGAGAGTGTCTTCGTTACGGTTGCTAGTGTTGTGTACATTAGCGGATGCTCTGAAGACAAGACAAACGGAATATTACACAAATACCCATCTTCCTCGTTCGCCGACTCTCTCCCCGCGCACACTTTCCTCCTTTTCTCGCTCTGCTTCACGCGCCTCGCCTCCTCTGTTTCTCTTTCCGAAACCAGCCCTTTCCGAAAGGACCGCCATCTTAGCCCGCGGATGTTTCGTCTCGGGAAAGAGAGGAAGAGAGAGAGAGAGAGAGGGAGGACGGCTTTCGAGCGAGAAACAAACACACCTTTGAGGGATTTCGCTTCGAGTTTCGACGATTCCAAGATGGGTAAGTCTCGTCTTTCCGATGGCTTAGCCTAATTCCCATTGCGAGAGTTAAGCTTTCGTGATTTCTATTTCCTTCTTTATTATCATCGTCGTCATCGATTATCCTTTTCTACGTGTGAAAAGATATCGAGAGAGAGAGAGAGAGATTTCGCGCGTCTCGTCGAAATATAACTGCGAAGGCTCGCTTCGTTTCGGTCTCTCTGCCTGGATGGAGGAGGGTTTAATAAGAGAGACAGAGCTGTGGGTCCGTTGTAATATCCGTTTTGTATAATCGTACTGCCGGTCCTCCTTTTATTTCTGGTAATTTTTCTCATCAGAGCGCGCTCTACGGAGAGAAGGATAGAGAGAGAGAGAGAATCCCGTGGGACGCCCTGGGCAGTGGGACGCTCGTCACACCCCACCTCTACCCCTACTCCCTCCTCTCCTGTCCCTATGTCCGTCCGTCTGACAGCGCGGGATTCAGAGAAACGTATTAATACGTAATCAGCCGGGAGCTGCCTTCGCTGTCCTGCTACTCCGCTCGCTTCTTCTTTCGCTCCTTGTTGATGCACTCTCTCTTTTTCCCTTCGGTGTTGCGACGCAACATTTTATTCCTCCCCAACTGCTCGTATTTTCAACATCGATCGATATCAACGATATGGATATTTAGATCGTTCGAAGAAAGGGACGAAGGAAGGAAGAGACGCGATGGTTGGGACGAATAATTCCATCCATTGGGGTTACGCGATTTATTATCTAACGATCGACCGATTTGAATGCGAGAGGTCAGATCGGAGGGCCGATCTACGTGGTTCCCGGGGCCCGTGCATTATTTGAATATTAGGCCTCCTATATGAGAGGAGGAAGGCCCATTGAAGCGGTGATCGCAGGTGCAGCACGGCTTTCTCCGCGGCCGGAGAAACGTGCGCACCCTTCCCTGTTGGGTGCCTCGATCCCTCCCTCCCATCCTCTCGATAAACCCGCCAACAATACGACATCGAGCCGATCGAGCCGTCAAAAGGGGTTGCTGCCTCGCATGGGAATCATCGTTGCTCGGGAGAGGACCTTGAAACCGTCACGTGGTTTGAAAGAAGGAGGAGGACGAAGGTCGGGCCCAGAGCTGTATCGATCGTTTTCTCATCGCGTAACGTGGAAAAAATCCGTTGACGTGGGGAAAAAGAATAATATGGCGAGTAATAGGCGAAAATTCCCGATGCGCCGACTTTGTTGAAAGGATGTGTTTGCAGTTAGTTGCGCGAGTCAGCTGCGCGTAATTGATCGCTACACTAATTACGGAGAAATTAGTGTATTATTCTATTTTTGAAAATGGTGGGAAATGGAAAATGATGACAAAGCTCCGTTAATAACGTTTCTTCGTATACATTCGATCGAGTCTTCTTTCGTTTTGCAACGATGATTTATTAATAACGGTTGCTTTAGCGAGTCTCTCTCTCTCTCTCTCTCTCTCTCTCTCTCGATATGAGAAACGTGAATTTTGAGCGTAAACTTTGATCGGATTTTAATTCGGTTGAGCGTCGCGCGAGTATACCTTGTCCTCGCTGCCATTCGTCGAGTCAAACTTTCGCGAAATTGATGGCTGGATGGCTGGTAGCTGGTGAAACGGAAGCACGAAAAAAAAAAAAAAAGGAAAAAAAAATACGACGAGAATACGAGGAGGAAGAGGAGCGGATGGGATGCACAGAGAGAGAGAGAGGGGCCTCGATACGAGGCTCTAGACAGAAGCGAGTAATGAGATTTATCGAAGGTAGAGTTTAGAGGAGATAACTTTCGCAGCATCTGGCCAGAGTTAAATGAGCGCTCGTACGGACGCAACATCTATCGGAAATAACTCTGTTCACTGGAGCGTGGAAAACGCGCACCTTCGCAAAATCGAGAGAGAGAGAGAGAGGGGGAGGGGGGGAAACGCCATTCTCGAATGTTATTATTTCCACGCTTCGCCACTGTAACTTTGCCTCGTGAAAATAACGTTAATAGCCACGCGAGCGCGAATAGCTCGGTTTAATCGCTTATCGCAATTTTCTTTCCTCGTCGCCTCCTCGTCTCCCGTTATCCCTTTTCACTTTCCGCCAATCGGTTACGAATTTATTAAAGTCCCGTCAAGGTTGAACAGGTCCGTTGCCCCGGAAGGGAATCTCGTCAAACGCTCTCGAGACGAAGAAGAAGGAAGGAAAAATAAAAGAAGGAGGGGAGGGGAGAAAAAAAGAAGAGCGACCGAGACGACGAGTTCTTCTTATCGGCGATTACGGATACGGTGAAAAGAGAGTGAAGTGTTTAACGAGAGTGGTGGACGGTCGAGTCACCGTCGCTAATGATTCGATGTAAACCATTTTCTTTCATCCCAGGTGACACGTCGAAACTCGGTGTGGTCCTTTCCTCCGGCGAAGCGTCGTTGATCGGTGACAAAAAGATTGCACCCAACCGCCTCTTCTGTCCTTCCAACGTTCTCTCGTACGCGTTCCAATGTATCGAGTTTCGACCGCGAGGCTCGTCACTCTTCCAAAAAATATTTACTTACGCTAGCCTACCAATTCCAGTGGAGGGAAGGAGGAGGGAAAGGATATCGCGTTTTCGACCGTTTAACGACCGAACACAACGCGACGTTGTAATTTTTTGCGCCTAACCGAGCGTGAAAGGGAATCGTAACGCGGCGGTTGCCGCGAGAAGTCGCGAGAAGTCGATGCGCGCATTTTTTTCTCCCCACTCCCGGGCCCGATACCCGAACAAGGAACCATTAAATTATCACGCTCAATTAAACGCGTATCCTTTAACCGAGGGAAATACAAGCACCGTAACCGGACGGACGGTTACTGTTTCCGCGGCGATGATAATTCGTAACCTCGAAGCGCGCGGTTAAAGAGGAATCGTAATTGTCGTGGCGAAATCGTTAAAACTCTTGGATGGAGAAAAAGGGGACGAAGGAGGGTCTCTCTCTCTCTCTCTCTCTCGTTCTCCTCTTCGTCTCCTCGACAGCCGCTTGTCGAGCGCTCATTGTGCGACATTTTTAATATCCAGGTGGATGCACCTCGAGTCTGTCGCGCGCTCCCCTCCCTCACTCGCCTACGCGACGCTGCATTCGGAATTACGTCACGCGTGATAAATTCTTGTCGCGAGCGCGAGCTCCCCCCTCCCTCCCTCCCTCCCTTCCTCTGTAGGGAAGGGACCCTGGCCGTTTACGATCTCTCCGCTATAATCCTCGAAGAGAAGAGAGCGCGGAGAATAGGCGGACGCCGTTTTTAGAGGCGTGTGCTAATAGGTAGCGGGACGGACGCGGACAAAAAAATCCTTTTTTAAGAATCGTCTAGGTAGATCTTCTACGCGTACGCTTCTTCGCGTTCGAGATAAAATACGAATCGTCGAATCACCCTTTTCCTCCAGCAAGGAACGAGTGAGAGAGAGAGAGAGAGAGAAAGAGGTAGTTGTTCGATTTCTCCAGCTCGCGAACCACCGAACCGACAAACAACAATAACCGATCGAGGAAGGGAAGCATGGAGGGGGTTGAGAAGATCCGTATTTCACGGGGATTTGAACCGAAGACATTTTCACCCGATAAATAGATAGTATAGTAGGCCCGGCAGCGGCGTGTTACACGGCCACCACGCTCCTCCCGATCCTTATTATAAACTCTAACTAGCTAGAAGCGTCCCCACGCCACCCGGCTACGCTTCGCCACGGGGGTAACGACGATACTTGATGGGATTCCTAGCCGATGGTGCGGACAATCCTATCTTCCCTTCCTCCGTCTTCGTCTTCGTCTTCGCTTCGTCCATCATTACGACTCTCCGAGTGACGGCGTTTCGTATTTTTTCGAAAATAAAGAGAAAAATCGTCCAAGATTTCGTTCGGAGAGGAGGGGAGGGAAGAAGTTTGGATCGAATCGAGAGGAGAAAATATAGAGCGGCCATTTATCCGCGTGACGCGTCGTTTCCTTGGCGAGTTGTCACGCGATTTACACGCGTCTGCTGTTCCCTTTCCTCGAAGGTCAGGGCCACAAGGTATGTACACATGCACGCACACACGCACGACACGTGCTCGCAACGAAGACGATGGTCACCACCCCCTGTCCCCCTCTCGCCATCGGCGGATATCTGCAGGAAGTTAAACAAAGAGAGATCCCTCCCCTCCCCTTCCTCTCCTCTCTGCCCCGAGGGGCCCCCTGAATATTCTGAATCGATTAAATAATCGAAGGCTGCCATCGCTCGCGCTCGCACACGCGGACAATGACGCGAGTTCCTAACCGGGGGAGGAGGGTACCATTCACCCGGGCTCCTTCTTTTCATATTCAAATGCCCTCCATTGACGCTTCAATGAATAATACTCAATGATAAATTTGTGGGCGTATTCAGGATGGACCGCGACGGGACCTTGAAATCCAAACCGCGGCAAACGAATCGCGCCGCGCATTTGAATACGTAACCGAAACGCCTGCCACGAGTTGAGCGAAAGGTTCCTTCCTTTCTTTCTCTCTGCCAACATAGCGTTCCGACATAGTGTTCCGACTCCCTATCCCTGTATTCCCGATACGTCGTCTTCGATTAATAGGAAACCGCTCCCTTCTTCTCTCCCCGATCCTAATCCTCTCCGGCACCACTATTTTCCAAAGATTATTTTCTCGGTGAAACGAAACGGTCTCGGAATGAGTTCGAATACGAATAACGAGCAACGTGCAACGAACTTTTGATAAAGTTCTTCCTTTGTCCCCGTACGAGTGGAAGTTAAAAAAAAAAAAAAAAAAAAAGAAATCGAGATGTACGTCTAACGTACGAAGAAACGTCTGCCCGATTTCCGTACCTTTTTTTGTTCGAGAGATGGCATCAAAGGTTCCTCTGTCAACGAGACCTCGACCTTTTTGTTTTCCACTTTGCATATCGAGTTTCTCGAAGCCAGATGCAGATGCCGACAGATTTCCTATTGTCGAGCGGAATTCACGACGGTGGCCGCGGACAATTTTTTTTCAATTCTTATTATTCCTTGCCTCGAACAATATTAAAGCTGGGTTTTTCATTTCGAAATTATCTCGAAAGGATATTTTTGGGCAAAGATTTCGAAATTGATAATCTTTCGCCCCCGATAATCTTTTTCCCCTCGAGAAGTGGGAAGGGAGGCACATCCCCTCCACGGAGGATGGAATTTTAGAAAAGATATACGCGCACGCACTAAAGGGTAATTGGCCTTTGAACACTTGGCCGGACGGAATAACACGTTTAACGAGCTGAAACATTGGTACCTCATCGGTGCAATTATCTCCTCCTTGGTAAAAGAAAAATCAAGTTAATTATCCGAAGGTATATAATGACTTGGGGAGGGGAGGGGAGCGGAGGGAGCGAGAGGCGAGGTAAATTAACGAGCGCCATATTTCTGTCGAGTGTCCTTTTTATTTCGTGTCTTCCCATTTAAAAATATGACGATTCCTCGCCGCGCCACGCCGCGGAAACTTTATTTCTCGATCCGCATGTAAGGGTGGGAGGAGCAAGTTTCTCTAACGATGATTAATTAAACGTGCCTTTTTTTTTTTTTTTTTTTTTTTTTTTCCCCCTCCCCGGTTTATTTATTATTTCTTTTCACAAGGAGATAATTAAATATCGCGTCGCGCGATATTCGCGGAATATTTCGGATCGGGTTTAATGATTATTAAATTATTTATATTTAATATAATTCGTATGGAAGGGAAGGAAAGGAGGAAAAGTGAGAGAAGGGAGAAGGGGACGCGATCAGGTTGCAAATTGCGAGATTTGACGAGGCGTGGCACGATCCAGCCACGGAAAGTGAGAATTACGAGGACGCGGAGGCGGTCGATAGTAACTAATTGTTATTATAAACTTACAGTATAGGTTTAATCATAATAGCTCGAGGCTAATTGGATAGATAATTAAGGGTAAAGGTAATTACGGGCGTATACACTGCATATACCGAGAGCTATATTCGCTTAGTAGTCGATATGGCTTTGGGCTACGTTGCGTTTACGAGCTAAACGCGATCCGCTAAAGGACGTCGGTCGAAAATTTCGCTCCCTTCTTAAATTCTAGAAACTCGTTGGAAAAACAGCGAGAGCAAAGAAAAGAAAGAATACCCTTTCTCAACTCTATCGTTATATCGTAAACTATACTTTTTGGAGGGAATATGAATAATTGGCCGAGTCGAAGGATTCCCGTCCGATCCAATAATAACGTTTAAATCGAAATTCCACGCCGGAACGGAGGGTGAATCTCACCCCTCTCGCGTTGCGTTCACGAACGTGGTTATCGTCAAATTACCAATTAACGTAAACGCCAGCAACAATAGCTCAAAGCTGTGTTTCCTCCGCAAACGGACGCGTATCCACGTCGAGGCATCTTCGAACCGATTAAAAATCGACGATTTTTATAATTTACCGTGGAAACGATTTCGCATCGAAATCTCCCTTTACACGTATCTCGTTATGTGTGCTCTTTATACACAAGTCGCTAATTAACAACGATCCACCCCTTAAAATTGCGCTCACGAATTGTATCGTTGTTTGTACAGCAAAGCGGAGACGGTTAGGAGCTGGCCTCTCGAAAAAGCGATTGTCTCCTTTCCTTCCTTTCCTCTCTCCCCCCCGGCGGCAGACGAGGGCCGTCAAGGTTTCCATTGAGGCGGATCCCGGCGAGTCGTTATATCGGTGGAAAAAATGAATCGAAAGTGTCGACGGAAGGAGGAGGAGGAGGAGGAGGATGATGATGCTGGAGAGGAGCGACGGTGGTGGCTCCTGATTATTTGTAATTCGCCGGGTTGGAGCACTCGAGTGCGGCCGACGCTCAGTGACAATGCGGATCGCGTTGGATAGTAACGAGCAACCCGGAAAATACAAACGAATATGCCACGAAGTGACACCTCTCAATGACTCTCGTTTGTTCGTTGCGCTCTCCTCCGGCATATTGATGCCGGGACAGTTGGAGGGGGGGGGGGGTGGGGCAGGCTCTCTTTGCCCCGTATCAAGCGGCCCCAAAGGAGAGCCAACCACTTCTACGATAATGACAAACCCCCCGCGAATCCCTTGTTTTTAATGAGAAATAACCCCCTTTTCCAGACTCACGGTGATTATCACGGTGATTTTCGGTGCGTGGTGACGCGTAGCCAATTATTTCTTCCGGCAAGAAAAAAAAAAAAAAAGAAAAAAAAAAAGAAAAGATATCGCTCATTTCGTTCGAGAAAAGTATTTATCGTCGTCGTCATCACGGAACGTTTCGGTTTCGTTCGTTTTCCGAAGCAGAAACGGACCGAGTATCGAGACCGATTAATTCAAATCCGTGAATGGGCAGGTGACGGGGTCGACAAGTCGGAGGTCGGATTTGTTAACGAAGTTACAGATTTCCGTAATCAAGGTGGGTGTATATATGTGTATACGCGCGCGTGGAAGGAGGGATCGCGGTCCTCGCAGATGTTCGATATATCTTGCGTATTAGCATTCGCAATATTATTCATGTATGCAGAACCCCGATACATTTTCACTCGCTGTATTCTCCTTCGTATATATATATATATATGAAAACGGTGGAGTTGACGAGAGAAAGAGGAACAAAGGGATGACTGGGCGTGTGCATATATATATATATATATAAATTCGTTTCGATTTCAGAATCGATTTTATTCGAGATTTCAAAGATTGGGAAGAAAAGATGGGAAGGGGAGTTAAAGGAGAGTTGTTATCGACGAGTGCATCGGAGGAGCATCGGTGAAATAAAGGAGGGAGGAGGAGGAGGAGGGGGAAGACAAAGTTTCGAGATAATGGGTATTGGAAGAAATTCTGTGGGCAACCCCTGCAGGCAGACACTAAACACCGAACGGCGGGGGCGCAGTTTGTCTTGACCCATTAGGAGAAACGCTAGTTGGCTTTCTCCGCAGGGGTGGATAGAGCGATAGGGGGTGGTGGGAAAGAGGAAGCGGTTGTTTTATGGCCCGGCATCTGTTCGACGATCGTCTCGTTCCGATACCACTTTATCCTCGGCGTTAGCCGTTTCCTAACCGTTTGCGAAACAACAACCTCTTCCCCTCCCTTTCTTTTCTTTTTTCTTTTCCTTTTACCATTTATTTTATACCGCGTGCTCTTTCCTCCTCTTCCTCTTCCGTTTCCCTCCCTTCCTCAAAATTCGTCCCAATTCCAACGAGACCTCCCCCCTACGAGGAATCGAAAGAGGGAGAAGCAGAAAGAGAGAGAGAGAGAGAGAATAAGCCTGTGTTTTTCATCCCGACGATACGAGTAGCAATAAATAAACGTATGGAGGGATAATACGTGATCCCCTTGCGTTGAATACTTAATGCTAAGTACTCGGTGTATTTGCATGCTCCCCTCCCACTCGATTCCATCGCGCGCGCCATCGTACGTTTCGTACGGTACAAGAATCCTGAGAAGAGAAGTGGAACGAGAGAGAGAGAGAGAGAGCGTTAGGTGTAAGAGGGGTGGAGAAGAAAGGTAAGGGTGGCGCTATCGAGTCGCGAACGAAAAAATAAAATAACGCGAAATACTACTGGGTCGGAGAGAAAGCGGTGGTCGGGGGGGGGGGGAGGGGACCACCCTCCCCTCCCCCCTGCCGGCCGCGGAGAGAAGCCAAGCCCCGCGGTAAATGGGGGAGGTTGCTTCTGCCGCTGCCGGTTCGGTATGCATTATGCACGAAGATAATGCTCTCTCGGATACTTTGGCGTGTGTTGTGTATGGGAATAACGCGGGAATAAACCCGTTTCCGCGGGGCGCCATCGCGGGGATTCGGCGTTTCGGTGTAATAGGGAATTTTTCTTTTTAAATCGAGGGATACGGATTGTTTGGAATTTGATAAGGTTGACGTCGTCGTCGTCGTCGTCGAGAAGACGTGTATTTCTTTGCGTTCGAATCCAATTGAAGTTGGTGCTCGCCGTCCAACAGGCAGGCGAGACAAAGTAATTTGCAACGACAGTACCTTCGAGACACATCCCGTATACACCCGCGTCGCCGTCTCCCTTCAGCCTTGTGTGCGTTTGTTTTATCCCCGAGGGTGAATCGGTACCGCGTGTGTGTGTGTGGGAGCAGCACGTGTGCGCCTACTCTCGATGTATCCCTGGATAGTTCTCTCTGAGGAGAACGAGAGAGCAAGGAAAGAGAGAAAGGAAAAGAAACGAAACACGTCGATACGTAACGCGGATGCATCTATGAATCTGTATATATATATATATATATATGCGTACACGTACACGTGTATCGGGCCAACCTAACCTAAATTCTGAATAAAAAGCGGGGTTGCATAAGAGATCAGGGGTGTGATGAAAAACAAACAGCGGTTTAGCTTGCTGTTTGATCTTCGGGCCAGGAGGTATTCACACACAACTCCCGACTCCCGCGGTATCATCTATTGACTGCGTATAAGGATCGCGTGTGTGCACGTTCTTGCACGTCCATCCATCCATCCATCCATCGTTTGGTTGCATCGTGGATTCGTAGAGAGAGGTAGATGCTGATACGAGGGCTGACCGTGGTGGTTCTACGGGCTTGCTTGGCGACCGACCCTTTCAAACCAAAGCTATTCCACTCCAGCCATCGCGGCCGCCTCGGCATTTGGGAATAGCTTTTATGCGCCTGCCTGCCTACCTTTCATCTTCGCGACGCTCTCTCTCTCTCTCTCTCTCTTTCTCGGAAAAAGATAGCTTGGAAACGACGCCTGTTTCGAACGAGTTCAAAAGCATTTACAAATTTCATCGATTATCGAAGGAAATCGCGTCAAAGTTTAATAAAATCGCGGATCGTTCTGTTTGCCTCCCCTCTCGTTGCCTTATTGAATATCCCACGAGTGGAAAATCGGTGGAATCCTCCGTGAAAGGAGGTCCGCCAACGAGCGACCCTCGAGTTTCCCTCTCTCTCCCCCTACCTCCCTCCCTCCTCGAGTTATCAATGCGATTTCCTGCCCGATCAAAATCGAATCACGGAAGAAGGAACTCGTTCCTGAATGGAATCGTTGATAAAATTTCTACGAATTTTAAGCATGTCTTCCTCGTTTCGTCTTCGGATGAATTGGAAAAGAAACGTTTGACGTCTTCGTGACTATCATGTGTCGGTTTCACCGTTCATTGTAATATATCCCGAAGGATGCGGGGACGAGCTGGCACGTGAAATGTGCGAAAGGCGGTGGAAAAAGTGTGTAGGATGGAGGCGAGAGAATACATCCCTCCCCGTGGTAGAGAATTTCCTTGCATAGAGAATTTGATCGTTTGTCAAGCAGACGGCGGCGGCGTCTCGCGGCAAATTGATGCAGCGGACCCACGCAATTGCCCCCGTGGATTCAATTTTCTCTTTCCGAGAAACCTGCGTCTCGCGCAACCGATTCTTTCCATCCCGGTTTCTAACCCTCCCCTTTGTTATTGTTTTCGATCTTGGTCCAGGGACTGATTGGTTTCGACCTATAATAAAATTACGATCGAATTGAAAATTTCGTGGAAAGAGGGATAGAAGATGCGCGAGAAGTTAATTAGAAAGATCGGCAAGGGAGGAATGGCACACCTTCGGAATGGAAGAAGGCGCAAAAAAAGAAAAAAAAAAAAAAGGAAAGGAAAAAAGGAAAGAAAGGGGGATGAAAAGGATCTCTCGAGCAAATGAAAAACAAAACGATATCTTATTTAAGCCACGAGAAGAAACCGCTTAAAAAAGGAAGCGTCAAAGGGCACGTTGGCGCGTAAGCGAGCATGTAAGTGTACACGTTGGATTCTAAGAAGATTCAGAGTCTCTTTTGCTTCGGGACCATTTCCTTCCTCGGGAAGCTTTACCATCCACGCCCTCTTTTGATCGTTAGTTAAGAAGCGAATAATATTAATTAAAACGTTCTTTCGCGTCGTGACTCTTTCTTCTCTCTGCCGTTATCGTCGTCGTCGTCGTCGTCGAACCAACCCTTGCTCGGCAGGAGGAACCACTCGACTCGACTTGTTGGATATTTATTCGTTCGTTCGTTCGTTCGTTTTTTATTTACAACTCGAGGTCTTGAGACCTCCTCCCAACACGGTTCCTTTAAACGACTCGATTCGAAACCCTTTGCCCTCTCGAACCCCCTCTCGAACGAAGAGAAGGAAGGGAAGATAAAAAATAAAAAGAGAGAGAGAGAGAGAGAGAGAAAAGAAATTAATGGACGCATTCGGATGAATTTTATTAATTGAATCGCGCGCAGGGCGCCGCGTTTCGTACACCCTTTGTGAAACGCGGGGGGGGGGGGGGACTTGACTTGTTGCAATCGCCTTTTTAAATCGTCCCTCCGCCTGCGCTGAAAAAGAGACGAACCTGGTGCCGATTGCCTTTTGCCCGTTATCACCCTTGGTTGAGAACGGTTATTGCCGCAGACGGACACGGGGAAAAGTAATTGCTGTCAATATGGAGATTCTATTGGCGCATACTGTGTTCCTTCGTGCATGAGGACGATATTGAAGTGAACGCCGCACGTACAAAACCGCTTTCCGTTTCGCCTTCGCCGTGTCGTCATGCCATTTCATTCCCCTCTCTTCCTTTTCCCCCTCCACTTTTATTTTATTTTTTTTTTTTTTAAAAAAAATTCAACAAAGGGCAAGATACACGCGTTAAAAATACCCGCGATCGTAGCGAAATTTCGGAAAGAGAGAGAGCGAGTTAAATCGGGAAATTGTAAATGGGGGTGGAAGGAAGAAAGGAAGGAAGAAAGGAAGGAAGGAAGGAAGGAAGAGTCGCGATCGAGAGCGCGAATTCGTTGTTACGCGCGCGGTGGAAACGAGAATCGAACGAGAAGCCCGAGGCGAACGCCAACCTCGTCCAAAGGGACACCGGCTACCCGGTGGAACAGAGAGGGGGGGGGGGGAAGAGAAAGAGAGAGACACGGAGCAGACGGAGCATAAAAGGAACACCAGTAGTGGGTATTAATATTTAGCATCCGCGAAGCCACCCGCATTCGAGCAAGCTCGGCTGGATTCCTCCACCTCCCCCCTCCCCAGCTAGCTCGCCGCGACCGCCAAACACCGCCGATCCTCCTCCTCTCGTGTTTCCCTTTACGCTAAAATATGTAAATCTAACCAATATTTCTAAGGATACCCCAGATGCGCGGGAGGGGAGGGGAAGGGGAGGGGAGGGGAGGGGAGGGAGGCTCTTTTACGACGGGGCACACCCCTATCCCTCTCCTATCCCTCTCCTATCCTTCCTGTCTATCCGAACCTAAATACCTCGCTTCTCTCGATGGTGGTTACGTCTATATATATATATATATACACACACACGAGTATTCGAATGAATATTTCTGCTCTGTTTAAAAGATTAAGACACGATTGAATTTCGAATTCGGATTTATATTATTACACGTGCGCGTGTGTACGCGAAATAAAAAGAAAAGGAAGGGTGGATCGATGGTGGACATCGGGTGGAAAGAGCCCGTTTCGCAGGAGCGCGAGTTGAAAATTTATTTTTAATTACGGCAATTTAGAGGCGGATGACCTTTTATTACGTGAAACGGCGCGGACTCAATGGGAGTTCTCATTCGCGAATTGAAACTTTTTTAATCTGTCCCAGAGGCGAGCGCGGGGGATTTTCATAGAGAAATTGCGCGTTCGTGTATATTTTTCTTGCAACGGGGCCGGGAAAGCGAAATGACTGGTGGCGGTAATTATTTGATACTTTTACCCACCGCCTTGTCGAACCGGTATCGGTTTAATATCCCCGTCGGCCGGGATTCTGGAAATTTTCCCCACCCCCTCCCAAACGGGTTTATCCGTTTCCGCCCAAGTACGACATGTACTCGAATTAAGCACATGCGATCCGTATGCACGCGATGTGTAATCGAGAAAGAACCGAGTATCTTTTACCATCCCCCTCTCGACTTGTAACGAGACCGATGTTGCGTTTGCTCGCTCTTCTCTTCCCCCTTTTTCACGCAAGGGTAGCCGGATCCGAGTGTTCGCTCAAGTGGCCTCCAGACCCGCGTTTGATTATGTTTATTCCCGTATATGCGCACATATATATATATATATATATATATATTCTCCGCTTCTTCCGATGTCTTGCGAATCGTCCCAAATTGCCGGGTAATAGCCTCGCTCCCTCTCTCGGTTCGACTACATATTTTTGCATATCTCGGCAAATACCTCTCTATCTATACTTTTACCTCAGTTTCTAAGATTTTTGGAATTTATTAATTTTAAAAATCCAGTAGAATTCCATTCTAATCGTTGCATCTTGGCGAGAGAATGGAGAGAGTTTTCCCGTCGAATCGGGAAAATTTGGGTGAAAATGTAGCGAAAGCAAAAAGGAAGGAGGATTGCGTGAACCGCCGTGAGGCACGCGGAAAGAGGCTGCTCGCGATTCCTGCCGCATCGTCTTGCGCCAATTCCGGACAAATTGTAATTTCTAGAAACAAATTGAATATAAACGCGGCGTAATTCGAATGCCTGCTGCAGCGCCACCGACACAATAATGATGACGGCTGTGTAGAAAGCAGCGGCCGTGGTTGGTGAAGGGAGCCAGCGCCAGAGACGTAGCCATGCGCGAAACAGCAATCTTTCGAGGCAATCTCTTTAATAAATGAAGCATACGTTCCCGCTTTTGAATTACGTCTACGTAATAGCCTCCCCTCTCTCTCTCTCTCTCTCTCTCTCTCTCCTTTTCTTGCCCGCTGCGCCAGTTCCGAAACGAGACAAAGGCCAACTTTGCGAGCGAACCTGATTTCCGCGCCTTTCAAAGCTAGATCATTTCCCCAAAAGTGAACGTTATCGATCCTCCCCTCCTCCACTTCCCCTTCTTCTATTTCACCTCCGATATCCGCCGGATTTCTCCTGGAAATTCCTCTACTTCCCACTCGATTTTCAATTTATCACCCGTTATTCACGAGTGACTCGAGGAGGAAGCGGAAAAATATAATTTCTCTCCGTACGACACGCGTTGTACACAGTTGGCGAAACGTTGTCGCATCGACCGCGTAAAACCGCGTCGTTTCTCCTCCTCCTCTCTCCCTCCTCCCCCGGTTCGCGGTAATCTGCGAAGATTATAGGCGGCGGGGTTGCCGAAATAACTGCGCAAGTAAGTAGCGTCTGCCTCCATTGTTTCCCCCCAAATCAAAAGCAGTCAAATTCTCCATTGTGATCGCACCACGTGCTATGCTTACGCGCGGCGCGGAAGTCGAGGAGGAAGGAGAGGAGACTCCGCTCGCGTGTGTATACGTGTCCTCGAGGGCCGGCCGTGTGTATATACGAGATTTGGGTAGGGGAGGGGAGGGGGTGTTCGTGTGTGCCCTCTTGTGTATCCGCGTACAACCGCGCCACCGCGCGTTTATACCAACATCGGCGGAGGGGGGGAATTGGTATTCCGCCGACTGACAGAGCTAGGCAAACAATGGACGTTTGATTGTTCAAGATTTAGTAGCGGGTTTACTACTGTCGAATCCGAATTCCTAGTATCGCGATACTACTCCTGCCTGTTCAGCTTCTGCTATCCTGACTGTCGTCGCCGCAAACCCTGCGTGCGAGCTCTTTCCCCTCTCCCCCCTTCCCTTCTTCAACGAGGAATCGATACGTGTTATCTCCTCCGTTCCAATTTCTTCTTCTTCTTCGTTTTATTCATTTATTTTTTGTTTTCGAAAGAAGAACAATTTTCGTTCAGAGTTCCGGTCCGCTCAACACTCGTGGATAAAGACGGATAAACACGTATCCCTTGAAACCTGTTCAACGCAACTTTGTCCCAACTTTGTCCCAACTTTGTCCCCCTCTAGTCGAATACTTTCTCTTACGAACGCTCTGTACACTCTATGGTCGGAGAAAAAAAAAAAAAAAATTGGTAATCGAAAAACAAAATCTCTTTTGCTTTGGGGCAAAAGAGACGATGGAGAAGAAGTGTGGAGATGTCCGGCATTCGTATTATTCGCTTTAAAGGGGAAAAAGGATCCCGATATTGTACCCAGCGACATTGTCCAGCCGTGTCCAGTCGTGTCAAAGTGGTATTTTCAATAGAGGAATAGTGGAATAGCTGTGGAATCCGAAGGAACTAGAATTTCTAGGGGAAATCGGCGAGAGATCGTCTCTCTCGATTATATATATATATATATATATATATATAAAATATGCCGCAACGATATTTGGACAAGGAGTCTCAAAAATTATTGAATATATCGCGTGTTTGGGAAAGATTCGAGGACGAAGAAATGGAATTCGAGAGACGAAGAAGAGACGTTGGAAGAATTCGCAGGCGGCGCCCCCCTTGTAGACAAGGGTCTACCAGATTACGATTGGGTCGGGGTTGAAGCTTCGCTTCTTAGGAATTCGACTGGTTCCATAGCCGAGAAAACGGGGCTCGATTGGGAATGACAGAAGCGCGCGATCATTTTCTCCCGATCCCCCAACGGGTATCGGGAGGAATGCCGAACATTCGTGGTTTTCCAAATATTGAGGCGGACGTCACCCTTCGCCCTTCGATTTTCAGGAGCCTTCCTTCCTAAGGATTTCCTAAGGACAATTCACAAAATTGTAAGATTCGAAATCGGATTAACAGAATTTCCTTCACCGCCATCGATCGTAATTTTCCCCACCCCTTATCCCCATCGTAAAGGTAAGCCTTTCGAGACGTAAGGAGATGGTTCTTTAAGAGCTTCTAAATAGTAGTCGTAAATTATAATATATAACTTACTTTTGCTTATTTATCAACCAATTTGGGAATGCCGAACATTCCTTTTCCAAATATTGAAGATGTCACTCTTCGCCCTTCGATTTTCAGGAATCTTCCTCTTCCGAAGGAAAGATTCGTCTCGTTTAAAAAATCGTAACATTCGAAATCGGATTAACAGGATCCTTCACCACCATCGTAAAGGTAAATAACCTTTCAAGACGTAAGAAGATGGTTTTTTAAGAGGTTCTAAATAGTAGTAGTTCTAAATAGTAGTTTTCGGATTAGAGAATTTAAAGGTGGATAAAGGGAAGGATATCTCGAACCACGACTTACTTTTGCTTATTTATCAACAAATTCGGGAGGAATGCGAAACATTCCTTTTCCAAATATTGAGGCGGATGTCACCCTTCGCCCTTCGATTTTGTAAGATTCGAAATCGGATTAACAGGATCCTTACCATCGATCGTAATTTCCCCCACCCCTTATCCCCATCCTAAAGCCTTTCGAGACGTAAGAAGATGGTTCTTTAAGAGGTTCTAAATAGTAGTCGTAAATTATAATATATAACTTACTTTTGCTTATTTATCAACCAATTTGGGAGGAATGCCTCATTCCTGATTTTCCAAATATTGAGGACGTCACCCTTCGTTCTTCGATTTTCAGGAGCCTTCCTTCCTAAGGAAGAATTCGTTTATAAAATTGTAAGATTCGAAATCGGATTAACAGAATTTCCTTCACCACCATCGATCGTAATTTTTTCCACCCCTTATCCCCATCTTAAAGGTAAGCCTTTCGAGACGTAAGGAGATGGTTCTTTAAGAGTTCTAAATAGTAGTAGTTTTAAATAGTAATAATAAAATAATAAAAATAGTTTTAAATAGTCGTAAATTATAATATATAACTTACTTTTGCTTATTTATCAACCAATTTAGGAGGAATGCCTCATTCCTGATTTTCCAAATATCGAGGACGTCACCCTTCACCCTTCGATTTTCAGGAACCTTCCTAAGGAAGGATTCGTTTACAAAGTTTTAAATAGTCGTAAATTATAATATATCTTACTTTTGCTTATTTATCAACCAATTTGGAAGGAATACTAAACATTCCTGGTTTTCCAAATATCGAGGACGTCACCCTTCGCCCCTCGATTTTCAGGAGCCTTCCTCTTCCGAAGGAAAGAAAAATTCGTCTCGTTTAAAAAATCGTAACATTCGAGACGTGGGGAGATGGTTCTTTAAGAGGTTCTGAACGTAGTTTTCGGATTAGAGAATTTAAATCTCGAGTTACTTTTGCTTATCAACCAACCCTTCATTTCGAAAATTATAATATAATAAAATCGATCGGCAAATAATATTTCTAACCCGTCCAGCGCAGAGACGAACTCGTATTCGGTTTACAGCCGGGAAAATCTATAATCGGGCGTGCATATATAGGCGCGTGCAGTCACTTATCAGCGCGAAGGATGTACGTCGGACGCGTTCGGTGGTGTGCTCCTCCGGTGGCGTTGAAGAGGGCGGTAAGACACCACTCCGGCTCCGTGCGACGGAACGGTAGGAGGATATCTCTCATTCAATACGGGCGTATTGTTCGCCTCTTATCGTAATATCTCATAATTAATATCTCTCCGCATTGTGGTATGGATGGATAGGCTTCGCTGCCAGAGCCAACTGATAGCGAAAGCGTTTGTGCCAACCCTTGTTCCTCGATTTTCGTCCGACGATAATTCTCCAATATCAACGAGGAAAGGTTTTCTTTCCGATACGAATATCTTTGTTAACTTAAGGTTAATTTATACATTCTTCCCTTTCTCCAAAATTGTTGGGCGTTTTTATCTCGAGATTGGAGATTAATAACAGTGATTTATCGACAATTTATCGAGCTGATAAAATTGGTGGTTTCCACCTCGAGGAAGGAGCTCGTACAGCAGACTTTCAATCCTTTCCAATTCCAATGGATTGAAAATGGATTCTTCGGACAAAGGCTTCGCTTGAAAAAAAAATTTTTGAACTGTTGAACCCTCCTCGTGATATCGTAATAACGACGAGAATATCTCTCTCTCCAGTTCCAAATTCCATTCCATTCGATATAATTTTATCTGTCACCGGGAATACCGTCTGTCCATTGAGCGTAATTACATTTCTAGGTAAGATTGAGATCCGGCCGGGAAAACGCGTTTATACGATCGTTCCGTGGTTGTACATCGGGCGTCGGTGTGAGGTGGATGAGCGAGGCCGGTGTGTATGCATTCAATTACACCGTGGGTATACACGAATGTATATCCGGGGAAGGAAGGACTCTCGCCGTCTTAGAAACGCTATTGAGGCTAGATACCGTAGAGGAGAGCTTCCCTCTGATGTTCTCCTGTCCCCCTCCCCCCGCCGCCTGTTTATCGTTTATTCCCGACATTTGGACGACGACGAACCCGTGTCCTCCCCCTCCGCGGAACAGCGCGCGACGTCGCTCCGATCCTCAAAGCCTCCGTTAACACCGTGGATGTTACCCTATGGACGTCCTCTCGAATGGTCAGTTGAATCCTCCTTTTCGAGGGGAAATCGGTGAAAGGTCAACGCCTCGACGGAGAAACGTGCACCGACCGACCCCTGATTAACTCTGCTCTGTATACAACTGCTTTGATGTATCTATATGCGAAATTATTATTATTTATTTATTTCCTCTCCTCGATCGGTCGTAAAAATTTATTATTAGGAAGGTAAAATAAATTTCGATCCCCTTCCTTTCTCGGCTTGCGCTGGAAATCGAAGAGGCGGTGGATAAGGCAAGAGATAAGGCAGTCGAAGCGTAGTAAATAACGCTGCAAAACTCGCCGAGTTTTATAGTTGAATCGCATGACTCGAAATCTCCGTGCATCCCTGTTTCCACCCTGTTTCCTTTCTTTTTCTTTTTTTTTCTCTTTTCCCCCAACTCCTCCCCTCTTTCCAACCACCATCGCCTCCTATCTATTTTTATATCGCGGCTTCCACTCCACGTATAACATCGCCCTCCCGCCAGTTTTCGCACAACTGTGGAGAATAGGTGAGAGTAAGAAACGGTCGATTAATTTCGTATTCCTAGATCCACTCCTTTCCGCCGAATTGAGAGAAATTCAAATTTCACGTATTTCGTTGAGAAAAGAAGGAAGCTGTTTCGAAAAAGGAGGGGGAGGATTCCGTCGAGTGTGTGTGTTCGTGGCCGATAGCGAGGTGCACGAAAAGGAGGGTGGAACGAAGCCCGTGCAGGTTCCCTACTAATGCCGAAAGTTTTAACGAGTTTGAGTGATCGTGGCCGATGTAACCGCAACAATAATAACAATAGTAATAATATCATGCCACTCATCTCGGCCGGTACCGACTTATCGCTTCCGACCGCCGAAAACGGCCAACCAAGACGCGTTTCCCGCCCGTTTCGGAACGCGGCCGATAATAACGAGTTTCGAGCTTTCGAGATCGCCAATACTTGAATATTTCCTTCGTTCGTCTCTTGGAAATTTTATTTCGTCAGAGAAATCTGGTCCGAGGAGAGGAATCGAAGTTTCGTTCTCGATGATCCAAACTAAAATTTCCGAATTTAACAAATTTCTTTTGCCTTTTTCTCCGTCGAGAAGTTGAGAGTTTTCAGCGAAAACTCTGGGAACGTAAAGTAATTATCGAAAAAAGGGTAAAAGGTGTGTATATGCATCGATCGGAGGAGGATCGAAGGGGAGGGAGGAGCGTAATTTCTGGCGAAGATGGGGTCCCCGTTGACGTTAACCCCGCGGCACATTTTCCATTTGACGTCGCGGTGCCGCCGCCGTTGCCGCCGCCGCCGCCGCGGGTAGACGGCGGCGTCGCCGCGGAGTTGGTTAGCGTTAATTGTAATGCTTTTTGGCCCATACGCGATTACACGATGAAATAATCCCTCATTTATGAGTTAAGTGGTCTGTGGAACTACACGGCGCTTCTGATGAAATGCTTGTGGCAAGTACGCCGCCGCCGGTCCCGAGGAGGGTCGTTCACGATGACGGGAGAGACGAGAGCGAGAGGGAGAGAGAGGGAGAGAGAAAAGAGAGAACACTTTGAGTGCAAGTTAGGGAGGGAGGGAGAAAGGGGACAGCAAACGAGTCGGGGTCGGGCGGGGGCAGGTAACTGCGGTGCAAATCCTGCGACCCTTAGGCGACACGAACCTTTGCTCGTATTATAATTATATTCTCCGCCCGTAAAATTGCAAATAATTAAGATTCGGTCAATGGGAGCGCGTTTACGAGTGTCTGTGCGCGTTTCGCTCCTTTCCCCCCCTCCTTTCTCGTATCGAGAAATTTATATTTCCGAGAGAGAGAGAGAGAGAGAGAGAGAGGGGGGGGGGTTCTCTTTCCTTCGGAGAAAGATACTTTTCCTCTTCCTCCTGCAACGATACGAGTTATCATCCACTTGTATATCCTCGACTAAATCTCTGACGCGGGAAGCGTCAGTGAGAGGTTCGAGGACGCGTCGAAGAAGGATACGCTCCGAATGATATATGGAGACAATATGGTTCCATATTTCTATCGCTGTCGCAGCGGGATTAAGCTTATACTTTCTCGCGACCGAATATCTTTGGCTATTGTCACGTACTTTTTCTTGCCGCGCACCCCACGCGAATATCTTCCCTTGTTTTCTCGATCCCACGAAACTTTCCCTCCCTTCTCTCTCTCTCTCTCTCTCTCTCTCTCTCTCTCTCTCTCTCTCTCTCTCTCGCTCTATCGCTGTTCGATGACAGGGAGACGAGTAATACCAGTTAAGTGATAAATAATCACAGGCGACGTCGGAAATCACGCGATCGATACATCTTTCCTTTTTTCTTCTTCCTTTTTGCTCGTGCGTTTAAGGAAATAGAGAAAAGGAAGAAAATGATAGGTAACGCGTGATACGTGGCGAGCCAATTGCCTTCCAACTTTGATTCCTTTCACGAGATTGGGACACCGGTCGGGCACAATACGGCCGCGAATACAAAGAGATGTTCGCGCAACAAAGACTTATAGCATTATCCTTCTGTCCGCTCTGATCTCTTCGAGGCAGCTGATAGAAAAGAAGAGAGACGGGAGAAGGAGAAATCCCTTTATATCTCGTGCGTGTGCACCTACCCCCGTTTGTTATTCCCGTCTCTGTCCGTCTTTTCAACCAGCCATCCCGTCTGTTTCCGCCTTGCCAACCTATCGCCGCCAACAGGCGACCATTAGCGGCTGCGCTATATTGGAAAGGCCGTCTATCTTTCGAGTGGGCCCGCGATTTTCGCGTTTCAACTTTTCTCCTCTCTTTCTTTCCGCCGCGTTTCACCTAATTGCTTCCATTTTCCTCCGCGTTCGAGACGAGAAGATGGATACACCGTGCATACGTGTGCCAAGTAGTTTATCCAGAATACACGAAACACGAGCATCGATTTCGCTTTGGTCAAAAGCGAAGTATTGTATTGCTGTTATATAATCCGTGTTAAACAAAGACAAAAAGATCCCACTGCCAAGAATTAAGAGCCGATGCGTCGCTCGTTTACGTTTTTTTTAAGAATAAAATAAAGTATTGGAGGATACTTTATCTATTGGAATGCAATAATTATTTTCGTTTGCCGGCAACTACACTGTAGCTTCCATTGCGAGGATGGAAGGAAGGAAAGAAGGAGAAGGCAGCGCTCTCTTTGCATTTCGTAAATAAATAATTAGAATCTCCCTTCTGCTTTCTTTCTTTCTTTCCTTCCTTCCTTCTTTCCTTCTTTTTTCCCCCGCCCTCCTTTCCTTCGTCTTCTCAGCCGGCGGTGAATGGCAGTGATTGGCAGTTAATGACGACGCTTCACGGACCACCCTCTACACGTCTGATATCCACCGTCCCCGTTGGGACAAGTGTCCCGAGTAATTTCTATCGAGTCGCTCGCTGATTTTATTCTCGAGGATCGTTTCACGTCGAAACGCGAAACCAATCTCCCCCTCCCCCGGCTGTCCTTCCAGAAATCAATCGGAAAACGGCAACACGTAAAAGTAGAGGAAGAGGAACGCTTCGAGAAATTTTTTTCCAAAAACTCCCTCGGAGGGGAAAATTTTCAAAGCTGGTTTTCTTCGAGTCGAAGAAACGTTGCTTGGCTCCTCGACCACTCTGGGAATAAAGTACAACAATACGAATGGTGGATTGTGTTTCGGGGGCCGTCGACGACAGTGGCAGCCTATTTACTCGGATAACGATGCTCTGCTTCGCGTCGAATCGCTCTCCCTCTCTCTCTTTCTCTTTCTCCATTTTCTCTTTATCTATACTATCATCTCCCTTCCCACTCCCCCGCTCGTTCCTTCCTCCACTTTTTTTCCCCTCCCCCTTGTCTCGACATTAGCCTCGCCCCCCATTGTTCCACCATAAAAATGTCAGTCCGCGAATCTATAGTTCGGCGCGACAAAGAGCACAATGAAAGATGTATGGAAATAGAAGGCGTGTAGTAGGCCCGGCCTTCAACCACTCCGATGCACTTGTCGTGGCGCGTTTAAACCACGGTAATGAACCATTGTTGAAAATTATCAGCTCCGTTCTCGGGCCTTATTGCCAATTACTCGTCGTCAGATTTTTATCTAGACGATTCGAATATCGATCGAGCTTCGAACGAATTTTCTTTCTTTTGGACGAGAAGGCTTTCTGGTCGGTGTCGGATCGGAGAGAAACTTTGATTTCACTTTAATTTAACTTCATCGAGAGTTGGTCAATAGCAATATCTTTAATTGCTCGTCGGCAAATCCTACCTTACCAGCCGGTAATGGCACCCTTTATTGAAATTCGCGCTAGACTTTCTTACTCGAACACTTCACCCCCCCCCCCTTCCTTTACGCGCGGATCTAATATTTTAATCATGCCATTTCCGCCCCGTTGTATTATTTCTGAACTTACTTACTTACTTACTTACTCGCTCACTCTCCACCCCCTTCCTGTTCTCTTTCTCGCGAAAACGGAAGCTCGATTTATCTGAAAAAAATCCCAACATCGACACAGCCCGTTATTTGTCTTCTCGATTTTTTTTTTTTCTCTTGCTTGCAAAAACCGTTCTTGCGGATTCTCTCGTCGAACGAGAGAGAAATGGTCGCAATTTTCGCTCTTCGTTCGCAAGCGATTTAAAACGGCCCCGATCGCGGATCCGCTACGGAAAGAAGAATAGAAAGGAGGGGGGAGGCCGAATCTCCAACGGTCTTATCTTAATTATTCCGAAAAGTTAATTAGTTTTTTCCTGCCGCTCCGCGAAAACCCTTTGAACGTTTCCCGCGTCTGACGTGGACCTCGCGTTCAAGGAGAATCTCGGAATGAGAATAACCGTCCAATCGTGGCGGTGGCTGGGCGGTGGTGCGCCGGCCGAGTAATTCGCTAGGCGTACTCTTTTGTGCCTTTAATTATTCTCCCGGTCAGAAAGGTGGGTGGAAAAAAACCAAGCTCACACATGTTCCACTTGGTATCGCGGCCGGAGTTGGAGGAGGTACGGGGGCGAAATGTTAAAATTTTCTCGTATCGTTTTCCTAGATGGTAGGTCCAACCGAGAGGCCACACGGACCGGCTCGTTATTATATTCGTTTTAATATCGCGTCAAACGAAACAGATCCGCGGAAACAAAGGCGGGTATATGGATATCGCGCATGTTCATAATTAGACCCTCCCCACCCACTCGATCGATGATGGAGCTCTAAATTTCGTTTGAAGGGCTTTCTCTCTCTCTCTCTCTCTCTCTCTCTTCGTCTTCTTCTTCTTTTACGTGCGTATAAAGGGGTACGAGTAAAGGGGAGAAAAGGGCGAAAAAGGAAGGAAGAAAAATTGTAGCGTTTGTTTCAAACGTGTTGTCGATCGGGTGGGATAAATAATAAATTTTTAAATGTGATTTTTTTTTTCTTTCTTTCTATTTATTTATTTCGTCTCCTTTTTATTTCATTTCTTTTTTTTTTTTTTTTTTTTTTATCGAGATACATCGAGGATACAACGTTAATTACGCGCGTGTATAATTTAGACGTAATTTGGATAGTTTTCTCAGATTTGGTGAAAAAATGGAATTAAAATTTAAACTGAGTGTTATTTGGTTTTATAAGGACCAAGGAGGGTTTTCATTCGTTCCCTCCCCCTCCCCCCTCCCCCTTTCTTTAAACTTTTAATTAGATTCGAATAATTTTTTGTTCTTTTTCAAAAACTTTTGCAACTTCTCGTAACGTGTTTTCAGATGTATAAATTCCTCTTTCAAGAAGGAAGGAATTACAAAAGCGCATCGTATATAGCTCGGTTTTGCGATTATTATTATTATTATTTCCTGTATTCGGGTTTAATTGAAATTTTAAACGCGTTCTTTGTAGAAAAAAATAAAAAAGAAAGAGGAAAAAGGGAAATTCTTTTGGTAAATTTTATCTTTGAGAGTCGGAGAAAAATTTCATTGCCAAACTACCGCCGATTTTCGTTTCTACTTTCGAAATTATATTCCACTGTTTGCAACGATTCTTGGATAACAAAAAATATTCTCGAATCCAGGAGAATGTTTCAAAGCTTCCTGAAAAAATTTGTACTTTTAAATAACTCTCGATAGGGCACAAAAAATGAAAATGGAAAAATAATCCCGCCCTGGGTATCTGCCAAATCAACCGCTCTCGGTATATACAGGATTGTCCGTAGGGAGTAAACAGGTGTCGGTGAACGGGTGTACACGCGGTTTACACGAGCGTCACCCCTTGTTGGCGAAGGTGTAACATCGAAGGGTAGATGCGGGAAGAGAGAAATTCACGAGTGCCTCTCGATAACGTAAAATAGCGTGCGAAATTTTCTACATGTTTTTCCTTTTTGTAATAAAAAAAGGCTTCTCAATTTTCGTAATTGCGAAACGATCGAAATCAGAAATGTATAAATCGAAGGAAAAATCTCGTTATTCATTTTCTCAAACTATACGAGATACACGAATACAAGATAATAAAAAAAAGCTTTTCGAATTTCGTAATTGCGAAACGATCGAAATCAGAAATGTATAAATCGAAAAGTTGGAATTGAAAAAAAAAGAAAGTAAAAAAAGTAAAAAACGAATCTCGTTATTCATTTTCATTCAAGATATACGAAATACACGAATATAAAATTTTGTAACAAATAAAAGTTTCTCAAATTTCGTAATTGCGAAACGATCGAAACGAAAAATGAATATAAATCGAAAAATTGGAATTGAAAAAAAAGGAAAAATCACATCTCGTTATTTTCTCAAGATATACGAGATACACATACAAGATTTTGTAATAAAAAAAGGCTTCTCAAATTTCGTAATTGCGAAACGATAAAACGATCGAAAAGAGAAGTGAATATAAATCGAAAAATTGGAATTGAAAAAAAAGGAAAGATCTCGTTATTCATTTTCTCAAGATATACGAGATAGACGAATACAAGATTTTGTAATAAAAAAAGGCTTCTCAAATTTCGTAATTGCGAAACGATAAAACGATCGAAACGAGAAGTGAATATAAATCGAAAAATTGGAATTGAAAAAAATCTCGTTATTCATTTTCTCAAGATATACGAGATACACGAATATAAGATTAAAAATCTTAAAGTAGAATAAATTTGAACCGAGAACGATTGGGTGAAATGCGATCGGCAAACGATGTAATATTATTGGCCCGAATTTCGGTGAAATGGATGCCTCCAGGGATAGCGAAGAGTTTGCTTTATGTACATACCTGTTGGCGTAAGCCGCGGTAACTCTGAGCCGCGAACTGCAAAACGGTCCTGCAACGGCCACGCGTTACGCGTGTTTTCTTCCTTTCTTTCTTTTTTCTTTTTCTTTTTTTTTTTTTGCACCGAACACGCGACAAAGGATGTTTTTAGAATATTGATATCGAAGCTGTTGAGCTTTGAGGGAAGGGAGGGGATGGGAACTTTGAACGCACGTATGTAACCTACGTTACGTACGAGACGACGCAAGCTTTCGTTTTCATTTCTTTTTTATCTTTTATTCGCGATGGACCAACTCCTTTCTCCATTCCATTTGCATTCGCGCACGTTGGCTTTTTTTCTTTTTTTTCTTTTTTTTTTTTTTTTTTTTCTCTCCTTGGGNTTTTTTTTTTTTTTTTTTTTTTTTCCTCTCCTTGGGACGACGCGTTTCCAAAGGTTCGACACGTTGGTCGTGTGATCCGACGATCTCTGTTCCCTTTTTCATACGGTCTACTTTTATTTTTCCTTTCTTTTCTTCTTTTTCCCCCTCCCCTCCCCTTTCTTTCTTTCTTTTTGTTTTTTAATCAACCGAAAGGCGCTCAAAGTATCAGCTATAGCCTCTCTGTGCTATACGCGGCTGTTGAGAGAGAGAGAGAGAGAGAGAGAGAGGCAGAGAGGCTCTATACAAATTGCCGACAATAATAGGCACCTTTCCATAATTGGAATTTTATATACGTAGTAGAAAATTGAATACTAGTTTCGAACCATTTCGTATATATGTATGTATATTTGTGCAATTCGTTGAATCATTTGTTTAAAGTTAAAAAGATCGGGATCAAAGGGGCGGAGAGATAACAATATCTATACGAAAATACCGTGAAATATCGTAAATAAGATCCGCGAAATAAGCGGAGGGGCCGTTGTTGGCAATCTACAATCTTCTTTGGACCAGACGAATCAATATTTTCAATATGCCTAAATGGAACTTTTCTTTCATATCCGTCACCATCCACCCGTCACGATGGCCATTACGCCCTACTCTCCCTTCCCTTCCCTTCCCTCTTTCATCATTTATATATATATATATATATATATATATCTTACCGCCGGATTTTTCTTGTCTTTTCATCGGGAATCGCGACATCGCATATAAGCGCGTACACCCTCTTCCCCGTCGAGGAGGAGAATGTAAACCGTGGAAACACGCGGTGGGATACGCGTGTCTGACGGTTTAAAAGATGTTGGAACCCCTCGAATCCGAAAATCCGGTCCCGCAATTTCGTAAATGGGGATCGTCGATATCATCGACTCAGCCTCAGTTGTAATTTCCATTCACGGTTTCGATCCTTTGTAAAAATCTTTCTCGATCTCGTTGAAGGGAATAATTATATTTAAGGGAACAATTCCCCCCGTTGATCGATCGAGAGGGAAGAAAAAGAAGAGAGCGATGGACGATGGAGGTACGAGTCGAGTATCGAATCGGGAACATTGTTTTCTCCTCCTGGAAAAAAATTGGGAGGAGAAGGGGGCGAGGGGGGGGGGGACGAGAGAAATTAAAGGCAATGACAAATTCACGTGGTGAGGATAATTGGAATAAATAAAAGGAATAATGGAGGAAGGTTAAGAAAAGGGAAAAAGTGAGGGGGGGGGAGGAGGCTGTAACCCCTTGACATCGGTAATTAAATGAAAACAAAAAGGAAGTAATCGTACGGTCTCGAGGGGACGGAGTCAAGACGGAGAAAGGAAGGAGGGAATCTGATAGGGAGCCGAGACAATGCCCTGCTCCTCCGTGCAAGAATGAAATGTCAGCCGCCGGACACGGACCAGCGATTCATTTGAATCGTCCTTCTTCCATCTTTATATTCCTCCACCAGCATCATTCTTCGATGGGAACGATCGATCCTCTCTTATTCTGTATAAGCAAAGATTCCTTTTTTATTCTTTAATAATGACAGTAACGGTGGTAATAATGGCGATTTGTTGCCTTTTTCCTCCACGCAGTAGAATTTCGCGGGTATTCGATGGTCCGGCTGTGGAAACGATTTGGCGAGGGGCGCGCAAATGGACGCCGTTCTGGTTGGCCGTGACAGTGAAGCATCGCTTTGAAATCGTCTTGGCCGCCCTCCCCTCCCTTTCCCTCGAGCAGGGATCGGAAAGCGTTAGCAAAGACATCACGGCGGAGCGATACAGAGTCGAGCAATATGCCATCAAATCCCCGTAACCATCAATATCTTTTCCCTTTCCGTGGTGGAAATCAGCCGGGCTCCTCCACCCTCCACCGCGCTGAAATGTTTTACATTGCAAAATCGATGCCGCCACCGGGGCCACCCTCTGCCGCGGTACGACGACACCCCTTCGCAACGCCAACGGCTGCTGCTCCTCTCCATCTCTTCCGGTGAATCGCACGATTATTGAAAACGGCTTTCCGATCTCTTTCTCCTCCTCCTCGTGTAGACATCAATAGTGGAACGATCTATTAATTGCATAATCCTTTCTCTCCCTTTTTCTTTCTTTGATATCTTTGATATCTTTGATAACATTTTCACGCCTCGATATCGGTGCATCGGTGGAATGGAAGCGAGGTAAGGTTTCGAAAGGAGATATTTCAAGTTTATTTGGAATTGCAACAGAGGTTAAATCACTCGAGTTCTTTCTTTCTTTCCTTTCCACGCCTCGATATCGATGCATCAGTAGAATCGAAGCGAAGTAAGGTTTTGTAAGGTTTCGAAAGGAGATATTTCAAGTTTATTTGGAATTGCAACAGAGGTTAAATCACTCGAGTTCTTTCTTTCTTTCTCTCCATGCCTCGATATCGATGCATCGGCAGAATGGAAGCGAGTTTCCTTCTAAAGGAGATTGATATTTCAAGTTTATTTGGAATTGCAACCGTTTAAATCACTCGAGTTCTTTCTTTCTTTCCTCTCCACGCCTCGATTATTTGGAATTGCAATTGAGTTTAAATCACTCGAGTTTTTTTTTTTTTTCTTTCCTCTCCTTGATATCGATATATCGGTAGAATGGAAGCGAGGTAAGGTTCTCTAAGGTTTTGGAAGGAGATATTTCAAGTTTATTTGGAATTGCAACCGTTTAAATCACTCGAGTTCTTTCTTTCTTTCCTTTCCACGCCTCGATATCGATGCATCGGTAGAATGGAAGCGAGTTTCCTTCTAAAGATTGATATTTCAAGTTTATTTGGAATTACAAATGTGTTAAATCACTCGGTTTTGAAATAAATGGTTTTTTTCTTTCTTTCTTTCCGTTCCATGCTTTAATATCGATGCATCGGTAGAATGAAAGCGAGTTTCCTTCTAAAAGAGATCGATTGTTTGATTATTATTCGATTATTTGAAATTACAACTGTGTTTAAATCAATGGTGCACTCGATTTTGAAGCAAGTGGTTCAAGTTCTTTCTTGTTTTCCTCTCCACGTCTCGATATCGATGCATCGGTAGAATGGAAGCGAGCTTCTCTAAGATTTCGAAAGAAGATAAGATTTTCAAGTTTATTTGGAATTGCAACCGGATTTAAATCACTCGAGTTTTTTTTTTCTTTCCTCTCCTTGATATCGATATATCGGTAGAATGAAAGCGAGTTTCCTTCTAAAGAAGATTGATATTTCAAGTTTATTTGGAATTGCAACTGGGTTAAATCACTCGAGTTCTTCCTTTCTTTCCATTCCACATCTTGATATCGATATATTTCTTTCTATATTCTTCTATATTCTATAATATTTTTATATTTGATTCAATATTCCAAGTGATTACATGGAATTGCAACCGTGTACACTCGGTTTCGAAGCAAATAGTTCGATTTCTTTCTTTTTTTCCACTTCACACTTTAATATCGATATAGAATGAAAGCGAAGATTTTCTATTTCCAAAGAAGAATTATAATTGTTCGATATTCGATTCAATATTCCAAGTTATTATTTGGAATTTCAACCGTATTTAAATCACTCGGTTCTGAAGCAAATGGTTCGAGTTCTTCCTTTCTTTCCATTCCACGCTTTAATATCGATGCATAGAATGAAGGTTTCCTATTTCGAAAGGAGAATTATAATTGCTCGATATTCGATTCAATATTCCAAATGATTACATGGGATTGCAATCGTATTTAAATCACTCGATTTTGAAGCAAACAATTAATAAATAAAGAAATTTTTCCTTTCTTTCCACGTTTTAATATCAATGTATAGAATAAAGGAGGGTTTCCGATTTCGAAAGGAGAATTATAACCGTTCAATATTCCAAGTTTATTTGAAATTACAATCATTTTTTTTTTAATCACTAATGCACTCGATTTTGAAGCAAATAGTTTGAATTCTTCCTTTCTTTTCTCTCTATACTTTGATATCGATACATAGAACGAAAGCGAGGATTTTCTATTTTCAAAGAAGAATTATAATTGTTCGATTCAATATTCCAACTTATTATTTGAAATTTAAATCACTCGGTTCTGAAGCAATGGTTCTTCCTTTCTTCCCACTCCACATCTTGATATCGATATATTTCTTTTTATATTCTTCTATAATATTTTTATATTTGATTCAATATTCCAAGTGATTACATGGAATTGCAACCGTGTCACTGGTACACTCGGTTCTGAAACAAATGATTCGAGTTCTTCCTTTCTTTCCATTCCACACTTTAATATCGATGCATAGAATGAAAGTAAGGATTTCCTATTTCGAAATTATAATCTTTATGCATTCGATTCAATATTCCAAGTTATTATTTGGAATTTCAACTATATTTAAATCACTCGGTTCTGAAGCAAATGGTTCTTCCTTTCTTTCCATTCCACACTTTAATATCGATGCATAGAATGAAGGTTTCTTATTTCGAAAGGAGAATTATAATTGCTCGATATTCGATTCAATATTCCAAGTTATTATTTGGAATTTCAACTGTATTTAAGTCACTGGTGCACTCGATTTTGAAGTAAATTTTCGAGTTCGATTCGAGTTCTTTCTTTCCACTCCACGTTTTAATATCGATGCATAGAATGAAAGTAAGGATTTCCTATTTCGAAATTATAATCTTTATGCATTCGATTCAATATTCCAAGTTATTATTTGGAATTTCAACCGTATTTAAATCACTCGGTTCTGAAGCAAATGGTTCTTCCTTTCTTTCCATTCCACACTTTAATATCGATGCATAGAATGAAGGTTTCTTATTTCGAAAGGAGAATTATAATTGCTCGATATTCGATTCAATATTCCAAGTTATTATTTGGAATTTCAACTGTATTTAAGTCACTGGTGCACTCGATTTTGAAGTAAATGATTCGAGTTCTTTTCCACTCCACGTTTTAATATCGATGCATAGAATGAAAGTAAGGATTTTCGAAATTATAATCTTTATGCATTCGATTCAATATTCCAAGTTATTATTTGGAATTTCAACTATATTTAAATCACTCGGTTCTGAAGCAATGGTTCTTCCTTTCTTTCCACTCCACTGGTGCACTCGATTTTGAAGTAAATGATTCGAGTTCTTTCTTTCCACTCCACGTTTTAATATCGATGCATAGAATGAAAGTGAGGATTTCCTATTTCGAAAGGAGAATTATAACCGTTCAATATTCCAAGTTTATTTGGAATTACAATCATTTTTTTTTTTTTTTAATCACTAATGCACTCGATTTTGATGCAAATAGTTTGAATTCTTCCTTTCTTTTCTCTCTATACTTTAATATCGGTATAGAATGAAAACGAGAATTTCCTATTTCGAAATTATAATCTTTACGCATTCGATTCAATATTCCAAGTTATTATTTGGAATTTCAACTGTATTTAAATCACTGTTGCACTCGATTTTGAAGTAAATGATTCGAGTTCTTTTCCACTCCACGTTTTAATATCGATGCATAGTATGAAAGTAAGGATTTCCTATTTCGAAAGGAGAATTATAATCTTTCTACGTTCGATTCAATATTCCAAATTATTATTTGCAATTACAACTATATTTAAATCTAGTGCACTTTTAAAGCAAACGATTCAAGTTGTTTCTTTCTTTCCACCTCACACTTTTATAATCGATACATAGAATGAGGATTTTCTATTTCCAAAGGAGAATTGTAATCGTTGAATATTCCAAGCTTATTCGAAATTACAAGCGTGCCACTGATGCGCTCGATTTTAAAGCAAGTGGTTCAAGTTCTTCTCGTTCCGGCGGTTTCACACTGCGATATCGGTATGGAATGGAATGGAAGCGAAGATTTCCAAAGGAGAATTATAATCGTTCGATTCAATATTCGAAGCGTATTACATCGGGATGGATGTTTAAACCACTCGATCTCGAAGCAAATAACTCGAGTTTTCTGCGCAACGACGAACGAACAACTCGTTACGTTCGATCGGGCCTGTTTCATCCTCGTACGGACGAAGTAGCAAATATTCGCCCGGTTCGATGAAACAGCGGAGAAATTGGGGATACACCGGATGACATACATTATTCAGCGTCCAATCTCGCAGGTGATTTCCCCCGAATCGGGGGAGAGGCAATCACCCTTTTTAAATACTCAACGGTCGGCTCGGGAGGACCAATAAAAGCTCACTTCGCGGATTGGGTAATAAAGCTCCAATCAACGGCTTAATTATTCGATTACGGGGGGAGGGGTATTCGAGCGAAGAAGGAAGGAAAGAAAGGAGGATCCCCTCCTTTCTTTCCCGGATTACACGGCGAATCGAAGGTAATTAGAAATAAATAGTAACGAATCCCTTCTCCCTTTCCAGAGTTTATCTTGTCCTTATTGCTTTAATTAAAACGCAACGCGATGGAATCTTCCTCCTCCTCCTCCTCCTTCTCTTCCTCCTTTTCGGATAAAAAAACATTTCGAATCCACAGAGAATGATTCAGAGATGTAAAATATATAACGCGAAAAATTATTAATTTATATCGATTGGGCAAGTGGAAAGCAATAAATAAAATATTTAACTGAATGAATATGTTTGATTATACGCGAATCTGTTTACGAAACATTCGAAATATCGAAGGGAGACAAATAGATACCAACTATGAAATAGTAATGTTGCTGACAACATTCAATAATGAAATCACATGTAAAACTTTGCGGATTATTTCGAACCGAACGATCTGCTCGAAAAAATCGAGGGGAGGAGGGAAAGGGAGAAAAAAGCAAGCGTTAAATTGCGCGACGATAAATCTTCCCATCGTAAAACCGACCAACTATTCGTTAATAACGGTGTAACATCGATATATTTATGGCCGCCCCCCCCTCTCCCTGTAAAGGAATTTATAATGATAACCGTCGTCGTCGTCGTCGTCATCGTCGTCGTCGTCTCGATAAACGATAGACGGATGAACGGCGAGGAGGCGAGGAGGAGGAAGCAATTCGATCCGGCGGCATTAATGCAGGTTTTAATGATCGCCGATATATCGAGAGGAGGAGTTTGGTTTTCGAAACGATATCGTTCCTTCTTTTTATTAAATCCGCGTTAATACGTTCGACGATTTTTACACTCCACCGAGGGAGACATATTGGCGGCTTTAACGTAAAATTTCACTGTGTTCGTATATATATATATGTGTGTGTATATGTATATACGTGTATACACATCGGCGCCATCTATATTGAAATACATATTTCATGGGGACGCGATGATCGCCGCGTTTACCTTTTCACACCGACCCCTCTCCTTATTCCGATATTCACCGAATATTAACCGCGGCCGGGTTAAAATCCGTATCGAAAGTATCCTATTAAATTCCAAATTTCCCCTTCCCTCTCGATATATATATATATATACATTCGAGTTTTGAAAAAAGAAGAAAAGAAAGAGGAATTGTTCGAGCCGACGAATCGTTCATCGGGATGGATATTCCAAGTTTCGTGGAATACTAGGACGAATGGATGGAAAGTATGAATTGCGAGGCAAAGTTGCGGTAGGGAGGGTCGGCCATTCTTCCTCTTCTTCTCCTCGAGACGACGTTTCCCGCCAACTTTATTAGATATTTTCTCTTCAATAGGATAGAAATGCAAATAACAGTTGTCAAGTAAGTTCCTCCCGGGGGGAGGGGAGGGGGAGGGGGGGGGGAGGAAGTAGGACGGCCGGGTTCCCAGGGCGAAAGACTGACGAGGATCGAGCGCCAAAATGGAAGATAGAAAGACGATGTCGGAGCGCCAATATTGAGCCGTGGTAAAAGTCTGACTCTCTCTCTTCTACGTTCCCTTTTTTCCTTCCTCCTCTAACGTCCTCTCACTTCTCCCTCGTCACGGAATATCAGGGAATATTGCATTTCGAGATTTCCTTTTGGGTCCTTGCGATCGGCCGCATTAACCCTTTTCTTCGCCAGACGAAGAAAGGTATTAAGAATTTCGTCGAATTTCCAATTTTATCGCTCGTCCCGTGCGGTTATTACGCAAAGGAATCCTTGGGAATCGTTTATCGAAGAAGAAAGAAGAAGAAATTATATTTCGAGAACGCGTATTTATTTATATAAAAAGAGGAGTCGATTCTCCGTATAGAGATCTAGGTGTCAATTAAAATTGACGAGATCGGTTTCGAGACGGGCGGATTAATTAAGATCAGCGGCAGCTGTGTACGCGAAGGCGTGAAGTTATTAGAGCGACTACTCGGTCGCCGCGAATTAAATGACGATTCACCGATACAATTGGCGATATATGGATCGTAGCTATTCTTGATTCTGATTCATAGTTTTAAACGAAACGGCCGGCCGACGCTTTCGGTAAGTAATTAAACGAGGTCGTCGCCGCGTATCACGCGTAAACCTAAATAATATCTCCTCGGTAAACTTGGAATTAAAAATTTCCTTCTTTCCATCTTTTCGTCCCGTCGAAACGCGTTGAGATAACACGTTCAGATATGCCAGAGTTTTTTTCCCCTCGATATACGAAGGAAACAATGGTAATTGGAAAGGAAGATACCGGGGAAAATATTTTGCCGAATTTACATGCGTTTCTGAACAGAGAGATGGAACAAACGTTCACAGACATTATTCGATTTCGTATTTTTCCACGCCCTTCCTCCGTGAATTTTATTATAATTAATTATCTTAATGCATTCGATTCCATTTTCCTCCCTTTTTTCCCCTCCCACCACTTTTACTATCGACCACTTTTAAGGAAGAAACGAGAAAGTACGAGATATTTCTCACGCGAGAAACTCCTTCTTTTCTTCTTCTTTTCTCTTTCCCTCGCGATAATAAATATTCTCGCCAATAAATACTAAAGGGACTAAAAATAACGCGCGTTTACGATCATACGTGGCGTTACTTAACACATCGAAGATGTGGATACGGATCGGACGGTGACGTAATTGGACGCATGACTCGATCACGAACGGGATGAATCGTTGGCGCGTGCCGCAATTGACACCGAGGCCGTGCAAGAATATATCCGATACGATGGTCACCCCGTGGGTCAATTGATCGGGACGATTAACGGTAGCGTGAGTCGTTGACACAACTTTACGATTCACCCACGAGTCTCTTAAGATAGGTTTACGAATCCTTCTTCCCCCCTCCTCTCCAATTTCTCCAAGTGCCCCCCCCCTCCCTCCCCTCGGAAGACGATACGCGAATCGAATTGAAAATGTGCCGCTCCGTCGTTGGAGATTAAAAGGGATATTTCTGGTAATTTCTCGTAATCCTCGTCGCTTGGTAAAAAACGATAAAATATCGATTATGGTTTCGTTCGCAAACACGCGAACCGCGAGAGAGAGAGAGAGAGAGAGAGGTGAAGCTAGGTGGTGAACAAGGGTGGGTAGTTATGGGGCGCGGTGCCTTTGTAGGAAGTTTGAAAACTCGACGAGTGGATTAATATCGCGGAGTTCTCGTTACTCGTTGTTGATTTTGTCTGTTTCCACCACCACCCAACCACCCCGGTGAGACCCCCAACCCCGCTTCTCTCCCCCCGTCCAGCCACCCATCCTCGCGAGGAGCTCAAATGTCTCTAATGAACCGGCTTGTGTGCTTATATCCGGAGTCTCCTCTCCCCCGACCGCTTTATGCTGCACAGTTCACGGGATGCACGCTAAGTAAATAATGCGGTATAAATAAAAACACCGAGCCAAGTTTCAGGCAACCGCCTCTTTTGCCCCGTTTCACCTTCGATCCCCGCTCTCGCCAGGATTTCCATGCTGGAAATTTCCTCTCTTCCTTTTTCTTTTTCTTTTTCTTTTTCTTTTTTTTCTCGCGGACGAGATTCTCTCGAGAAGAAATTTCGCTCGAGATGTTTCGATCGATCCGAATTCGAACACCCTCGACGAAGCCTCGCCTGTTGTAAAACTTGCACGTGAATTTTTCACAAAGGATAAAGTATATTAAAACCTAATACGCGTAATATCTATTACCGGGGCGTATAATATTCACCCTCGAGAGTACTTTCATTTTCTGTATATATATATATATATATATATATATATATATATATTGGAGAGGGCAAATCGACGGTTAGTTAACCGATTCGATTCAAAGGAACTTTTGACGTCGTAAAGGAGGAAACAGGAAGTGGGATGCGGGGATAAAAATTTATATCGGGATAGTGAATTCAAACAGGCGTGTAATTGGCAGTATCGTAAAAGAAAAAAAGAAAAAGAAGAGATGAGGAAAAATACAGCTGTGGAAGAGAGGGGGAGAGGGTTCGGCTGTCCTCATAATTTTTTATCCTAAAACCGCTCCATCGCTTCGGAGAGCAATATTGTTAATATGCAAAGGAGGTTCGGAAAAATGGGGTGGCGAGGAATAAGGAGATAACGGGGAGAGCCCCGAAATTAACGTACGCCTCTCCTTTTCTCCCCGAGATTATCTCGTTCCAGGAATATATTTATATATACATATATATATACATATAACGAGACATCGATCTCGTTACACGAGCATTTGGAAAGGAATTTAATTAAAGAAAACGAGAAAAGAGGAAAGAGAGGAGAAACGAGATTAAAGGCAGTTTCGCAATCGAAAGTTTTCGAGAGAAAGAACAACACACTTCGAGTTCGAGATTTTACCCTAGGCCGGTTTAATCAGTGACGGGTGAAACAACGGCACGGAGGAGGGCATGAAATAGTAGTTGAACGAATTGTTTTGATAAGTCGCGGAGACAATACGTCGTTAAGGTGGCGAGGATTTCTCCCCGCCGGGAGAGAGAGAGAGAGAGAGAGAGAGAGAGAGAGAGAGAGAGAGATGAGTGACACCCTCGAAAAGGCGGGGGGAAGACGGCTCTCCTCTCCAAGTTTAGATTAAACTCACCGCGGATAAATATTCGTAATGGAGCGCCAGGGTGCTATAAATTAGCATGCTGCCTGCTGCCCCTGTTGTCCTCTCTCGATTCGACAATCTGTACACCGGGGCACCTCCCACCACCTTTAAACTTCCACTTTTCCGCCGTTTCGGCGTCGATAACGAAACATTTTTTTTTTTTTCCCTTGCCTTCGTTCCTTGCGTTCGAGCGTGATCGAGCGAGGCGAAAAATATTCGGAAATGGAAACATCGAGGAAGCTTTCGAACGAATGGGGTAAACCCATTCGTAAAATTGGTATTAATCCAGAGGAAAATTGAGTATTATTAGGGGATACATCGGAGGATTTGCGGTGGGCCTGGGTTAAAATCTCTTTCCCTCGTATCTCAGGAATATCTGGTAATCGTTACTTTACGTGCCGGCCGAGAAAACTCTTTCCCGCCCGGTACCTCTCTATCCGTGAGATTAGACCAGACGCGGATTTACTTTGTTTTATTGGCCTGAAAGGGACTTAATTGGTGTTGCGGGATCGCTTTGATACCGCTCCAATTCCAGATTTCCAATCCGGGACGACCGCGTGTTCCGATATCCATCCTAAATCCATCCTCCTCGTCAACGTTTTTCCTTACCGTTATCGGATATCAGCAAGAAATTCGTGCAACATTTGTTAATTTCTCGCGTGACAGGATAGGAGAAGAAGGAGGAGGAAGATCCGAACGGTGTCGATACATCTTGACGTCTGCGTAATATAGGGAAAAAAAAGGTTGCTCAGAGAGCTGCTTTCTGGATTGAAGTGGATTAATTGGTTGAACACTCACGGGGGTTGGAGCGAGACCACCATCCTCTCACCCCCATTCAATTACTTGTGATCTTTGCCGCCAACCCTTCGAGACCTCCGGATACATCTCACCGCTGTGAAAATTGCTCCCCTCCTTCCCCTCGCGCCAAGGGAATCCTCTCTCTCTCTCTCTCTCTCTCTCTCCTATCCCTTCGAATAAGAAAACCTTATCCGCGCATTCTCCACGTGACTACCGTATCGATTGCCTCGATGATATCTCGAGATTCTTTGAAAGGAATTTTTACAATAATATGTATATGTATGTATATAGGAGATGCTTCCTTCCAACCAGGAATTTACTTTCTTTTGCGAAAGATCGCGTGACGTAATTGTTATTAATAAATCCAGTTATTTCTTGATTAAACGTAATAAAGAATCGAAAGAAAGAGATCGAACGAAAGGCCCGGCAACCTTCTCGACGGTGTTGTCGCACCCTCTCGTTTCGTACATATTTCGCGTGGAAATAATTAAACGCCGCCGGACCGTGGGTGATTATTAATCAGATTCGTGCGTTTCGAGAGACTTTTGCGTGAAACTGGAAACAAGATTTTGTCCTCCTTGTCAATTTGTCGACACCTCGCGTGCCACTAATTCTTGGAGATACTGTCGTCTCAAAGGCTATTATCAATTGCCCTGTCAATTACACCCCGTCCAGGAGTGACGTGCACATGTTGCCGAAACCCCTTCCACCGCGACCGAGTCCCGGGGCCTTGGCACGATCGCAACGAGTTATTTAATTACCACGATCTATCACCGGCTGTCAGCTACCAGTCTATAATGCATGATCGATCGTGCCTCGACTTTCGTTCCTCTCGCCAACCCTTTGCCAACGCCCCTCCAAGCGCGCCGTGTATTCACCTAACCGTAACGCGCCAACGAAATATCCTCTCTTTCCGTTCCAGATTTCGCGCCCCCCCGCAAGGGGGACGAGATCGTGGCCCAATTAGGGGGAAAGAAAATATCGGGTGGAGAAAAATTTCGAGAGGAATTTTTTTCGTTTGTTGCCGTCGTTGAGGAGCTTCAAAGGGAGCGTTTACGGACGTGAAATATTTTTCAAAAGATGGGATCGATCAAGGTTTTATGAGAGGAGAGATCGTTTGGAAGAGGAGCTCTCTTTTCATCGTCATTTTTATCGGCGCGGATAAGACAGCCGGGCTAATTCGCATTCCCCTTGATGTCTGGCGGAGTTAACAGTTTTAAGGGATGAAACGAGCGAGTATAGATCGAAGGATGGGGGGAGGGGGGAGGAAGGCGATGCTTAAAAAGGTGGAGGAGACACGCAAGTTTTTCAGGAGGGGACGACGACGAGGACGAAGACGACGAAGAGGAGGCGAAGCAAGAAATTGATATAGCATACGAAAATGAATTGCCCCTTTGCCGAACAATGTTCCACGGCAATCTTGGCGCTGCCTCGCTTTCTTATACTTTTTATGCTCATTTTCAATTTTCCCCACACTGCCGATCCTCCTTCCGCCCCCTCTCTTATAAAACCTTGCGGTATCCTCGTAACGCGTCACGATCCTCTCCCCACCCAACAGGATGAATATAAACCGACTCATTATTTCTCGCGCGTTTCTTTCGCGTCCCGATTGAAAATGAATAAAAAAGAAAAGTGGAGCTCTCCAAGCTTTTCTCTCCGCGCGTATGTAACGAAAAAGAAAGAAAAAGAAAATACGTTCGTTCGAACGTATTGAAAATATTAAATCACGAGGTACAATTAAAAGATGGCAGGAGAGGAGAGATCCCGAATCGAATTTAAAAGGACCTGGGAGGGGGGGGGGAGAAGATAAATTTCAGAGAAATCAAGAATCTAAAGTGCTTCCGAGACGAGTTGTTGGCTAAAGATAGGAGCGTGTTCGTTCTGTTGCTTATTTGTCGCCGGAGGAGGAAACAGGGTAGGGGGGAAATGGTGAGAGGAGGGGCGCGGAGTTGAACTCCGCTTCCACTTCCACTTCCAGAGAGGGATCTAATGCGATCCCCGATTCTTCTCCCCCGATGGGTTCGATGGGTTAAAACCAGATGCTATCGCGGAGGAATTCGAGTCGTGATATCGGCGAGCGAACGAAAGAATTCTGGAATCGAGGGGATTAGGAGGGAAATTTGAAAAACCGTGTGGTGGTTCCTTGGTTACTCGAAAAGAGAGAGAGAGAGGGAGGGAGGGAGGGAGGGAGGAAAAGTGAAAAGGAAGAATCGATCTTGAGGAAGTACGCGTTCTAATTGATATTTTAATGGATTGGCCTTCGGAGGGGGAGGAAAAAAGCGGAGGAGAGTCCTTGAAAATCACTTCTCCGGCCGCAAACGGGAGACAAAGGAATTAATGGAAGCCGCGGAAACCCCCTCCCTCCTCCCTCCTCCCCCCCCCCCGCAGGGAGCGTTGTTCCGTTTTCACGGCTATCAATAGCACCGTGAAGAGAATTCGACCCCTCCCTCCCTCCCCCGGTCAAACCCCCCGCCCGTTTATAATTTATTCAAATTAGCTTCGGGATTATTCATGAAAAAGTTAGGAGGGGCGGTGAAGTGACGCGTTCGCCCGATATATAATATCGCTCTCTTCTCCCTACGAGATTAATACGCTTTTATTAATGCATATTTTCAACCGAGTTTACACGTATCCCAAGTAAACGAGCAAGAATTTTTTTCTCTTTTTTTTTTTCCCCCTAAGAACAAATCAAGAAAGATCAATTCTCGTATAGAGAAACAAATTTTCGATTTCGTGCGTATTTTTCTGAAAATAATCCGAAACGAAATTATTAACGGTAACGGGGAGAGGAAGATGGGGGCGATCAAGATGGTGGATAAAAGCGGGTGGGGGGAAGGAATTACGCGCGGTGGTAGATTTGATAATCCGACGCGGCGAGTACCGCGGGTGTACGGGTAGATTTTTCTACTTAGCGTGGAACGATGCTCGGAATCACGTCCGTAACGAACAAACGTTTCTAGAATACCTGGTACCTACGGCGGTGGAAAAAATATGGGAAACCCCCCATCCTTAGGAGAGAAGCGGTGGTGAAGGATGGGGTGGTTACCGTGCGATACGTGGGTAAGTACGTCGATGGGAGGGCGCGCACACCCACACGCGGCCGCCTCTGTGTTCGTATGCGAGGCAAGCGAGCGAGCGCAAGGGTTGAATTTTAATTATTTTCTCTTTGGTAGGTATAATATTTCAATGCTCGGCGGAGCCTGTCCGGCAAGGCTCGTCTCTCGCTGCCATCTCTGTCAAGTAATGTTATTATAATTATACGCGTGTGTGCTTGGTCGGTCATTTCTTGTGCCCGTCCATCCCCACCACCGCGCCACCCCTTTGTCCATCCTTCTCTTCTTTCCGCCTTTTCCGCCACCATCACCGGTGCCTGCCTGCCTGCCTGCCTCTTCTCCTTTTTACTCCCCTCCCCTATCCTCTGTTCGACGTTCTCTCGACGGGTATTGTGCAATTAAAACGTCGTAATTGTCCTTTCGAATACTTATCTTGAAATTCGGGCCTTTCATCTCCTCGCGGTGTCTCGCGATCTGCTCGCGTCCCGATCTATCTATCCCTCGTTATAATCCTTATCCCTTCGTCTCGACGCGATAAATATAAAACGCGTAATAACGTATCCTCTCCAAATATTCGACGATAAAATTTTCTGAAAAATTTCGCGTTTAGCTTAAAAAAATTCTGTTTTACGACGCGCAAAGGGGACGTAATATCCACTTGGAAGCGCGCCGCATGCGCTTCTAAATGTTTATATTTAAAAAACGAGAGAGAGAGATCGAGAAACGTTCTTGGACAGGAAATCCGCCTGCGTGCCCGCATTCCTTCCGGGGAACGAGCGGTCCACCGAGCGGGGAGGCGGGGGACACTCGGTCGATACTTAGACCCGGTGAGGAAAGAGCCGGCAGAGGAGGAGATAAAACCCGGCGGACGTACGTACGTGTGTGTGTGTGTGTGCGTGTGCGCGCGATCACCTGAATTTCAGAATTGCAAATTCTTTAATTCACGGGGACGCGATGGGGCGGCGTTCGCGACAGCGGTGGCTCGCCAGGAAAATACCTTCGCCTGACCTATACAAACATCGCGGGAGACGAGGGGATGTGTATTCAAAAATTTACATAGGTACATTTTGATTAAAGTGTCCTAGAAAGCAAATCTAATACAGCAGCCGGCCTCCCCCTTTTTACTCCTCTCGTCCCTTCTTCTCGTTTCTCACGCCGCGTTTCTCTCCTCGTGGAGAGGGGCGGGGAATTGCGGAGAGGATTATTACGTATCCTTCGGAAACTTTCCACTTTCGGACGGAGAATTGGACTGAATGTTTCTATTATATCGTGATAATTTATTACTTTATTACTATTACTTGCATTTATTACGTGGCTTATTTTGACGACCGCGCAAGTGGAAAATGATACGTCGTTGAATGTACGGGAGGATAATTGAAGGAATGCTCCGATCGAGGAAAAGAAATTGAAGGGAAAGAATTTGGATTCTCGATGATTATGAAATAATTCGATTCGTTTCGGTGGAAAAGGGAAAGAGAAGAAAGAATCCAGGAGAGAGATTTATCCGTGGCGATCGCGGCCTGAAAGAACGATACTTATCGCCGGATAAGGGAGAAGAGGGAGAAACACGGGAAAATCCATATGAATCATCTGATGCAACGCGCCTCCACGCGCGTATCTCTTACGTCTGGGCGAACGGCAGAAGAACACAAAGCTAATGCAATTTTGCAATTACACCGAGCTCGCGCTCTCCTCCTCCTCCCCCTCCTCCTCCTCCTCCTCTTTCTCCTCCCTTCCTGCGAGCTCGGGGAGAGGCTCGGAGGAATGTCGGCAATACCGCGAGAATATTTAAATTTCGTTTCGTTTCCGCGTCGTTATTCTTTCATCCACGCTCCGCCGGCTTTATCCCTCGTCGGCGATTAATTGGCAAATCCAATCGGCGCACGAGGATGCAAAAGGACGTTGCCTTTTGTACCCCGCCTAATTTTCCAACGACCCCTCCTCCCCTCGTTTTACGACCAATTTTCTCCCTTTTTTTTGAATAATCGAAATTTCGATTTCTCTTCGATCTGGATTCTTGATCGGGGCGAGGAAAAGAGAAATCACCGAGTGCGGATTCGAGTCCCGTTGCGTTGTGATTTAATGCCAACACTGGTGGTAATGTCGTCAGAGGACTTGTACGTATAAATAATTCGCGCGTCCGGACACCCAACCCCGAGAATCTCCGTGAGTCAGGATGGACAAGGGTGGTGGAGAAAGCGGTGGAAGCGGAGGAAGAGGTCGCCGGGGGTGGCAGGTTTTTAATGCGGCATCTCTGGGGGCGACGAGGATTACCGAGGCTAAAAAGGAAGTTTTTAATAATTTTTCATTTTCTCTATATTTATTATCGCGCGCTTCCTAACCGGAGGGGGGCCGGTTAGAGACAATGGAGGAGGGTCGGTGCACCGGTCCGTCCGTCGTCCAGGCCTCTATAGGAAACAGCAAGGGGGCGAATTCACGAATTCGTCAGTCGTCGTTGTAAAAATTTCATTCAGTTTTGTCTTATCCTTTTATATCCTTTTCTTCTTTTTTCTTCCATCATCTTGCACCACGATCGAGGAGTCTCGAAATCGAACGGAGAGGAACGACAGAGAGAGACGAATCGTGTTCGCAATCGATCGTAAAAAGACGTGTCTCGAGATACATTGGATTAAGTGAAATAAAAGTGTTGAAAAATATATCGCGGTTAGTTTTTCCATCCGAATAATACACGTTTAATTTTAATTCGTGTCTTACATCTCCCCTCTACATATCCTTCTCCGAATATCGCTCGCGCGTTGAAAAGATTCGTCTCTTTTTCCGCTCCACCCAAAAGGGGAAATTAGGAAATTTCGGAAAGAAGAAAAATCGGATGTTGTCTCGGCCGAGGTTCGAAGACGACGGGGAAGAAATAGCAGAGGGTTCGAGGCAAGGGGGAAATTTGTCCGTGCTAATTTGTTGCAGAGATCGCGGAATTGAAGCAGGCGCGTTGTCTCTTCCGTTGCGCGCTTTCCTTCCGGCTACCCACCCCTCTCCTCCTCGCTACCATCTCTCCACCATCCTCCTCTCCACCATCCTATCGCATTTTCTACGAGTTCCATTTCGAATTAGGAACGACTCTTTGTCGATAAGGAAGAAAGACAGGGAGCGGAGGGAGAGTGGAAATTAGAAGGAATCTAATTAATTGATAATACGTAACTCGTGACGCTTCGAGGAGTCTGTATAATAATATAGGAGCTGGAAATTCGATCGAAGAAATTTCTTTTCGATTTCGGTTCCGATAATTTTGATCTTTTGATCGAGTAAGAGGAATCTTGGTCTCCGTCTCAATCTTAATTCGATAAAATACACCCTCCCGTATATTAATCGGGGAGGCAAGAGATTAGGCGCGTTTCTTCGAAGTAAGAACGTAAGAAGCCGGACGAAAACATCAATGTCAATAATAATTCATTGATTACTTAATTCATAGTTACCATGACGACCGCCTCTCGCTTTTCCCTCGCCTTCAAGCTGTTCTGTTTTTCTCGCTTCGACGAAGGAGAGTTACGTGTTCCTTAAGCTCGCCTCACACCAAATCCGTCCGAGAATTTTTCACCGGCCGCCTTCAACTTTTCCAACTGATATACACTCCAACTCCAATATACATATCGTATACCTCCAAACGAAAGAAAAAAATGTCAAATTAAATTGTTACATCGCTCACGAGGGATAGAGCGATAGAACGGCGCAGCTTCGCCACTCGATCGAATATGATAATTTCCACTTCACGTATAGTTGGATATAGGATAACATGCGCGTGCACAGATGGATTCTTTCTAAGAGAGAATCGGGAAGGAAAGAAGAGAGAATCGTTGTGAGCGTCGCATTAGCCTTGCTTATGGGTACGCAAGCAGGCAAGGAGAAACACGAAATGAATATTCAGAAGTTATTAGTCTGTAGTGAAATGTGACGGGGCTCACCCTTCTCGAAAACCGCCCTGGCCTCCGCCACATCGCCCACTCTTCCGTCTCATCCTCTGACTCTCGGCTTCCCCCAACCTCCCCCCTCCCCAGACCTTCGTCTCACCTCCTCGCGCCCTCAACGGTATAGATTTTGCGATACATCCTGGCGGAAACGCCGAGGCTGCCTGCTCGCTTGCTACCAGTCGAAGAAGGGGTTGAAGCTTCGATGAAAAGGGGAGGGGCTGAAATCGTGAGAGATGAGAAGGGTAGGAGACAAGGAACATCGACGCAGATGGTAGGGAGAGTGCTTTATGCATAAGCTAAGAAACGCCATTGACGGGCCAAGCACGCTGTAAGTAAGCAGCTACAGCTCGATAAACAACGGCGTGTAGATATGATATAATAATCAATTAATTAATAATTATTATATTGATGATAATTAATTATAATAATTACTGTTGGAAAATGATCCCTCCCCCTCGCGTATCTGGCAACCTGGAAGAAAGAGCGAATCGTATTGGCAGATAGCTACGTCGTTTTACAACCCCTTATCTGGATATCTCTCTCCTCGATGTCATCGATTTCCATACGTTCTACATCCCCTTTCGCTTCGAGGGGCGATATTTAACGTATGTGCGTGCATCGTTATCTCTTCTTTCTTTATCAACTTATCAACTTTATTCGAGAGAAGGATTTGAAGACACAAGGTTTCGAACGCGGGAGTGAAAAATATCGTCGGAGTACATCGAGGCAATTCCCTTCATCTGCTTATATTACACATACAATATATCTGGGTATCGAAGTCGGTTGATCCTGGCAACTTCTCTCCCTTGGGCTATACATCATACTTTCTTCTTTATTAAACTCATATTTTTCAAAAAGTCTCACCTCTCGCTACTATCTCGAGGTGGCGCGGCCTCCTCCTCTCGCTCAGGGGCGCAACGCTCGGCAGGAAATCAGCTTCGCCGAGAACGAAAAATTCACTCGGCTCTCGGTGGATAAGATGAGTATGAAAATTGGCCTGGCTGAAAATGATTTACATTCGAACGTCGCGCGATGATGGCACTGGCTCGAGCACTTCCCATGAATAATTTACCCCCAAGGGTCGATAGAAAAATATTTACGAAACTTTTTTGTACTAATTTTGTACTCTCCTCTCTCTCTCTCTCTCTCTCTCTTTTTCTCGAAGGGTGAGACTTCTCGAGAAATTAGAAAATGTGCGATAATTCGATCGAGCGAAAGAAGAAGTTGAAAAAGTTGGAGTGGTGGTTTTGGTGGTCAACGATTTGTCTACTTTCGTTCGACGCGTCCTGAGAGATTGGCCATTCCGCGGCCGTAAAAAAAAGAAAGAAAGAAAGAAAGAAGGAAAGGAAGGAAAGAAAAAGGAGAGGCGCCTCCTTTAGCCGGCTTTCAGCAAACTGCTTCCCTTCCCTCCCCGTGACCCGAAACCGCGGCCGGTTATAAAGCATTCTTCCAGTTTATTAGACGAAGAAGACTCGCGGGCTTCTTTTTATATTAAGCATGTGCATTATTAATGCGCGAGCATAACCGTAAAATGCTGATGAAAAAAAGTTGCGGAGCCCCACGGGCGTTCCTTCGTGGCCAGGCCAGGAAGCGGCGAGCTCCTGCGAGATTGCCGCTTGACCGACTTCGGATCCATCTCTCTCTCTCTCTCTCTCTCTCTCTCTCGATTTAATTTCACATCGTAACGCGACCAGTTGACGACGAGGTGAAAGAAAAATTCGACTGGAAACGGAAATATAATGGGCGATGGTGGTATCGCGCAGCACCTCGTCGAGTCGAATGAATATTTCATCGGGAAAGGATCTCTCTATCTTTTTATTTTTTTGTCTTTTTCCTTCGAGCGATTGTCATTGGAGGGGAGGGAGGCAGGCCAGGAAAATCAATTATTCATCCCGAATTGGTCGGGAAAAAGTCGTAATTATCCGGGGCAAATACGAGCTTAATACGCGGAGAGAAGTGTACCAGCCTCCCCCTCCCTCGTTACTTCTGTTTCGTTCACCGGCGGGAGCCCTCCTCCATCGGTTAGTACTCGCCAGTCTTCGGCCTTTCCTTCTTACCGTGAATAACCATTTGTATTTCCAATTAGCTTTGCTAATAAGAAGACGGAGGAGGTATTGCCGTAGTTAAAAAAAAAAAAAAAAAAGAAAAACAAAAAAAGAAAAGAGAGAGAGAGAGAGAGAGAGAAATGTATAACCTCATCCAGCCACTGGGGAAATAAAGAAAAGCGCCGCTCCGGTATGACAATACCGGCGGGTCGAGCGGGGTTATACCGGCTGAACTACAATTAAAAATCCTCGCTTCACCCTCGCTTAACTCCTGCCTCCTCCTTATGCCGTATTAACGACCGGGACGTGCAGGGAGGGGACACGAAACATCCTACCAAACATCGAGGCTTTTTTTGCCAATTTTATGCTTGACCCCATCTTCTCCCACCCTATCCGCTACCCTCCGCCTTCTGCCTCTCTCTCTCTCTCTCTCTCTTTGTCTGTCTGTCTGTCTTGTCTGTCTGTCTGTCTGTCTGCTTGCCTGCCTGCCTGCCTGTCTGTCTGTCTGTCTGTCTGTCTGTCTGTCGGTCCGTTCGTTCTTCCCTATTCCATCTTTATTTCTCGTTCAACAGTTCGTTTCCTCGGTCTCGTTACGATGATCACTCTGTTCGACTAACAATAAGCAAACGTTTGTTCTTTCGTGAAAATAGACCGATCTGTTATGGGGGGGGAGGGCAACTTTCGTTCTCCTCGGATCGAAGGGAAGGGAAAAGGAGATTTTGTTCGGAGATGTGTTCAAAAATCGGCAATAAATTTATCTTTTTCTTTTTTTTTTTTCTTCTAAAATGGAAGATATTTCCGAAAAATCGATATTTCGTTCTTTGTTATTTTCGACGAATAATCGATGTTGTCTTTTTAAATTTTTCGTAGTAAATGTAAACGTTAATCTTTCCAAAAAAGAAATTTTAATTTTAAAAAGTATTAATTAAAGTAATAGGTGAAAAGAGAAAAAAATAAAATAAAATGAAATGAAAAATATCACACATAATTTATCGATATCGTTAGATTGAAATAAAGAAGAGAAAAAGTAAGTCGCGCAACGTTCCAACGTTAAAATGATATATCCTCGAGAAAAATATTATCGAGTCAAGTGTCTAGCGAAAAAAGAAAAGAAAAAAAAAAAAAAAAAAAAAAAAAAAAAAAAAAAAAAAAAAACGATGAAAAAAAAAGAAAGTCGTATCCATCGATGATTTTCAATGATTTCAGAAATTGGAAATTAAATAAGCGAAAATTCGATGTGTTACGGATTAATACGATGATTCTATCTTCAACAGATACGAGTAAATGTTAATAGAAAAAATATGTGCCGATATTGGCGATCAGTAAGAAGCGATAAGCAGATTGGATTTCGTCGAAGGCAGCCCTGTGTTTGCAAACTTGGATTTCTGAGCGGCGACTCCGCCTGGCGTCCTTTGTTGTGTCAACCATCAAAGTCAACACGAGGTCAACTAAACACGGATTCTTCTCAGTCACTGTCGACGAGCTGTGAAATGTGTGTCGTATATTGAAACATTCCCTATTCAACGTATAATTTATATTTGATTCATGGTACAAAGCAAAGTATTCAATTTTTACTCGTGTTTCGAGAAATTTATTACTATTTATTATAAATTTATTACACGGATGCATCGCGTAAGTATAAATTCTTTTCGTTTAAAACCGTATACCATTTCTAAAAATTTCTCTTTACATTCTCGATACATTTGATTCTCTTCTGAGGCATTTCAGATGCAATGAGTTTTACGATTAAACGGATATATTTAATATTTAATAATATTACACTTACGTGGATAGATGGATAATGCACTTTTTCCTTTCGAATTTAAATTTTTGGATAGCAGACGAAACGATTGATATCTTTCTTTTTTTCGTTTAGTTTGAATTTTACACGATGGTATTGTCGATACGTACGTGTATATTTTCAGCTGGAATTACTTTATAGTAAACAAATATGAGAGTGAAAACCGTGCCGAGGCAGAGGATATCTCAAGGTAACGCGAACGTTGGCTCGGTGCGTGAAACGGTTACCAGAAAAATTGAAAATTCGGAACAACGCTCGAACGATGAGGAAAAGAAAGTGTCAAAAGGCGAAAGTGATGCGTTACTCGAGCCGAACGATTCGGGCGAAGGAGATCAGTCGAAAGATCTATCAGTGAAAGTCAAGGAGAAGATGGAAACATCGATCCACTTGGAAAAAGTGTTGAACATGTCGATCAAGGTAGATATTGTAGCGAATAAGCGAGTTTCGCGCGCGCATACATAGATGCACGTCGTCCTTTCTTAAATTTATCGAGCGTATGATTAAGTGCATCTAAGGTTTTCTTCTCAAAAATAAACAATAATACGTTATAAGCTTATTGTTCTAAGCTTATCGGTTATCTTTTTTTTAAATATGATTTATTTTTTCAGATCGAAGAGGATTCGGTGCTTCTCAGCTTAATAGCTGGTCCAAGTTGCAATTACTCCAACTCGCACTCAAAGAGAGATACAAAGGAATTTATTAGCAACGACGACAATAACAATGTATAATACATTCTCATTAATAATTGATAGACTGCGAATATGCTTATATAGGTTTTCATCTGTATCAATATCATAGGAAATGAGTGGAATAGCGAATGTGAAAAATAACAAATACAAAATTATACACCGTGTGAAAAAAACGTGGACGTTACGTAAAACATGATATATATATATATATCGTTTTAATCGCAAAGCTATTTCCATTGCAATTCTCCATTCCTTGCCTCTATTTTATACAAATATTTAGATAAATATTTAGATAATAATTCGCAGTCTAATTTACCATTATTTTCCACGATGTTATCGATACACGTAATCGATCTGTTTTAGATAATAACATCGGAGACGGAATCGGAAAATTATTCCTGCGTTGCCGGTTGTTCGAGCAAAGAAGATTCAGAATCGTGCGAAAACAAAGACGAGGAGAGAGAGGAAGCTCTTAATTTATGCAAACGGGATTGTGAAGAGAAAGACGTGTCGAATCACAATGTGGGATCCGATGAAAAGTTAAAGGACACTTTTCTTTACAAAATCATGACAGATCCGACGTTCCTAGACAATATACAAAAGAGCAAACAGACGAAGCGATACATGTGCGAATTTTGTAAGCAAACGTTCGGTAACAGCGACGAGTTGGCCGATCACATGGATGTGAAGAAGGACGAGTCGAATCAGGTGATATGTTGCGCGTGCAAGAAAACCTTCGCCCAGAAACGGTATCTGAGATATCATCAGAGGTGTCACTCGGAGAGGACCATGTTTACCTGCGACATATGCACCAAGAAGTACACCAGGATGGACAATTTGTCCAGGCACAACGCATTCCACGTGAACCCGGATAAATTCTCGTGCACGTTCTGCGAGAAGACATTCGCGAGGAAGGATCTGTTGAACAAGCACTTGAAAAGTCACGACAAGAATCGTTTTATGTGCGAGGTGTGTCAAAGATATTTCAAAGGCCCGCTTACGTTGGATAATCATAAAAAGAATTTCCACTCCATTGTATAACATATATTGATATATCATATGTACTTATTATATTTATATTTATATCGTATCGTTTAAGGAATAAGTAACGAACATCTTTCTTATCTTTAAGATAATCTTAGATGATACGTAATAAATAAAGATTAGGCGTAAAAAAGAAACGATGATTGCCAAATCCACTGTATCGATAAATTCTTTTACACGATTCCAACGAAACAGATTAATTATATCATAGATACATGTTTTGCGAATTATATATATATATCTGTTCGTAAAAAGGACCGATTGTTTAAACAAAGAGAATTTGAAGTGCATTGCACCTTGTAGGGTAAAAAAAAAAGCGACGAAGAAAATTCTTTTTACGTAATACCCTCGCGTTGTCTCGAGAACTTTCCCTCCTTTTCGTTTGTCCGCCCCCCTCTCTTTCCTTCGTCCTCCCCCATTGCACCTCGGCGTTTCTCTCACTCCCATCGTCCCACCCCTGGTCTTCCAGTTGAAATCTAAAACATAATCCGTTTCTTCCGCCCTCCCTCTCTCGCCCTGGCCACTTGGCGAAAAAAACCGAGCACTCTGTTTGTTTCGGCTCAAAGGGTAGAGCGGCGCCGCAACAAGGAGCACTTTGAAAATCCGACGTATTACCGCGAGAGAGAACATCCAATCGCCAGCTGCATAGAACAACCGCCAAGGTTGACCCGCGTCCCTTTCCCTTTCCATTTGCGCTTTTACCCTCCGTTTTCTTATTTTTTCCTTCACCCTCCTCTATCTTCTCTCACGGTTAGCCTCCCGGTTTAATGCAATTAAGTCGAGCGTTAAAATATCGTTCTTAATTCGCCCCCCTCCCGCCATCTTTTCTTTCCTCTGTGGTTTAACGCGAACGGTTTGCTTCCTTTTCCCTCTCTCTCTCTCTCTCTCTCGTTTTTCTTTTTTTTTTTTTATCTTAAGAAGGGAACGCACACGCGAATTCGGATAAAGAACACTTGCTCTTTTGTAATTATTTTAATCATTCGTCGACTTCTTTTCTCGATGCCCATCTCATTATATCAAAGATATAAGAGCGCGATTATGCTTTTCAATGTTTCGATTTGTATTGTTGTATACTATTGTTGTATACTTTTTTTTTTTTTTTCGTCAAGGTGCGCTATTTGAAAGATGCATGTACATACGATACGATTTCTATTTTGTGGAATAAAAGGGTAGGTGAAGAACGAAGCGCATGCCCTCGTAAAAAATATCCTTCTATGCGAGATATTTTATCTTGTAGGTTGTAGGTTGGTGGAGCCAAAAGATTTTTACAAATTTTTCACGGAAGAGCGCGGAAGGAATGCAATGCTGCTTCTCACTCGTTTACACCTCTTTTCCAACCTCTTGTTACGTTCAAGCTTGTCCCTTTGATCCGGCTTATTCGGGCAGCGTATGTCGTGAAGCTGACCAAAAATGCAACAAAGTTTTCGCGAACGTCCTGGCACGAATGCCAGTAGAGATTTTGCGGTCCCTTTGCCAAGCGTCGAACTCTGTTTTTCCTTTGCGCGTCCTCCACCGTCCTCCACCTTTTGACAATTACATGTCCGACAAGATTCTTGAATATTCATCAGGAATTTCGTGATTCACGAGAACTCTGTTTCAAGTATTCTTTGCCATTCGATATTTTTAACATGCGAGACATTTTGAGACCAAAAATTTTCGAAAATACGCGGATACATAATTTTCTATTTAAAATTTTGTCCCAAACTTCTTCTCTAACGTGACATAATTAAATAAGCGGGATTTACACAATTTGTGAATCTCTCGTATTTTTGCATCTTTTGCCTTAGTCTCCCTTAAAAACATCATCTCTACGAAGATATCTACGTCTCACGATGAAACGGAGATTCGACAGATATAAGAAATCACACATTGTAAATTGTAATAGTTTTTTGTGTCTTAAAAATTTGAAGATCAACCGAGTCTGTTTCTATTTTTGTCATTCAATGTAGAAAATGATTGTAACAATAATTGAAAACCTGATTTTCGTATAAAAATTATAAATAAGATATAGAATAATTGATGAAAAACATTATATATTTCTCGATCTGGACATTCTTATATGTATATGAAATGAAACATTTGATTATAATTCTGAGTATAATTTATATATATATATTCTTCTTTTTTTCCAGTTTTTATTCCATTCTAAATATATGAATAAATTTTTATTTTTAAAATTATTAACGCAATAAACATGATTCTTTTCTCTTACTCGTTTATTTCAATGGAATGAATTTTATGAGTAAAATTAATATATATCTATTACATGTATATATATATATATTTTTTAATATACTGTAGATTAAATTTTCAAAGATAATATTATTTTTAATTTTTATTGATAAAATTTCATTTAAAGAATCATAAAATAAATATTCATTATATGGCTGTTTTAAAAAATTTAATGATATATGTAAATCACTGAACTAATTGGTTATTCAAGTCGATTAATATTTTCTTTCTTTTAATTTCTTCTTTGAATCTTATTATTTATTTTTTTGCTCACTTGTTGTTTTTTTCTTTTTGATCTTTTATTTTTTTCTGATTGGAAATATTAGATTATTTCTTCGATCGAATAACAAAGGTTTTAATTTTATGTTGATTTATTTTGAGTAAAATGAACAATATTATCGATGTTGTCAATAAATTATATGATTTTAAATTTTGATCTTAATATTAAAATTTGAATAAAGAAATTTTTTAAAATCTCATTGTTGCAGGAACAATGATGAACAACGTGGAAGATGATTTTTTTGAAATAATTTATATGTGTGATATAAGAGCAACAAAGTGCAACTAATGTAAAAGATTCACTGATAAAAATCTATTATATATAATTTTTATATTTATTTTTTTTTAATCTTCTTTTTTAATTTAATATTTATTTTAAATTCTCTCGTTATGTTTCAGTTTTATCAATTTAAATAATTTTTATATTAAATGAAACGTAATAATCTATTCTTTCTATTATATTTTTATTATTTATTATATTATATTTTTTACTGAAGTTTTTTTTGTAAAATTTCGATGAAGAGAAATTTTTTTTTCAAAGATAGAATTAAAATATTATACGTATATATTTTAATTTTCGCGCGGCTAAAGTGAATAAAGAATCCTTCAGCCAATCGGAAAGCTGCTAAAATCTAACGGTAAGATGTCAGTGCGCATGTCATCAGTCTATTGTCGAAAATTATGGTGATAGGTTGTTTCATCGGCAAAAGTGTATAATTATACATAAATTTTTATCAATAGCTCATTATATTACGGTTATTAAGCTTAATAATCATAGATGAATTAATATGTATATTTAATTATCATTATTAAACATTTTTGTGCAGATTATCGTTTGGATTCGAACTTCGAAGGCTTCGATATTTTCTAAGTGTGGTAGATTTTGCACATATCACGATAATGAAGAGATAATTCGACGATTTTCGTGCAAATATGGTAAGATTTTGTTTATTTTAACAGAAACGCAGTTATTATTAATTTTTTTATTCTTTTTGTGCACATAGAAGTGGAAATAATTGATTAAACAATCAATTCACACACACACGCACACACATATATATATATTTCATATATATTGTTATATACATATTTCATTCCAAATTCGTACATTCGTATGTCTATTCATACGTTCAACTCGCGTGTTATTATTTCTATATTTGTTTTGATTTTACGCTCGAAGTGCCAAGGCTGAAAACATTTTTTATAATACTTTCCGGGAAATTGACGGTTAGCTATGTCCATGTTACGCTCGATACATTCCGACTTAAACGAATTGTTGACGATATTTCTCTTTCGATATATCGAAATTTGCGAGAAATCATTTTGTTGTTAAAATTTGCGATGTTTTGCTTCAGGTGTGTGATAATCTATTGCATAATACTTATTTTATAGTTGATTTTATACTTTTTATATTATTAATATTATAATTATTGATATTATAATTGATAATTTTTCGAGAAATATCTTATTTTGTTTTTATTCATTCATTTAACTATTAATGTTAATGTTAACATTAATTTATATTATGAAATAGGAAAATTTAAAAAGATTTAAACTAAAATATTGCTTTATTTTGAAACAATCAATTTAATCTTATATATTTATCTTAAATATTTGATTTCTTTTTTTGTACACATAAGTAGCTAATTACTGAAATTATTTTAGGTCATCAATTTTCAATATGGACGCCAATTATAACAATTTATGGAAGAAAGGCAAGATTTAAATTTCCATATAGAAGGAAAATGAATATAAGTAAGTATTTTTATATACTAAATGTGAATAGAATGTTATTAATTTTAGTAATGAACATTGACAATTCTTTTAAAAATAATCCTTTCTAACAAATGTTTCATAAGAAAAAGAAAAACAAAAGGAAACATATATCTCCCCTCCTCCCATTAATACAATTTTATTTCTAGATTATTGTGATTGCGTGCAATGCGGTCAGTAGAGTCAGTGTTTTCTTCGTAATAGTATTTTCACAATAGCTCTAAGTAAATTTAAATAATAATTATAGAAATTAGAATCAGCTTGTTCTAGATAAATTACATAACATAAACGGAAATATTAATATAATTTTTTATTTTTGTTTTTTTATTTTTAAATATTGGTTTTCGATAAAAAGTAGAGTCCTCTCAAAAGAATAAGGCGATCATACGAAACGAGTAATTATCTTTTTTTTTATTCCAAAGTTGTTAGAAAATTCTAATTTTTAAATTTCAAGTTCTTATTCGAAGATTTCAATTTTTATTATTATTATTAGCTTATTAGAATTTTAATATTTATTATCGTGTTTATAAATTGTAATATTCTACTTTTTGTACAGTTTTTGCAATAACTTCGCGTTACAACAGCATTGATCGTAGTACAGATTCATCGCATCAATTGGTAAGTCGCATGCATTTTGATTCCTTTGGTCACTCAATCATGTCATAGGATGAAAGGTCCAAATCGACAAGAGTGACTGATTGTATACGTAGAATTTTCCACGAGCACAATGACTATGGATATTTATTACACCCGTGAATAATAATATATTCTTTTTCTATGTTTTATTTATTAGTTCAGTCTTCTTGCACACGCGCTTTTAAATATTAAGAATATAACAAATTAATTAATCAAATTATTGTAATCTAATATCACGTAATCTAATATTTGCAAACTTCAAATATCTAAACGTACAAACATTCGTGTACGAAAATTAAATTAGAATTTATTCCTCTCGTTTGAAAATATATAAAATATTACGTGCAAGAAGACAGTTCGCGACAGGTAGATTTTGAAATCAAAGCTATAAGTTTTAAATACTTGTTTGATATTTTCAAAAATATGCTTTGATGGAGGAATCGCCTGAGGATATTTTCACTCATATTAAAATTTAAATTTGTGTCACTTTATGAATTTTTTTCATAAAGTATTAAAATTTCCACAATTGATTGCATTGATAGAAATGAAATAAATTAGAGTCATTAAAATTTGAGATGAGATTATATTAAAATTTATTAGCCCGGTATATATAATTAATCTATTTTTCTAGCTCAGGATTTTCAGATTTAAACCCTTCCGTATTCATTGCCAGGATCTCACCCAGGTGCTACTTGGGTGAGAGAGGCGATGGGCATGATGACCCTAGTCGATAAGTCTAAATCAAAATTTCTCAGCGACTGACGATATGTTGGTGGCGCACGACATATTTTCCACATTGTATGTATGTATATATGTGTGATCAGGTGATCAGGTGGAATTGCGTCGTTTCATAATTTCTTTCGCTATTATAATTAATTACAATTATTATGCAACATTATGTACGTAATTAAATATAAATAATAAATAGTTACTAATCTTTAATACTTTTTAATCTACTTGATGCAATTCTTTTATAAAACGCTCGTATCCATTCGATCATAAATATTATATAATTAAAATTTAAAAATACACGCGTTTTTATGACATTTCACGCAATGCTAACCGTCATCAGTCGATTTCAGTAAAAATGATACGTAAAGTTAGAGTGTGAAAGTAGTGTGGCAAACTCGGGTGTCGGAGGTGTCCCGGGACGCTTTCCCTAGTGTAGGCTTTTTTGCGCCCGAGATATTATGCGTGAGAATCGCGGAGCGAGTGTGTTGGTGCGCCTGTTTTTGCCATGTTTTTTAAATATAGGGCTAGATAGGATAGGTATAGATATACTTGTGGCGTGTCTGTTTAATTATAAGTAGGCAAAGGCCGGGCAGGTTGTCACAGTCTGCGATCGGGTAGGCGCGTTTTCGCGTGACAACTTGTTTCAGCTAATAAAATTCGAAAAATCGAGAATAAAATTAAAACGAACGGACAATGCCGTTCTCGTTTCTGTTCTCTTTCCCTCGTCGATTTTTCGAATTTCGCGAAATATTGCGCTCGAGATTTTGCACGTATAATAAATTGGACAACGATCGTTGTCGTTTATGTGTCCATAAAATTGTGCGTTTAGTTTCTTTTTTTTTTTTTTTTTTTTTGATTCAGCGAGTCTCGAGCTTAGTTTTTAGTTTCACCGGGCAACGAATGGCTTCTCATTTTTTGGATCATTTTTTCGAATCTAAAGGATGAGAAGTTATCGTTACTATTTTGTCATTGTGCACGTTTTAATAGTAGTAATTGTTGCTTGACCGACTTGCATGCCGGCTTGTAGGATCCCGGTCATCACGGGCATCGCGATTTTTTATTAGTCTTATTAATTAAAAACAAATTGAATTACTGTTGCGTTAAAATGAGAATCGCGTTTGCTTTTCATTACTTTTATTATGAATTAGCTTTTTATTTTTTATTCTTTTTCCTTTTCTTTTTTATTTAAACTTGATTTCGTAAACTTTATTTCGTTATTTTGCGATTTATGATATTCGAGATATCTTTTAAAATAATAGTAAATTCGCTTTGAAAATTAGTGTTGGGTTTTAAATTGCCCATATTTCTTACACTTGAAGCATGTTTTTGCTTCTGGATCACTTATTGCAACTAAAAGAGTTGTATGATTGACAACTGATTGAAATGGTTTCATGGAATAATAAAATATGAGTAAATAAATTAATTTATTATATTTCGTAAATTGTTAAAACATTTCAAGATGCATGTTTTCTCTTCTATCTTTTTTTTTTTTTTTTTTTTCTTTAAATTTTCACATATAGTGTTGCGAATTTAGATTGAGTTGATAAACCTTATTTGGCTATCTTTTTATTAAGATAATGTTAAAAAATGTATTTCTTTCTTATCGATGATTAAAGATTATCAAATAACTTAACGATATCTTGTTATTTTGATTTTTTTATAAATTATTTTTTAATTTATTAATTCAGTTTATTGCACATATGAATTGAAGGAAATAAATAGGGAAAAAAGAAGCGCATAATACCGAAATAAAATTTAATCTTCATTAGCTAGAAATGTTAATTCTCTGTTATTGAATTTCACCAATTCTGTTTCGTAATATGTTTTAAGAACTCTGCAGCTTAAAATGGAAAGAGAAGGAGTATTTCATTCCTTTTCCAATTTTTATATCAGAGTAGGATCAAAGAAAGATTTACCTTCTTGATAGGTTGGATTTATAAATAATCTATTCAATGTTCAGTTCTTCCTCTTATTAAAAGACATTTTCTCCAATTTTTTTGATCGTTTTATTACTTGCTAGTCCATAAATTTCCTTTCTGAATCAAATCCTTAATTCTTGATATGATTTTGTTCAGCCTATCCTCACTTGCATTTTCTTTCACCACATGTGATTCATATTCAATTTTTGTAAAAATTGTGACGTTGGTACGAATGTTGATGCGATTATGAAGTGTATCTTTTAGATTTTTCATAAACAGGATTTATAAATAATTTAATTGTTATATTGTATTTAGAATTATTATTGTATTATTTAACTAGATAAAATAAATAGAAATTAAAAAAGCATCGATAATCAATAAAATAGTGCTTACGTTTTTTAATTATATAAATTCTATTTTCAGCTTTAATCTTCCACGCCGATTTTCTTTATAATTTTATTTCTTGTATTGCACAATTATAGAAATTTTTGCAATCCGTATCGAAAGGAAAATTTATTTGAAAATATATAAATTTTGGCGCAAAAGAAGGACAAATGGTCAGGTCAGGTCTTTTTGCAGCAATTTCCAAGCGATGAGAGCTGGAAACTCGTTATTATTTGATACATATTACTATATAATTATATATTTCGTGAGAAATATATGAGAATAATGTTGATTGGGTATGAGAGCAATTTTTCGTAGATAAAAATTTATTAAATGAATAAAGACTTGTCGGTTTAAGTAGATTCGTTAAATGAAATAAAATACATAAACACGAAAATAAAGACTTTAATTTCGAGTGATTTGTTTCTATGTAGATATACAGGCATATCGGTACATAATCTTTTTTGATATTTCAAAATATATGACACACACACACACACAGAGATATCTATTCCGTTTCTCATCTGTGAGAGAGGAATGGAAGAAGCCGCTTATCTGGATGTCGAAAAATGGACATTTCCAGGTTACACGCGTCCGTGTAATATCCTCGCCCTTCCCGTTGTTCCTTAATCTCTCCTCGCAACGAAATTTAAAGCATTATACTACGGAAGAATCCCTTTGATGTCGCGCTTTACATACAATATTTACATACTATCGAGGGAAGACTTTAAACTTCTTGAAGATATTTTGAAGGCCCCGGAGTACTTTCCACCGGGCTTGCTGCATTAAGAATTTAAGGTGGGGGAGGCGCGGTGGCATTTATTCATCCGGGCATTAATGAAAAGTTCCCGTGGCATTTAGTACAGAAGTAAACATCGAGGAAAGCTTATGAACGATGCGAGGCAATTTATATATCCCAAAAACTCGACGATTTATATTCCCTTTATCGATCACATGTCTGTTATATAATCGATTACTTGTTTTCCTCCTTACAAATGGTACTTTTAAAAAATCGTCAAGAAAGAATCCGATCAGTTTATTTTCTTAAAACTGTTTTTTACGATACTTGAATATCGGTATATTTATTATGTAATCGATTACTTATTTTTCTTCTTACAATTTACAAATGGTACTTTTAAAAAATCGTCAAGAAAGAACTCGATGAGTTTATTTTCTTAAAACTGTTTTTTACGATACTTGAATATCGGTATATTTATTATGTAATCGATTACTTATTTTTCTTCTTACAATTTACAAATGGTACTTTTAAAAAATCGTCAGGAAAGAACACGATGAGTTTATTTTGCTACGTTCTCTTAGAACTATTTTTACGATATCGATATATTTATTATATAACTGATTACTTACTTTTTTATTCCTATTTTTACCATATACACATTAATTATATTATAAATGGTACTTTAATTTTTTAAAAAATCGTCAAAAAAGAATACGACGAATTTATTTTCTTACAATTGTTTTTACGATACTTGAATATTTATTACATATTTCTGTTCCTTCTACTTTTATCGTATACACGTTTACAAATGGTACTTTAATTTTATAAAAAGTCATCGAAAAGGAACAGATAAGTTTATTTTGTTGCATTTTCTTAGAATTGTTTTTACTTGAATATCGATATATTTATTACTTATTTCTGTTCCTCCTACTTTTGCCGTACACACGTTTACAAATGGTACTTTAATTTTCCAAAAAAATGGTCAAAAAAGGGACAAGATGAGTTTATTTTGCTACGTTCTCGTGGAACGAATATTTGCTACGAACATCGATAGATTTATCCATTTTAAAGGAAGGAAGAATAATCGGGCGGAAGGGAAGCTCGGCTCACTTTGATATTTCCGAAAGCAGGAACGAATCATCTCGTCTTTTCTCGGCTCATAATTAACGTGGCCAATTACGAACAATCAAAGCGGCGCTAGAAGCAAATAACTCGACGCGGCGACAATGCGAAGAAAAATCTCAGCCCCTGTTTCCCTGTGCAACCCCTTCACAGGGAGGGGCGGGGGGTTAGGGGGTGGGGTAGTTTTCGACGCTACCCGCCCAGGCAGCCACTTTCCCATGTTTTTTCAACGCGGTAAAGTAAGCATAAAAACAAACGTCACGACTCGAGCCGAGACGAGAGTGCACGCATGCAGCAGACTCGCGTGGGAGAGTCGGAAAAACGAGCGCGACAAAATGCCAAGGGTGGAAAAACCGAGCGTACGATTACTTCACGCTCAGACCTTTCCTCAGACTCGATTCCAACTCGATTCCAAATAATCGAGAACTAACCGTCGTCGTTCCAAATATCACCAGACAGAGAGAGAGAGAGAGAGAGAGAGAGAGAGAGAGAGAGAGATATTATTCATATTGCTGTCGAGGAAGGAGGAGAGATTTTTACTTTTCATCTTTTTCTTTTTTATTCAAACGGAAATAATTGGCTCTCACATCGGCGTTCGCGAATACATTTGGGATCCGGCGTTGCGTCTCCGTAGCGGTCGACTAAACGCGGGAAAGCGCGGCATTCGTTTTGTTTTCACAGCCGCGTATTCCCTTTTGTGATACGCGGCTTTCCGTATTACCATGAATTCGTACACCACCGGGGAACAAGGACTCGTTACGAGACAGACAGAGGTTGTCCTTTGAGTTTTGCTCGCTTAGATTAATATTATATCAATGCCGCGTCAAAGAGAACACCTCTTCCTCCACCCTCTTTTTCACCCTCCCTATAACGAACGTGGACCCTTTCGCACGTTCGAGGCTCGCTTGAGTGGTCGAGCAACGAGTACCTCGTGAATAATTGACGCGCGAGGCGAATCCACCTTCAAAACTCTTCCGATTTACTCTTCGAACTTCCAGTCGATAAAAATCATCCCTTTTTCCTTTCTTTTTTTTTTTTTTTTTTTTTTTCTTTTAATCCTCCTCCTTCTCTTGTAATCCCCGCCCTTCGCCTCGATTCGTGCACGAATTTTTCCTCCCCCGGCGACGAGTAATTTCGTCCGCGTAAAAGAGAGAAAGAAGAATACTCGGTCGACAAACAAACCGTAAGGATGCGGAAGATTCGAATCGATCCCGCTCGACTTGCTTCTCTAAGAGTCGGCATCTCCGCCGTGGGACGATAAAGGAGAGAAAAGAAAAAAAAAGTGGAAGGGAGGGAGAAGAGTAGGAGCAGCTAGGCAAACGCGGCCAATAATCGCTGATAATTTATTAAGGGAAGAGGGAAGGGGGGGGGGAGAGGAAGGCTGGCGATCCGGGCTTCTGCCGGGCATCTGCGTTATTTAAGAAAATAAATATTTGATATCCCAAACAAAGGCTCCTCGTCTCTCTCTCTCTCTCTCTCTCTCTCTCTCTCTCCCCTCTCTCCTCGAGGCTCTGCAGGAAACGGATAGAAGAAGAGGTTCGACCTCGAGGGGTGGGGGATGAAAGAGAGGAGAAGAGCAGCCACCGCGGCTAAAAAGTGTCGAGGGTGGGTCGAGAAGACTCTCGTGGAAGCGGAGGGGTCGGGGGTAGAGAGGGGGGAGGGGGCCGACTCATTGGCCGTGAAATATGGGGTAAAAGGTTCGATAATTGATTACACAGATTTTTTATGCCGCAAGAAGCCTTAATTCTCGCCGCGCCACCCCTCGCCGATAATTCCGCGCCTGGAAAGCGGCAGCTCCGACGAGCTTGGAATATCGAGTCCTGTGTAAAACGATCTTTCCTTTCCAACCCTCCCCAGAAGAATGTTCCAGTCTGTTGGGTTGCCGCCACCGCGAAAAAAAAACTCCAACCCTCCGCTTAGCCTCGGCTAGGCTGCGAGAAACGAGGAGCCGTGACGTAATCGAAACGTACGAGACGAAAAATTCGCCTTCGCCCTTCCTTTATTTCCCCGCCTTTATTCCGAAGATTCGACGAAGTTTTATTATAAACGATATACACGTATTCGGCGCTGTCATACTCTTTCGAGCAATTTCTCTCTCTCTCTCTCTCTCTCTCTCTCTCGTTCTCGAATATCCCGATATTCGATTTTCGATCGAGAAGATGAGAAAAAAGCTGATGAAAGGCGGGGACGTACGCACTACGACACGGCGTGTGTATTGATTAAAATGTGTGTACCGAGAGCGAAGAACGCTTTGTTTCGTCGGGGGAGGGGGGGGGGGAGGGGGGGAAAAATCATCGCAGCGCTAATTTGAAAATATTGAAGCGACGGTGAAGCGTAATAAAGAGAGAGAGAGAGGAGGAAACGGGTTGAAAAGGCACGGGCTGCTGGTCGATTTATACGCGCACACATATATACGTACATACGTATATACGTATATTGTACTGTGTATCGTTGCGCGTACGAGTGGTGTTCGATGGGAAACGTCGCGTCTACGCCGATACCGATAGGCTTCCTTTGTTTTTATACTAATTAAATTGGCCCGCGACCCTTTCACCCCCTCCATCCCTTAACCCCTCGCCGCCGCAGCGACCATCGTTTGAACTTTTCCTCCTCGCCGACGACGATTCGTCGAAGGGTCTCGGTTCGCCATCGGTTCCGCGAGATGGACTAATTAATTACCGTGCAAGTGGCCCGTTGATCCTGCCAACCATCCAACCCCCCTCGAGAAGATTTCTTCTTATTACTCGCGCGCGATACTCCGCTCCCCTCCTCCGCGTCGAAATCAAAGAAAGAATTCGACTCGGCCGAGAGGACAACGTGATATATTTTTCGAGATATCTTTCGATTACTTTCTTCAACTTTGTTTACTCGATCCGGTGTCCATTGTTGCCGATCTCGTTCCACTTTCAACGTCTTTGCACTCGACTCCACATCTTTACGCGTGAGGAAAGAAAATTTGTCGGATTCGTGCGATATTTTAATAACCAATAATATACTCTCGTATATTCATTCTGTGTTATTATTCTTATTTTTCATTTCTTCTCTTACTACATCTCCATCTCCATCGTCATTTCTTAATAGAAATAATTCAAACTCATCTTCCAACTAATTTCATTCCATGCTTACAAAACTCTTGGAAAACTTTGGAAATAATATTTCTATTTCCACCATTGTCGATACGAAAATGTAGTTCAATCGCTAATTTGAGATAAAAAAAAAAAATGGTAAATCATTTCACGTTTTACGAGATTATACGTACATCGTCGCCGTTCGAGTCGATCCAAGAGTCAATTATTTCCTTCAACTACGTTAAAACTACGCTTCACAATCAATTACGATTAAAATCCATTACGATTAGTAAAAACTGAACGCAGTTAGTAAAATGTGTGTATCCGTTATATCAGGATATTCGAATAATACGATATTTACATAAGAACAAATGTTTAAAATATGTAAGAATTTTTACAACTCTTCGGATCTAAATCGAAGAAGGAAGAATTGCCAATTGTAACACGGAGAAAATGAATTTAAGTAAAATGGAGGAGGCGTAAAAAAATTGCTACGGAAAATAGAACTGTGGCTGCTATGAATAGAATCGAAGGAACGAGGTATAAACTGTTACGGCCTTCGTGTAATCCGACAATCGGCCCGATATTGTTTAGACGGTGACACACGCGCGTACGGTGACGAAGAGAGGAGAGGAGAGGAGAGGAGAGGAGAGAGAGAGAGAGAGAGAGAGAGACGAAAATTGATTCGATCACGACGATCGTGTATGGTCTATAAATAGTGGGACCGATGATGAAAGGCTTTAAACGAGATGATATGGCCTGTGATCGACCCAATCAATGCATCCACTAAATCATCGTCTAAACTGACGGCTGCGACACAGCTAGTTAATGTATACTGGTGGTGGGCGACCGGAAGGGGCCACTCATCCAACGATTGTCGATGCGTGGCATCTTTATAGGATCACGAATTGTCACGTACAAACAGCTTCTCGTTTCCGCGTATCATCCAGATTCGCTGTATTGAAGAAGAAAGGAAAAGAAGAAAGCGTCTCCCCTTCGCTTTTGTCGTTTTTCTCTCACAATAATACTTGCCATCGATTTATCATTATCGAAATTGTATTTAGTTATATGCAACGATTTCGAATATTTGTACGATTTTCGTACAAAAGAAGAAGAAAGCGTCTCCTCGCCTCGTCGTTTTTCTCTCAAAATACTTGCCATCGATTTATCATTATCGAAATTGTATTTAATATGCAACGATTTCGAATATTTATACAATTTTCGTACAAAAAAAAGAAGAAAGCATCTCTCCTTCGCCTCGTCTTTTTTCTCTTAAAATACTTGCCATCGATTTATCATTATCGAAATTGTATTTAATATGCAATGATTTCGAATATTCATAGGACGAAAATAAAAAATCATAGTCTTTCAAAGGATCTTTGTGTCCTCGATCAATTCGTCAAGAAATGAGATTTCGTCCGATTATCAAAAATACGCGTGGCAAAATTAAATCAAACAGAATCACATAATAATTACGATCCCTCTTCTGGTTTAAATACAATATCGATCGATTCATATCGATAAATATAATATCGTCGAAAGACGAGATTATCAAAAATACGCGTGGCAAAATTGAATCAAACAGAATCACACACATAATAATTACGATCCCTCTTCTGGTTTAAATACAATATCGATAAATATAATATCGTCGAGAGACCAGATTTCGAGTTATAATCAAAAATACGCGTGGCAAAATTGAATCGAACGTGGCATAATGCATAATAATTACGATCCTTTAAACAAAATCGATCGATTCGTGGAGGGACGAGATTTCGTCCAAACCGTTATTTCTGTAAAACAATAAGACAGTAAGAAGACACGAAGGAAAAATACACAGTTGCAAAATTGAATCAAACATGAATTGAATCATTGTATGCATAATAATTACGATCCCTCTTCCGGTTTAAATATCGATCGATTCATATCGATAAATATAATATCGTCGAGAGACGAAATTTCGTCCAAACCATTATTTCTGTAAAACAATAAGACAGTAAGAAGACATGAAGAAAAAATATACAGTTGAATCAAACATGGATATACAAAATTGAATCAAACATGGATTGAATCATCGTATGCATAATAATTACAATCCCTCTTCCGGTTTAAATATCGATCGATTCATATCGATAAATATAATATCGTTGAGAGACGAGATTTCGTCCAAACCATTATTTCTGTAAAACAATAAGACAGAAGACACGAAGGAAAAATATACAGTTGCAAAATTGAATAAATGGATTGAATCATCGTATACATAATAATTACGATCCCTCTTCCGGTTTAAGTACAATATCGATCGATTCGTGGAGGGACGAGATTTCGTCCAAAATATTATTTCTACGAAACAGTAGAGGACACAAAGGAAGCCTTCAAAAGGATAACCTATCATTCCATACATATACATATATATTTGTATGTTCCAGTGAAAGGGTTTTAATAATAAGAAGCACGTCGAAAGGTTGGATATATATTTTCAGGGGATAAGGAGAGGAAAGGAAGAGGCCTGTTCGCAACGTAAGACGAGGAATCGTAAAATCGTGGAGGAGCGAAGGAGGCGAGGGGCGCCTAAAAGGACGGGAAGGGGCGGCGGAGATGGCTTAATGCCACGGTGTCGAGCAATCGGGTATCGACTTTTCCATTAGGCAGAAAAGTTGTGGTCACCGGAACGGCGAAATTGGCTATAGCGAAAGGGACGTTTGCGCCAAGGTGACGCGGTGGTGACGCGGAGGAGGACGTTTGCTCCTACGGTGGAGGGTGGACAGCACCGCGTCGACAGGAGGGGAGGGTGACATTAATTCTCATAACATTTTACGAGGCGGTATCTGACCCGTGTGAAGTCTCTCTCTCCGACGGCCAGAAGCACGGTTTAGGAGTCATAACTTCCAATCACCTTAAGACATGCAGTCGCGGCCAATTCACGCGCCAGCCTCCGCTCTTCCCTCAACATTGGCCAACTTACGACGACCCCTCCCTCCCTTCCTTACTTGCTTAAACAGTATCGATCGAGAAACGATTACCAAAAATACGTCGCAACATGGCAGCATATATCGCCATATATAATAATTACGACATAAGTAACTTAATAATTCCTCCGGTTTAAATACAATATCGATCGATTCGTCGAGAAACGAGATTTCTTTCAAACGATTATCAAAAGTATATGTTTTAAAATTGAACCAAATCAAATGTATAGGATATATCGTGCATATATCGCAGAAATAGCAGAATCGCACGTGTGGTAATTACGATTCCTCCGGTTTAAATACAATATCGATCGATTCGTCGAGAAACGAGATTTCTTTCAAACGATTATCAAAAATATATGTTTTAAAATTGAATCAAACGTGGCAGAATCGAACGCATGATAATTACGATTTGAACGGAGTATCGATCGATTCGTCGAAAAATGAGATTTCGTCCAAACGATTATCAAAAATATACATTGCAAAATTGAACCAAATCAAATGTATAGGATATATCGTGTATATATCGTGTATATATCGTGTATATATCGTGTAATACAATATCGATCGATTCATAGAGAATTCGTCGAGAAACGATATTTCGTCCAAACGATTATCAAAAATACGCAAAAACGTGAATTCAACGTGGCAGAAATCCACGCGTGGTAATTACGATCCCTCTTCCTTTAAACGATCCTTTTAACGGAGTATCGATCGATTTATCGAGGGACGAGATTTCGTCCAAACGATTGTCAAAAATACGCGCAAAATTGAATCAAACGTGGTAGAATCGAACGCATGATAATTACGATTCGTTAAACGAAGTATCGATCGATTTGTTGAAAAATGAGATTTCGTCCAAACGATTATCAAAAATATGTTGCAAAATTGAACCAAATCAAATGTATAGGATATATCGCAGAAATAGCAAAATCGCACGTGTGGTAATTACGATTCCTCCGGTTTAAATACAATATCGATCGATTCGTCGAGAGACGAGATTTCGGCCAAACGATTATTTTTGCAAGACAGTAAGATCTTAAAGAGCAAGAAAAAAATATACGTTGCAAAATTGAATCAAATGTGGCAGAATCGCACGCGTGGTAATTACAATCCCTCTTCCGGTTTGAACGGAGTATAGATCGATTCGATTCGTTGAGAGATGAGATTTCGTCCAAACGATTATTTCTATAAAACAGTAAGATCTTAAAGGAAAGCAAGAAAAAATCTATGTAGAAAAATTGAATTAAATATGACAGAATCGCACGCATAATAATTACGATCTCTCTTCCGGTTTAAATACAATATCGATCGATTCGTCGAGAGGCGAAATTTTGTTCAAACGATTATAAAAAATATACATTGCAAAATTGAATCAAACATGATAAAATCGAATGCACAATAATTACGACTTTTTAAACGGAATATCGATCGATTCGTCGACGAGATTTCGTCCAAACCATTATTTCTGTAAAACAATAAGACAGTAAAAAGACACGAAGAAAAAATATACGTTGCAAAATTGAATCAAATATGGAATAATAATTACGATCCTTTAAACGAAGTATCGATCGATTCGTCAAGAAACGAGATTTCGTCCAAACCATTATTTTTGCAAAACAGTAAGATCTTTAAAAAAACCAAGAAAAAATATACATTGTCATAAATCAAGAATCGCACACATAATAATTACGATCCTTTAAACGGAATATCGATCGATTTATCGAGAAACGAGATTTCGTCCAAACCATTATTTTTACAAAACAATAAGATTTTAAAGGACGAAGAAAAATATACGTTGCAAAATCAAACGTAAATCGCACGTATAATAATTACGATTCTTCTAAACGGAATATCGATCGATTCGATTCGACGAGAGACGAGATTTCGTTCAAACGATTATTTCTGCAAAACAGTAAGAAACTAAAAGAACTAAAAGAAACTTAAAGAACACGAAGAAAAATATACGTTGCAAAATTGAATCAAACATGGCAGAATAATTACGATCCTTTAAACGGAGTATCGATTTATTGAGAAACGAGATTTCATCCAAATCATTATTTTTGCAAAACAGTAAAATCTTAAAGAAAACCAAGAAAAAATATACATTGCCATAAACCAAGAATCGCACACATAATAATTACGATCCTTTAAACGGAATATCGATCGATTCATCGAGGGATGAGATTTCGTCCAAACCATTATTTTTGCAAAACAATAAGATTTTAAAGAAAACCAAGAAAAAATATACGTTGCCGTAAACCAAGAATCGCACACATAATAATAATTACGATCCCTCTTCTGATTTAAATATCGATCGATTCGAGAAACGAGATTTCGTCCAAACAATTATCAAAAATACGCGTCGCAAAATTGAATTAAACGTGGCAGAATAATAATTACGATCCTTTAAACGAAGTATCGATCGATTTATCGAGAAACGAGATTTCGTCCAAACCATTATTTTTACAAAACAATAAGATTTTAAAGGACGAAGAAAAATATACGTTGCAAAATCAAACGTAAATCACACGTATAATAATTACGATTCTTCTAAACGGAATATCGATCTATTCGATTCGTCGAGAGATTTCGTCCAAACCATTATTTCTGTAAAACAATAAGACAGTAAAAAGACACGAAGAAAAAATATACGTTGCAAAATTGAATCAAATATGAAATAATAATTACGATCCTTTAAACGAAGTATCGATCGATTCGTCAAGAAACGAGATTTCGTCCAAACCATTATTTTTTTAAAACAGTAAGATCTTAAAAAAAAACAAGAAAAAATATACATTGCCATAAACCAAGAATCGCACTCATGATAATTACGATCCTTTAAACGGAATATCGATCGATTCGTCAAGAAACGAGATTTCGTCCAAACGATTATTTTTGCAAAACAATAAGATTTTAAAGGACGAAGAAAAATATACGTTGCAAAATCAAACGCACGTATAAATCGCACGTATGATAATTACGATGGGACGAGATTTCGTCCAAAAGATTATTTCCCTTTAAAAGCAGTAAGTAAAGAGGAACACGAAGAAAAAATATACACGTAGAAAAATTGAACGAAACGGATACACCGTGCGCGAGTATCGCATAGAAATGGGAGAATCGACGAATCTAGACACGGAATAACAAGAGCGACGATGGAACGCGATATTTCATTTCTATCGTCCCGCCTCTAAACCTCTGAAATTCCCCGGAGCGGCGTCGAGTCGTTTAACCACGCGCCTGGGCGAGAGATATCGACCTCATTATCGGGACGTATCACCGGCAATGAAACGTAAGTCGCCAAACGCGCAACGGATCCCGATGAAAAGACAGGCCACGGTAGACTGGGTGTTCATTACGGGCGGGCCCGCTATAGGAATCCATTAACGCGTGAGACGTTGGCGGTGGCGATGAAACCGAGCATAATGCGCCGCCACCTCGTATCTGCGAACGAACGGCCACGAGGCGAGGCGGCGAGGAGGGGGGCGGAGGGACCGAGGGGTTCGGTGGAACGTGCCTCGTTAAGGGAAACACAGGACACAGGGTGTAAGGGTGGCCCGAGGCAGGGGGTGTTCGTCGTCGTTAAACCGTACCGGGAATATCGCCGTTCAATTTCGCTCCTCGCGCTTCGCAAAAAAAAAAAAGAAAAAAAAAAAAGAAAGAAAGAAAAAAAAGAAGAAGAGGGAGAGGCCGCTTGCCGCTGGTATCGGCAGTTCTTTTTGATCTCGCTAAAGAATTCATTAAGTTTTGCGGCCGCGGTTAGGTATTAATACGCGGGGGGTTGGAAAATGCGCGGCGCGTTTTATGCTCGGCCGAGCACGAGGCTTGGCTGCTGGAGAGGCAGGTGGATCTCTTTTCACCACCTCCTCTCCCCTTTGTCTGCCGCATTCTCCTTTGTCCCGCTGTTGCTCGATTGTCTATCGATGGGCTCTTTGATATTTCCATTCGTTTGCCGCTTCGCGCCGATCCCTTTCTCGAGACGCGAGACAACAACATTAAATGTTAAAATGTGAGAGAAATATTCGAATCGATATCCTCGAGAAAGAGGAATTGATTGAGAATTGGTGTAAAATTTCGACACCACGTTGCTTGCTTTTTCTTGGCGTTGATGAGCCGCGACGCGAAGGTCGGAAAATAGAGAGGTCGGGGGAGGGGGGAGTTTGGGTTGCTTCACGCTGTTGGAGTGCATTTGGCCATCAAATAACATCGGCAGCGCCTATAACCGGCTTACGTCCCGACATAAAGTCGGCTTGGCCTTCTCCTACTTGCACGGTCCTTCCTCGCCACATCTCGAACCACTAACTCGTGATCAGGCCATCGCCCATACCACCACCCTCCGTATCAAGAGTTGCGGCTCTTGGAGGGCTTAAGCTCGCGATATCAGTTGATTGGGTCTAGAAAGTATCGTCGGGAAAGAGGATTCGTTTCGCTCACCGATTCCCTCTCCGTCCTTTCATCTATCCAGGAGAGAGAGAGAGCGTGAGATTTTCTTTTAAAAAAAGATCTTTCTTTTAAAAAAAGATCTTTCTTTTAAAAAAAGATCTTTCTTTTAAAAAAAGAAATCGGTCGATTTCGTTAGACAGTCGAACCACTTACGAATAAATTTTTCGCGCGTTCCCTTTCCGCGGTATTCGATCGGAAACGGACGCCTTCCATCCCCATTATCGGCCTTCCCCGAATGCTTCCAATTAAACTTTCCTCCGCCGTTCTCCGGGCCCGAACGATATTTTTCCGGATTACCGAAGATACGTTTCGGCCGCTATCTACATGGGCGGATTGGACGTGGAAGGGGCCAATAACTTGCCAATATCGGCATTACTGGCGCACTGAGCGCAATATAAACGTTTATGGCCCAATGCGCGCCCATCCGAACCCCTGTCCATTCGATCCACTGTTTTTCCAACAGTGGCTCTCAACTTTTTACACATGTACACATATATAACTCTTTTATATATTTACAAGTCGGCCTTCATAGCCGCGCTATTTTCATCGATCGTCGTTCGAAACCTTTCTTTGAACGCGCGCGTTTGCCACGTCTGAAACGTTTCCCTGTACACCCTATATAATATATATATAGAATGAGAGCTACTGGTCAAGAAGGAAAGACGAGAGCGAGCATCGGTAGCCAATGTGGCTGCGATACGAATACCGTCTCTCTGACCCGTTCCTCGACATCCCCCTCCCCCTTGTCGACCACGACTACGTAGCCTCTCCTCTGTCCCCGTTGCCCTTTCGCGGTCGCCGTGTGTAAGGGCGCGCCACCGCCCGGGACACTTAATGTTTCTCTATCTGTAGTGGTCAGGGCGAGACAATCTGGTATATTGTTATATACGACATTGCGAGGGAGGGAGGGAGGGAGGGAGAGAGAGAGAGATATCACCAATTACCAAGCCCGAGCCGAGAGTTATTGAAAAGATCTTCCCACAGGAGAGACCTTGCTGGAAATCGCGCTTTCCTACGGCTAATGAACACCGATTACGCTTCCCTTCGCCATTTATCTCTCCTCGCGACAACATTCCTCCTTTCTTTCCTTCCTTCTGGAGCAAATATTTCGTCCCAATTGTTTGCTTACACGCGATTTATATACGATAAAAAGGGAATATTATCGATAAGCTCGGCTCGCGCGTTAATTATTCCCTCCTTTGGATCGCGCACCACCCCAGCGTCGCCATCAATTTCGCCACTTTCGCCCGGCAACAAGGTGTCCTCCCGCTTCCCCTCCTGCTTGGCGGAGGATCCAAAAGACTTCTCTCCGCCTTCCGTGGAAATGGTAATGCCTCGCTTTTACGATCATCATATTTATAAATGAGAGGCCGGATGTGGAAGCCCCTGCCTCGACCCCGATGAAAGGAGCCCTGTTAATTGGGAATACTGATGGCAGCAACGGCGAACGCGGGAGAGCATCGTCGTCGTCGGATCGATGCCGCCCCGATGTCTTTCAACCCTCCTTCCCTCTTTTCGTCTATCCTCGACGACGGCGGCGGCGGCGGTGGTGGTGGTGGTGGTGCCTCGGTTTCATCTTCTCTCGGCCACCCACGCAAGATCATGGCGCCGGATAAGACCCGTGGGACGCTGTCAAAGGGAGCTTATATTTATGAGACTTTCGGCAAACAAATGGATAAATCTAATATCACGGAAGCGGAACGAGCAAGCTCCTTGAGAACGTCCCACCGTCTTCCGCCGCGGATTCTCCGCTTTCTAACGCCGGCTTGACAACGGCAAACTTTCGGATTAACGAGTTTCGCGTCAATGGATAAGATATCGATTATAATTTTCCCAACGGGGATTATATCGAGGTAAGTCGATTCTTTTATCCGTAGTTGGATCGAGTTTGAGGTCGGATAACCTTAACCAGAGATTTCCAAGTTTTGGTCGTCGAGAAATTCTTCCAATACTTTAAAAACATAAATGAATCGATATGGTAGACGGCTTTCAATTAATTTCGATTAATTTTAATTTTTGTGCAGCAATGTTTTTTAATGGAATATTTTTGTTTTTCCCAACCAGAGATTTCCAAGTTTTGGTCGTCGAGAAATTCTTCCAATACTTTGAAAACATAAATAAAAATGAATCGATATGATGGACGGTTTTCGATATTTCGATTAATTTTAATTTTTGTGCAGCAATGTTTTTTAATCGATTTCTTGACAATGGAATATTTTTGTTTTTCCCAACCAGAGATTCGCGCGTTCCAAGTTTTCGTCGTCGAGAAATTCTTCCAATACTTTGAAAACATAAATAAAAATGAATCGATATGATGGACGGTTTTCGATATTTCGATTAATTTTAATTTTTGTGCGGCAATGTTTTTTAATGGAATATTTTTGTTTTTCCCAACCAGAGATTCCAATTCACGCGTTCCAAGTTTTTATCGTAAAGAAATTCTTCCAATACTTTAAAAATGAAATAAAAATGTAAATAAAAATGAATCGATATGGTGGACGGCTTTCAATTAATTTCGATTAATTTTAATTTTTGTACAGCAATGTTTCTCGATATTTCTTGGCAGAGGGATACTGCTGTTTTTTTCTCCAAGCACCCAAATATTTAAGGATTAAGTTTGAGATCGGATAACAATTCTCTTTTCCAGAGATTCCAATTCACGCGTTCCAAGTTTTTATCGTCAAGAAATTCTTCCAATATTTTATTTTATATTTAAAAACGTAACAAAAGAGAATCGATATGGTCGGCTTTCAATTAATTTCAATTAATTTTAATTTTTGTACAGCGATGTTTCTTAATCCTTTGGCAGTGGGATGCTGCTGTTTTTCCCAACCAGAGATTCCAAATCACGCGTTCCAAGTTTTTATCGTAAAGAAATTCTTCCAATTACTTAAAACGTAAACAAAAGTGAATCGATAATTCAATTAATTTCGATTAATTTTAATTTTTGTTTCTCTATAGCAATGTTTCTCGATATTTGTTGGCAGAGGAATGCTGCCGTTTTTCCCCGAGCACCCAAATATACGTGATTGGAGATACGCCCAGCTCCAATTTGGCTTCCGATTTGTCTTCGTTTAACGCGTTGATTGCCACGTCACCCGTTCGACGAAGGATCTTTGTAAATATTTGGAAAGATGTTCCACAGGAATGTTACAAAAGTGATATAAAAACTTTAATTTTATTAAAAAGATTACTTAGAATTACTTGGAAAACTCCTCCACTTTTCTTTTTTCGAAATTTTAACGAAACTTCTTACTCGAGTTTAAACATTCGAATTGTTCGTATTACAGTTCAGCTATGGAAACAAATGATGAGACTGTTCTTGCGTTACGTTGGATTTCAGCCTCTTCTTATTTCCTTAGTTGATCATTCGGTCCGAAATTGAACAATTTCACTTGTTGGAATACAATCGTATTTCATCTCGACTATTCCAGCTCGTTCGTTTTCACGGTCAAGGGGGCTGCTGAAAAAAAGAGCATATATAGTGGGAAGGGAGGGTGCCGTTTCGTGCCGCCATTAAAGACGCTATAAAAGAACGAATCTCGATGGCAGGCGAAATTTGTCGGTATTAAATGAATAACCCATAAAAGTGGGTGGAAACGCTGTTATTTTCCACGCACTTATATCCCTCTTAACTCTATATCGATAGAGTTTCTTGTCTTTCTTGTCTTCGCAACGAAAAGATTATCAACCGACTATAATATTATAGAAAACGGTGGTAAAAAATTTCTCGATCACGCCTACCCTTTCCTATCCTCCATCTTGGAATTCCATATCTTGGAATTCCATATCTTGGAATTCCATATCTTGGAATTCTTGTTGCTCGATTTTCGAGAAACTCGAACAGATTCGCGCATGGAAGCTCGACGGCCGCATTCAAAGTTGGAGAAGAAAGACCACCAATGGCGGCGCAAACGAGAGAGAGAGAGAGAGAGAGAGCGAAAAGGACAAGGGGTCGATTGTGAAAGACACTGCGTATAATAATAATAATAATAATAACAAGGCCTGTTCGAGACGTCTCCTGGCGGACAGTGGGCCGACTTGTGGCCGCGACGCGCGATGCCGAGATTTCGTGGACTATTAGCAGCTCCCTTTCTCGATCGGCTGCGTTTAACGAGGCGAACGACTTTCGCGGCCCGCTTTCAAGATATTTCGAGACCTCCCTCCCTCCCTGGCGAATGAATGGAACGGAACGGTTGTAATAATTATCGATTTTTCGGAAAATGAATAAACGAGTAAAAGTAAAATCGGCGGGGAAAATTTATATCGGCCAAGGGACAAATGACTCTCGCCAGTTAGTTAAATTATCACAGTTAGCTTCACACGTAATAATTTCGATAATAGGGACTCGTTGCGTAACCTCAAACGGAAAGCGGAAAATTTTAATAACATGGATCGAGGCACGAACCCTTCCAACTCGACGATCCTCGAGCGTTTCGCGATCGTTGATTAAAAAGAAATCGGGAGAGAGCCAAAGAGAGAGAGAGAGAGAGAGAGAGAGAGAGAGAGAGAGAGAGAGAGAGAGAGGGATTTAAAACTTCCACGGTAAGAAATTCCTCGCTTCCCCCTACCTTTCCTCCGAATCAATCTCGTGATCGTCCGATACCAGTTGGAGCATGCCTTCCTCGAGGCCGAGGGCGAACGATGAGAGCTCGGTGACGGCGCGTTGCCGCGCGTTGCCGTCCGTTTGCCCCCACCACCCGGCCAGCAACGTGTACCTAAGGATAAAACCTACCCTCGACCCGCCGAGGGTAGCCGCCGACCCTGCCGAGGAGACGTACGCGTTGCCCGACTCGACCACTCTCCACGTAAGGAGGGGGGAGAACGCGGAGAAGAGGTACTCGTTCACGAGGATATTCGACGGGGAGACGAAGCAGGCCGATTTCTTTTACGAGAGCGTGCGTAGGCAGGTGATCCACCTGCTTCTGGGCGAGAGTTCGACGGTGATCGCTTACGGGGCGTCAAACACCGGCAAGACGTACACTCTGTACGGGACCCCGGAGGAGCCTGGCGCCATACCCCGCTCGATCGAGCTGTTGTTCTCGGCCGTCGACTGCACCCTCGCCCCGTGGTACAAGATCGCGGACGACAACACGGTGGTAGCGTTGGACGAGCCAGAGCGCGCCCTCGAGATATCGAACAGAACCAGCCTGATAAATCGGAACGTGATGGCCAAGGAGGAGTACACGCAGGCCCGGTTGTCCCTCGACAACTCGAACCCCCGCCTCGCCGAGACCGAGGAGAGGGATCTGTGGAGCGACGGGTGCATCTCCTCCGTGTGGATCTCGGTCGCCGAGATCTACAACGACAACGTGTACGATCTTCTGATCGGCCACGAGCAGGAGAGAAGGCCGCTCAAGGTGACGACGCGAAGGGACGGGTCGACGTTCCCCAACGGCTTGAAATTCGTCCACGTGGCGACCGCCCTCGAGGCATGCCAATTACTCATCCTCGTCCAGTCGAGGATGACGGTCGCCGCCCCTACCGCCGAGTCGTCCAACCCGTCCCAATCCCACACCTTCTTCACCCTCAAGTTGCTCAAGTACGAGAAGGAGAACAGGCCGGACACGGTGCGGGTTAGCACGCTGACGTTCTGCGACGTGGCCGGGTCGAGGCGCGTGAAGAGCAGGGACGAGGCGGGTGGCTGCCGCTCGGCTGCCGAGTCCCGCAACATAAACAACAGCTTGCTGGTGCTTGGAAGGTGTTTGAAGACGTTGCGGGACAGTTACTCGTCCGGCGACCACGTGGCGGGCCCGTTCCGCGAGTCCAAGCTGACCAGGATACTTCAGAAGGTGTTGACGGGTAGGGAGAAGTCGAGCTTCGTGGTGACCGTAGACATCGGGATGGACGCGTTCGCCGAAACGTCGAGCGTTCTCAATTTCTCGGCGATGGCCAAGAGGCTGGGCGAGTCGAGGTTGTTGAGGAGGACAGCGTTCTCGGTAACCACCCCCCGAAAATCGTCCCCTCTGCCGTTGCCCGCTCTCGGCCACCACCAACAGGCCACCAAGAGGACGATCGCGATCGACTCGGAGGTGTACGAGCGGCTGAGGAGGGAGAACGAGAGGTTGAGGGAGGAGGCGGAGCTGTGGAGGCGCGGCAGGGAGGAAGGGGTCTCGAGGCACACGCAATCGGACGTCTCTTGCCTCGATTACGACCGGTTGGGGGAGAGGAACAGGGTGTTGGCGGAGCGGGTGCACGCGTTGGAGGAAGGGAATTTGAATCGGGAGTACGAGATAAGGCAGGAATTGGTGGATCGTTACTCGGTCGCGATCGAGCGTTTGGAGTCGTGTTGGAGGAAGCGCGTGCAGGACGTCGAGGACGAGGGGAGGGATCTGTTGAATTGGTCGGTGAGCCAGGTGGAGTCGTTCTACAAGGAGCGGATCGACAGTTTGATGCGCCGCGGACGGGCAGGCGACGAGGGGGGGGGGGAGGAGAGCGGCGGGAGCAAGAAACGAAAGAGGGAGGAGGGGGAGGAAGACAGGGGTATGCGGAGGATATGCGAGGATCTGGAGACGGAGAACGCTATGATCACGTCGAAGGTGGTCGTTCTGAGGGGGATGGTGCGCGATCTGAGAAGGGAGAACGAGTTGTTGGTAACGGGCAGGAACAAGTGCAGCTTCGAGTTGGCGTTGACCAAGGAGAAGTTGAAAGGTTTCCACGACCTGATACGCGCCCATTTCCCCGAGTTGTTCGCGAAGATTGGTGACGAAGAGGGCGACATCGGTTGCCTCGTGTACGAGTTGAAGCGTATGCTGGACGAGAAGACGGAGGACATCGAGTCGTTGGAGAACAACCTGAGCCGGGCCTCGGAGGATTACGTGAAGATGGTGACGAAGACGATCGACGCGGAGAAGGAGTTGCGCGAGACGAGGAGCAGGCTGCAAGAGGTGTTGTCGAGGGCGAAAGATTTCGAGAACGAGGTGAAAGAGAAGACGGACCTCGCCAACGAGTTGCAACTCCAGTTGCAGTTGTTGAGGAAGGAATTGGTCGAGATACGGGAATGTGAGAGCGGTTACGTTGTTACTAGTTTGAAATCTGTCGAGAAAGGGGGACCCCCGCGGCGTGATCTGACACGGAAATATGTTTACAGCGATGACCCGTTCTCGAGCGACAACAACAGCGAGAACAACGCGGAGCTAGCCGCGTGCCGAGAAGCGGGCGGAAAAGCGGATCGTTGCTCGTACGACGATTACGATTACGATAAAAAGAGGGTGTCGTTGAACGCTATGGAGTCGGATGTGTCGGATCGCCACACGTTCAGATCGAGCGACAGCGGTATAAAGGAGGATTCCGGGATCGATTGCACGAGTCGTAGATCGACCGGTGGCCACGATAATTCTATCCTCGTCGAAAGGGCGAGGGAAAACTCCACCCAGACCGACCCCCTCTTCCCCCAAACTGCCCCCAACGGCCACCGCGAAGGGAAACGCTCGAAAAACGCGGCGTCGAATCGCGAAGGAGGAGGAGGAGGAGGCGTCGAGTTGGAACGTTACGTCAAGGAGGAGGAGAACTACGACGTCGACGAGGACGAGGACGAGGACGAGGAAGAGGAAGAGGAAGAGGAAGAGGAAGAGGACGAGGACGAGGACGAGGACGAGGACGAGAACGAAGAGGAGGAGGAGGAGGAGGAGATCGTACGAGGAATATCGTACGGGAAGGAATTGTCGCATCGCGTGAACGACATGAGATCGGTGATAGACACGTTGAAACGGATCGCTGATGTGAATAAATCGGAGGTGTCGGAGTGCAAGAACAAATTGTTGTCGTGCGAGGCGAAAATGGCCGAGTTGGAAGAGGAGAACGAGAAACTGACGAGGATGGTCGAGATAGACTCGAGGAGATACAACGAGCGGATCAACGAGCTGACCGAGGAGCTGTTGGTCAAGGAGGAGGACGATAATCACAGTTTGAACAAGTTGGAGAATTGTTTGAAGAAGTGCGCCTATCTGGAGAATCAATTGGCCGTGCTCCATCTGGTTCACGAGAGGACGGTGAAATATTTCTCAAGAAGGCAGAAAGCGGAACACGCGGCCGAGATCGACGAGATCTTGGAGAAAGATATGGGGGGGGAGGGGAATTCGAGGGAGGGGGCGCGCCACGATCTGCTCAGGTTGCAACAATTGCGCGAGAGGATCGACGAGTTCGAAATCGTTTTGGAAAAGTGTAAAGAGGAGAGGAACAATTATCGCGCCCAGTTGCAGCAACAATTGGAGACGCAGTCGATTCTCGAGACGAAATTGAAGTGGTTGTCGACGGAAATTCGAAGCAGGGACGACGAGCTGATCTCTCTCAAGATGGAGATGGACGGTGTGGCGGTGGTGAACGACGAGAACGACGAGAAGGTGAAAAGTTTGGGGGAGGAAATCGGCCGATCGTGCGAGAACGTCCGCCGCGTGAGGGAGAGGTTGACCTATTTCGAGGAGACGAGGAAAAACTTGGAGGAGACGTTAGCGGATAACGTTCTCGATCCCCGAACGAGTTATCCGATTTTACGGGATTTCACGCGGGCGAAGAAGACGTATCGCGGGGAGGGTGAGAGCAACGAGGTGTGTGACGAGCTCTGCACGATAAAATTGCAGCTGCGGGAAAACGAACGGGAGATGATCTCGTTGAAGAAACATCGGAACGACATGGTGAAAAAGTACGAATGCACCGTGCAAAGGTTGCGGATCGAGATCGAAAGGATGAGGAAAAAGTTGATAAATTTGCAGAAACTACTTTTAACGAATTTCGCGTGGAGGTATAGGAAACTCTTGAACAGAAGGAACGAGAGATGTATTATTTTCCAATTGGAAAAATTGACCAGCTCGAACGATCGCGACTGGATATTGACGCGTATCAAGAAACGAGTAAGCGACGAGGAATTGCCGATCGTCGAACGATCGATCGCTAGCCCGCGCTACGCCGATTCCCAATCTTCCGTGAGAAACGAGGAATTCGATACTATCGGTGCATACGAGTCGGAGGAATCTTACCAAGTAAGTAGTACTTTCTCCCCCACTTCTCTCTCGAGAGATCGGAGAGATAGGATTTCAAGTTTTTATATCCTTCGAAAAAGAGACACTCGTCCTAGGTCTCGTACGTTCATGTTTACGAACGTACGTGTATACCGATAAGTGTGTGTATATTATTATAACCGTTCCTTCCTTGTCTTATACTCTACAGTTTTAAACGCTTCAGACAGAGAGCAGTTTGGGTTTGAACGAGTGGAACGTAGACGGGTGTCAGATCCAGAGCGACGCCTCTGACTGTTCCGAAGTACAGTGCAGTTGCGGTATCGGTTTTAAAAATGCTGGAAGGCACGGGAGGATGTCAGGTTGGATGAAAGTTCGAAGAAGCTGCGCGAATACTTGTCTCCTGCGTCAACTCGACGGAACTCGCGCCAGCGTCGAGCAAGGATGAATCGAGGAGGATTCACGATTTTTCAGGCAAATTTCGAAAATGTCTGTATAAATTTCTTTTCTTCCTCCTCGCTACGTTTACTTACATTTATACGTTGCTTCGTTCGTCCCATTGATCTTTTTTTCTTCTTCTTTCGCTTCTTTCGCTTCTTTCACTTCTTCCTCTTCCCCTTTTAACAGTTGGATCGTATTGTTTAAACGTGTAACAGGTTGAATAAAGGAAAGGAAAGGACTATGTTCTCTTTGATCCGCGCTAGCTAGGAATCGGACGGAAGGAAAGGAGAGAGAGAGAGAGAGAGAGAGACAGAGACAGAGAGCGTGAAACCGTAAGCGAGTTATCGACTGCTCGCTGTATTATCGGGTGGTATCGGTCGTTCCCCCGGGACGAGATCTCGTGTAATGGCAAAACGTGGTTCCAACGTTCGTTACAATAAGGCCATCCCTCCCCCCCCCTCCCTCCGAGCAGAAACCTGTTTAGTTGGCTCGTACAAGGGCGGACGCCCTGGCCCGGGGATTTTATTGGCAATATGCTATAATTTCCGACATTAGACGCCGCTGACGCTTTCTGCCTCTCATTATACCCCGGCTGCGTCTCTCCCTACATGCCATCTTTTCGCGACCTTGCGCGCGGATTCTGATATATGAAATTATGATTGGGGGAACTTTTGTATATATATATATATATATATATATATATATACAAACACGCTCGACCTTTCTCCTCGGCATTATCGGCATAATATCGCTCGTGATGGGAGAGATTCGATAAACGAAACGAAATACGTCGTATCGTTACTTATCGGTCGCTCAGGGAGGGGGAGGGAATTACCGATTCGAGCAAGCCTTTTTTTCCTTTTTCTTTCTATTCTTTTCTTTTCTATTCTCTTGCCTTTTATCTTGCCCGTGTTACTCGTTTGCTCGTGTATACGCGTGTATACACGTCGCATTTGCATTTATAATTACGCGCGAAACGATCTCTTCGATTTCTTCTTTTCTTATCGCCGATCCCACCCCACGCTAAACGTACCGCAAAACTTTACCGTTTCAATTGGCAATAAGGTTTGATCGTCACGGGAAATATCATCCAATTTCCTCTCTCTGCCGGCTGCTTCGTCGTCGCTACCCCCTCAACCGTATTATCAGCTATCCCACCACCAGCCAATTTCGCGTCTGTTTTTCGTTACAGAGAGAGAGAGAGAGAGAGATGTATATATATATACCTCTTTTTTTCTTTCCTCTTTCTTTCTTTCTTTTTCTCGTTCGACAAAATTTTAACAGTGCTTTTCTTTCGTCCACCGTGTATATTATCGCTCTTCTTCTTCTTTTTCTTCTTCTTCTTCCTCTTCTTCTTCTTCTTCTTTTTTTACTTGGAACAAAGTGATGAGAGTTATCGAAAACGAAAATTCAGTGGAAAGAGTCGGTTCTGTCGGGGGGAAAAAGAAAGAAAAAAAAAAAAAAAGAAGAAAGTTTGTAATTGTTGTTCGTATTTTGTAACGCATTTAATATAATAGAGAAAACTATTGCACCTGTTTAAGCGCATTGTTAGATTCGAAAATTTAACAATAAAAATTGATGATAATTGAATGATGATTTCGATTAATCGCGGAAGCTCACGAAACGGCGTTCGATCGACGAAGGAGGAGGGTGGAGGGGGCAATTGGCGAGAAGGGGAGAAAGTTTGCTCAAGACGTTAGTTTATAATTCGGCAATCCGGGATCAGTATTTGTCACGATTAGCCGATCCTCCCTCATCTCCCTCTCGTCTCCAACGTTTCATCCCCCCTTCTTCTCCCCCAAGCGCGAGTTTTCATTAATTCCGCCAATCCTGCCCAACTATTGTCGTAGTTACGCACAATTTCGACGCAACAATGCCCTACTCCCTTCCTTCCTTCTTCGAGATTGACACTAAAGGGGTGAAACTAGGAAGGAAATGGAAGGCAACGCGCAAGGAGTTACAACGAGAATATATTTCCAGAGTTCGTCGAACCGTTTAATCGGATATCTTCTCTTTCCATCCGATGATCGATCATTTTCATCATTCTCCTTTCCTCCGAATTAAAATTTAACGACGAATGCGTTCTTGAATTCTTCAAAACAGACGCGATTCCCCGTAATGGGTCTGAACAGACATGGAAGTCATCTTCGTCGTGCTGCTCCATTTACCAATTTCGAAAGAACGTCCCTCCGGGTGAATATAAGATTCTAGGAAAATCGTCAAAGCCATAATACTAATAAATTATTGAAATTCAAAAATTTTTTAACACTTTCACAAAACTAATAAACACTTTGTGCGATAAACAAAAGAATAAATAATTTCGTGCCCACCCTTATTATTATAGAGAAAGCTGGGTCAAATCATTACGACTTTTCATTAGCTTCGACAAGTTTCCACGATTCCGTAATTCTAAGAAGAAATCTCTTTGGTTTTTTTACGCGTCGAAATTTGGGGAAACTGGCGGATTCGTATTAACCCCGCGAGAATCGACGTGACTCGATAAAGTTACTCTCTCTCTCTGGAAGAAAGAGGACGAGGAGGCCATCTTCGTGGACGAGTTTCGGGTGTATCGAGTTAACGAGGCTACGGGTTTCTAATGGCCCGGGGCTACTTATTTCGCATATCAGGCGCTAGCCAGGCCACGTAACGTTCCTATAGCGAGGGGGCGCAAGGCCAGCCAACACCTCAAGGCAAAACCGTCCGCGTATAAAAACGTGAAATATCATGGGGCATTTTCTTATCGCTGGCCGGGCCATATGTAAAAACGAATAAAATTGTGGTAAGTTGCGTCGAGGGAGAGCGGCGGTCGCTTCGGGCCACCGGACCAAATCTGATGCGTTTTGTTTTCGGTGAATAAATTTAGACATAAATCGTATCCCAACCCCCCCCCCCTCTTTTACCGATCCAATATCTCCTTCCCCTCCCTTGAAAAGAGAAGAAGAGAGGAGGGAAAAGTTTCGAAGCCTGTTGATAAAAAATTCCTTTTTTCGGGATGCACGGCCTCGATGAAAGTTTGCAACCGTTGCTCGTTGCTTGGAATCGAGCGGATTATGAAGCCCGGATAAATCGTGATTGCGTAATATCGCGCGAGCAGAATTGCGTAAAGGCAAATATGCAATAGCGGAATACGTATTGTACGATTGTCTCCCGTTTCCCACGAAATATGCCTGCCTTGCGTTTCCCGCCATTGTAACCAACCCCGTCCCGCATATATTGCCCCCGGCCGCCCCCCCCCACACTTTCCAATTGCATTTGCCTATCCGTTCTTCTTCTTCTTCTTCTTCTTCCCCTCCCTTTCCTCGACGAAGAGGAAGCGAAGGAAGAAATGGAATGGAAGAAGAGTTTATCGATCCGTCGAGGTTTTTAAAGTTGTACACGGTGTATAATAAAGGTGTATGTAGGAGAGAAGAGAGAGAGAGAGAGGGAGAGAGGAAATTGGTGTGTGGCGCGCGTGTAACAAGACGGGACGGTGGGAGGTTCGAGTGGCTATTGAGATGATGCTCGATTCTCGAGCAACCCTGACAGGAGAGGAGAGCGTACCTCTACCAGATATCGGAGGCAATGAGGCGGGCTACTTTTAACAAGACGACTTCTCTCCACTTCACCGATCCCTCCCCATCCTTCTCGATACCAAACGATGCGCTCGCTGTTGTTACGGAATCCCATAAAAATTACGAGCACCGCGACGAATCCCATTGATCCTGACCCCCTAACGAACCGTCGCTCCGTTCCCCCGCCGCGAATCGCCTTTTTTGCGGATGAATCTTTTCTCCGATCGAGAGCCCTCTTAAACGTACGTACGTGCGTGCGTGCGTACGCATTTTCCCCGAGTCGCCCGATTTCGCATTCGTTGCATTCGCGAGAGAATTATATTAATTCAAATCTATTGATTTTGACTCACTTTGGCGAAAGTTTTAAAGATATTATTTATGATTATTATATTATGGAGGCGAGGAGAGAAATATTCGCGTCACGACGCGATGATTCGTCGAAATTTATTCGTCGAAATGTGCCGCGCAATTAGGCAAATAAGCAGTCTAACTTGGAGACTAAGGTAGTGGGAGAGTGGATGGACGGGAAGGGTGTAACGACAAATAATCTCCTCCCTCTCTCTCTCTCTCTCTCTCTTCCTTCTCCGTTTCCACTCGTTCGCCGTTTCGTTTCATTTGTTCGCTCCCCCTTTCCCCGCATTCCGCATCGAACAGCAGCCCTCTAATTTGCTTCTACGAACGTGTCTCGCTTTTGATCCCGCTCTTCTCGTATTGATACCCTAACTTTGCATTAATCGGCATTGCTCCTTCGGAAAAAGAGGGGGAAGAAAAGGAAATTTCGCTTCTCGAAAGTGGAACGTCGTCCAAAGATTTCCCGAAACGCTCTGCGGACCCTCTTCGTAATGCGCTTTTTTGCCGGCAGCGAGAGTCAACCGTCAAGCGTCTCTCTGTGGAAGGGAGAGCAAGAAAAAGATGAAGGAAGGATATAAATAAGAGAAATAAGAAAATGAGAAGAAGAAGAAGAAGAGGAGGAGGAGGAGCGCGTCGGCGCTTTTGCAAGCGATCGTAAGATCGTGCACCGCGCGTTTTTTACGTTGACCACCAAGGAGAGAAGGTCTTGAAAATTCGAGAAAAAGAAAAAAAAAAAAAAATTCGCAACGAAGGAAGAATTCACGATTTGTTTTTCCACTTTCTCTCTTTTATTTTTTCGAATCGTGGTAGGCGAAATTTCGCGACTCGAAATGAAGGATTTACGGGATGTGTGTTGTATCCCATCCCCTTCCCTATGGATGGAATAAACCGTGACGATGAAGTGCGGCATGAAGTGGAGTCGTATCGGTAGATTTGTTTCGTGTCACTTGCCAGGTGTATGGCAGAGGTGTAGGGAGGGGAGAGTGGAGTGGAAAGCTTCCCTATCCCCCCCCCCTATCATCGGCAGTTTCACGTACACGCGCCGATGGATCCTTTTTTGGCGCCTCCCTCCCTCGGCGAGGGGAGAAAAAGGGGGGATGGAAACGAGGGTGGATCGGTCAAAAATCGAGTAGTGGCCGATCCGGATTCCTCTCGCGAGGCCGACGGTATAATATAAAGTTGACGGGCCGGCGGTTGTTTACACGTTGTCGTAACAGTGGCGACACGACAGTGGCTGCTATCGACAGGTTGCCGCGTTCTCGAAATGAGTTATTTTCGCGAGTGGAGGCGATAGGCGGGGAGTGAAAAAAAAAAAAAAATAGGAAAAAGGGAAAGGGAAATATCGGGTACGGGTCGAAGGAAAATATTGTCGGTGACACGCACACACACACACACACATCCCTCTTACAGCAGCGGAACACAACAAGGGTCGAAATGGGCAGCGTTATTGCGCGGGCCAACTGAAACGAGACTGGTACTGAAATCGTAGTGGCCGACAATCGCGCTCACTGGATAATGTATATCGCGCGAATTGCCACTCTGGAAATGGATCCGCGCGTTGTACGCGCGGCCGGTGTACGTAATAATCGTTGCCAACCTCGTGGGGGCCAAGGGAGGGAGGGGAGGTCCAGCCGATCGCGCTCTCGATCAACCTCGCCAATTTTATCGCCTATCCACTGTCTCTTTCTCGACAACGATGCGAATAATAGCGCGAATAATATGTAATAATAATAATAATAATAATAATAATAATAATAATAATAATAATAATAATAATAAGAGAAAACTACGAGAGAGAGAGAGAGAGAGAGAGAGAGAGAATGATTAACTTGCTCCTTTGAAAGGTAATTGTTGGTTTTGGCCTCGAGAAAAAAGAGAAACGAAAGACGTCGAAAGACGATCGTCGGAATCGTGTGGATTTATTACGGCGGGCGAAACGCGGCCGCGGTACTTGGATACGATGCTCCGTTGAATTCTGGAAAGCGGGGGAAATTGTGAAAAAAAAAGCAGGGATGGATGAAATAGGAATACGGAGGATCTTGGTGGGTGAAATTCGACGAGCTGATTCGGTGCAAGCGGATGAACATACGCGCGCCGCGTTCGTTAATAAATTCCACATACCCGTGTAACCCGGCTGCTAAAATGACTTTAATTAAAAATATATATAGGCGAGCGGGAATTTTGGTCGGGATAACATTGAAAAGGAGGAAAAGGAGGCTGCTTCGGGTCCGTTTTTCCACGTTTTTCCACGGATAGGAGGGGGCGGGGCGGGGCGGGGGGGGGGGGAGGGAGGAGGAGGAGCGATTTTCGTGAATGGCTAAGGGGGGTTCCCCTAAAAGAAAACTCCCGCCCGTGTATTCACGTTCATTATGTATATTTTTCTGTCTTATGCGGCTCGTTAAACGCGACGTGCTCAATACGCGAAAACGTCCGCCGGGGCGACCGGCGTTGCGGTACGGATTTTCATATTTCTCTTCAATCTCCACTTCAACCGCTCCAACGTACATCTGGGAAAGGTCGGACACTCGAATTCATAGGGCCGGCCACCAACGCGGGATACGTTGCGTTTACAATCGATCCGCTCTTCTTTCGCGCGAAAATTATTCTCCTCTTCCTTCGTTATTCGAGAAAACCGTCTTCTCTTGTAATAATAAATAACCCTGTAATTTTTTCCTTTTTTTAACATCTTTCGGAATCGATCCATTGCATTTTCCTTTTTCTACGACACCAGTACGAAAGGACAAAGTTACGCAGTTTTCGGCCGCGAAAAGGGGTAATTCTTCCTTCGTTACTCGAGGAAACGATCTTCTCTTGTAATAATATAATAATAAATAACCCTGTAATTTTTTCTTTTTTTTAACATCTTTCGGAATCGATCCATTTTCCTTTTTCTACGAGACCAGTAGACCAGTAATCGAGCGAAAGGACAAAGTTTTCGGGCGCGAAAAGGGGTAATTTCTTCCTTCGTTATTCAAGAAAATGATAACATTGTAATTTTTTTTTCTTTTTAATATCTTTCGGAACCGATCGATTCATTGCATTTTCCTTTTTCTACGAGATGAGTAAACCAGCGATTGAGGGAAGTTTTTGGGCGCGAAAAGGGGTAATCTCTTCCTTCGTTACTCGAGGAAACGATCTTCTCTGTCGTTATAATAATAAATAATTTTTTCTTTTTTTTAATATCTTTCGGAACCGATCCGTGCATTTTCCTTTTTCCAGGAGACCAGTAGACCATTAATTGAGCGGAAAGGGCGAAGTTTTCGGGCGCGAAAAGGGGTAGTCACGGGTTAACGCGCGAGACAGCGTGGCGGTGGCGATCCGTCAGCGACGCCATAACGTATAAGCGGAGCGATGATAACATCAGCGGCACTTATAATGCAAATTAGCTGGTGACACTCGACTCGGTAACAGAGTAATGTAATGCGCGAATAAATAGCAACAACTGGCCGGGCGCATCGCGCTGTCAAACGCGCCCTGAACTCTCATAAAGCACCGTTGGCTGCGCCAATTCGTCGGCGTGGGCGTGAGTTGTAGGTATGCTTCTGATGGAAATATTGACTATTACGCGCGACCGGGAATGTGTATCATTGAATTGCCACCGCCATAAATATGCCGAAATTCTGCCGGCAGCGTTTCATACTTTTGATTTATCCGCACGCGATACGCCATTACGTACGTGCCCACCACCCCTTAGGGGGGAGGGATCCTTGGGCCTACTCCCTGCCTCCTTTTCTCCTCTCTCGCACTCGATTCCAATTAACAACAGTTTACTGCAAAAGTTCTCACCGTATTCGGGCTTGTTTGACTACTTATGAACGATCTTCGTATTTGGAAAGATATTCTTCAGGGTGTAATTAAATTATTAAATTCATAATAAAAAATAATTTATTAAGAAAATTTTAAAACATCCTACATATGTCGATACAATTATGCAAAGCTGAGGTTGATCAATTTGAACAAAGAGTTGTCCTTTTTAAATTCCTTCGTGCGTTCGATCCGTTTGTCGTCTTTTATCCGAATAACACAATTTTCATGCAGTACTTATACCAGAATTATTTTTTCGAACGGCGATATTATGTTGATAATCCTAACAAGGATTTGCAGCTAATAATTCTCTAAATCTTCTAATTTTGGGGTATCACGAGTCTCATGGCGATACGACGATTAGATAGTTTATGAACGTGTATCGTGCTCCGACACGATTACCTGATATTGTGAGATAATAATAGATAAGCGACACGAATAATTTATGTACAATCCACAACTAAGAAGTACACTTGTTAACTAATCAAAGGACATTCATGTTATCCAAATTAAAATATCCAAAATATACCATCAGTATACTATTATATATATATATAAATCATTTAAAAATTATATATATATATAAATCAGTACTACTATTCAATACTATTATCGACATACAATTATTATTATCGATACTTTTATCGCGGACGCGAACAGTAAATGGAAACAAATGATGAGACATCATTCTTGCGACCATCAGACTCGCATTACTAACCCTTTGCTCTCCAGCAAAGCTTGATTCTCCTGAGATTGTCGCGGCAACTTGGCGACAATATTTATTTACGTTTGATTCTTTTAGAATATCGCTTCATAAATAAATTCCTAAGCTCTTTACCGAATGGAGTGCTAAAATATAGGCTAAAATATAGGGTTAAAATAAGGGCTAAAATATATAATAAATAATAATAATAAGGTAAAAGTGTCGGAGCACACTTGATCCAGCGAAGGAGATTTCGTTAGAAACACGCGTGTTAAAGAAAAAGTTGAAGCGAATTCGAGCGGGTAAACGATACGTGCCAATCCTGTGCGCTCGAATTAATAAACGGAGATAAAGAGGGTTGGCTCGACTAATGACGTATTTGCTCGAGAGAGCGGAGTGCACGAGTGCGCGTTAAAATTTGCCTTGTAAACCGTTTTTCATGACTACTTGAACCGATTATTAAAATTCGACCCGTTCGAATTAAAATTCGCGGAGACGTCGATTTTCGAATTAAAAGAAAGTTGAAAACGAGGTCTTCCTTTCGAATTGATCATCGATCCCGTCAACCGAGAAATGGAAATCTGGTTTTCGATGAATTAGCGAGGTATCGATAGCACCGGTTACTGTGTTATTAATAGAGCGACATGTGTTGCAGATCGCCCCCGTTGTATCGATACTCCCGTCCAATTGCGCGTTAATTATTGGTGCCCTGCGCCTGACAATAACGCGAATATTGATGAGATTATCAATAATTTCCCCGCGGGTTATTCCCAATGCGGTTCGCGGCCATCTCGCTTCAATTTGCATGCGATGAATGACAATCGATAATCGGAACCTCCTCCCCTTTCCCCTCTCTCTATCAATTTTATATATATATATATATATATATATATATATATATATATGTACGTTACACACTTTGAAATTTCATCGAAGATATCGAAGAAATGGATGGAAAAAAACACGCGTTATTCCAAGTAAGTAATTTCATTGGTTTATAAGAGGATCTTGAGACGGGACTGTTCGTTCTGTTCTAGGAGAACGGCCAGGAAAGTTGGGAGGGAGGGGGACTTTAAACAAACATCATCTAGTTTAGCGAGGGGTTGTATCGGGTATACACGATCTCGTGTAAACATGACAGATCGAGTCGAGCCACTCGAAACATCGAATGAAGGGCTGGTAGTTTTCTTAAGTCGACTTGGAAGCCCCTTTAAGACCGGTTAAAGCGGCTTTTGATACCGGCTCGTAATTTTCGCGTATTTATTTCGGCTCGCTGTCGATCGATTAAGCTCCCTCTCCTGCTCGAACGAAAATAATCGATTCAGCGATCACGATATTATTATATATATATATAATAATAATAATAATTTAGTAGAAGGATCGAAAACGAATATATATTGCTTTCGAGTTGGAAACAATGTCGAAAAGGTTGTTGGAGATTCGTGTCCCAGGCGGCAGTCTCGAGACTGGCGCCAGACCATTCCCCGTCTGTTTGGAGGATGAAGTATCTGGTTGGCTTTTCCTCCGCCTAAATCCGTGGAGAAGCTTCCGTTCGACCCTCCAGGGACGAGCACTCGAAGGGTACTCGATCCATCGACGAGAGGACCGACTATCGTCCGACTTGCAAGTCATACGCGCAACAGGGGACAGGCAGCCGCTCGTGTTTTCTTTCGAGCGGAGTGGGTATCCCTCCGAGGGGGGGGGAAGTTTATTTACACGTATCAAGACTCCCGCCGTCTTTACGATCGCCCACGGATCGGATCTGCGTTAATGGCGCAACGTGTTTTCGCAGGGCAAACACAGAAGCGCTTTCATTTCGAACGAAATGGAGATGGAGATGGAAATGGAAATGGAAATCGAGGCGATCTCTTATATCGTTGTATTGGAAAGAATATTATGGAATTTCCAAGGTTTATTGGTTAAGTTGGGGGAGGAAGGAAGCGCGCGGGCGATGCGAACAATGGCGGGTCCCGCGAGCGGAGAAATACAAAGGTAGTCAATAATGCGTGTGATTTGTGCAATAGGCGGCCGCTGCACGTGCAGCCGGCGCAACGCAATTCGACGCCCCGAAATCGTTCTACCTCGAAACATCACCGATGCACATGTGCGCCCACTGCGATATCCGAGTTGTATCGAGCGCATCCGTGTTACGCGCATTCGTGCTCGTCATTACGTGCAGCGCTTGCTCGATACCGTAATCCACCCGTCATCTCCCTTATTATAGTTGATTTAATCGATAATAATTTCGAAACGAATTTCCTTCTTTGAGATTACGATCGCGAAAGGGAGGAGAATTATCATCGATCAAAGTATAATTTAATAACGGAAAGATATATTAGGTAGGCGATATATAGGTGAAATTCTCTCAAGGGCGATTAATCGGACGGAATAAAGAGGAACGAACATCGAGCGCGATAATTAACCGAAAGCTGCGCCCGGTAATTTCGACGAGTCGTCGGTTGAACGGGAATGCAACGATCTCGATTTCGTCCTGCCGGTCGAAACGATGGACCAGTCATCCGTGCAGAAGGGGGAGCTGTGCACATGCACGCAGCGCTCACCGGAGGCGCCGCTGCCGCATCGATGCGTGCACAGGTCCACGTTTCGCGCTCGTGCCGTTGATCGTACCGACATCGACGATAGGGGATAGGCTACATATAATTATGGAGGGACCGTGCTCCATTTCACACGTCACGCACCGTGCGACCGCGTCACACGGCCAACGCCTCGCCATCCTGCGTGCCGCTCCATGCATGCGATTCCACCGCTTTGCATTTCACGCGAGAACGAGCCTCGCCTCCATTTCCAAAATTCCTCCTCCTCGAGACGTGTTACGTGTATATATATATATTCATCGTAAGCCAGAACACAGTTCTCTTAAATCGAGGTAGAAATTAAAATTTAATTTCACAATACTTTTTCTTCGAAGCAAGCAAAGCACGCGCAAATAGTTATCGTTCGTTGCAACGCGACGAGAGAGTTGGAATGGAAGACGCGGCAACAGGGTGGGGATAGATGTATCGACGACGTTGCCAGTGGTGCGGGGAACAACGAGTAGAGCGACAGACGTTCGACGATCGTACGCATACAGGCGCGCGCGCGTGTAAAGCGATTGAACAGCGAATGATTCAATTTGTCAGACCAATGAGTTTGTCAGGTGGTACTCCATGCCACGGTGTGCAACGCGCAAGAGCTCAAATTGGATTTGATTTAACGCCGCGCGTATTGCCGCGCATTACACACTAGAAATATCGCAATTTCTCGCACCCCATCCAATATCGCTTCTCCCGCAGTTTACAATAGATAAAGCGTCGAATTTGTCACGTGTATTCCATGCCTTTTATTCTCTTTCGATAATAACGCGAAACCACCGCGCTGTCGAATTAATTTTTCGATACCGTCTTAATTATATATATATTCTATATATATATATATATATATATATAGTATATATATATAGAAGCTCGTTACGTTTCCCCTGGTTACAACACTCCCTTTTTAACACGAGTTGGGCGCAAGAGATACCTACAACCCCGACAACCCCGATGGTGTTGTTTCCCTATGGAACGAACGACACTGCCTCGACTTAATTAAATGGCTTAAGTCCTGACGAAAATCCAGGGTGGGGTCGATACGGCTGCGGGAAAAATATTTCAACTGGATTAAGAACATAAGCTTTAGAAAAAGGTTACGAAGGAGGAGGAGGAGGTTCGGTATAGCCGGGAGCGGGTATAAATTCTAATGTGGCGGCATTATAATTGCGCGGTTTACGTTCGCCGCCGGCCAACCGGCTGTAACCGGGTCCAAATTAGCGACGATCATTATTTATGTCTCGCAAGGAAAAGGGGTTAAAATGGCCACTCGTTGCCGTGCAACCCGTAGCCTCCTCCGACCCGGAAGACAAAGGGTGGACGCACTCGAGGAAAGGGACCATTATTTATGCGAACGAAACCAGTGCCGAATTAGAGCATCCTCCCCCACCTCCCCCTCGCTTTTCATTTCCTAGAATATCGAGATTTATTTCGCACGAAACTTGGTGCTGGCATCCACCTCGAAGAATGTAACATCCTCGAAGATAATTGACTCGAACGATCTACAGAATTTTTTCTCCCTCCTTTTACGCCTCCTTTACGCGTCGATTCGTCGATCGATCGATCGAGTGCAACACGTGGCGAGAAGGCGTGTTCCCCTCTCTCGAGTAATAATATCCCCTCGAAGACTCGGAAGACGCGAGGTAAATACGAAATCAGGTTTGTTCGTTTCGATAACGGCAAGCGCGCCAACCGGCGTTTTTCAACAAACTTTCAGCGCTCCGGACGCGGTAATTTATAGGGCACCGTGACACACTGTCTGCACTTTATAACTGGGCTTTATGGCGCGGGGCAAACAAGACCGACTGATAAGTAGCTATCTACCATGTTAAACATGTTATCCTAACGCGTTACAGACGTGTCTACGCCGAAGCGCAGATAAGCAACAAGTGTGCACAGTTCACATCGAGCCATTTGGGAAAAGGTATTGCGTACTCGCTACACGTTAATTGTTCACCGTCCCTACGGAGTTCCCTTTCCTTCCTTCCTTCCTCTTCCCTTCTCTTTTTTCGGTCGATCGAGACGACGTTTTTCGATCACGAGGAAGAGTGTCGTCGCAATAATGCGGGAGAACGAATCGAGTTTGGATGAATATCGGCGCGGCGTAATAAAAGGAGATAGTGGAATGGAGTAGAATGGAGAGGCTGAGAAGGGCCATATTTCACGGAAATAGCCGATGAAGTCTCTCCTTATGGTCAGCAAATATAATAAAGTCAGGGTCCGTATATACGTGCTTATGGCCTCGAGCCATGCCAGACCCTAAGAAAATGCAACGGCGTGCCCGGGCAGGAAAAGAGGGAGGACCCCGATCTCCTCATATTTCCTGATTTTCCGCCAATAAACCCCATTACTATTTATCAGGCTAATGCGTCCTTATAACTCCCATTAACAACAATCTATACGATCTCGGCCATTAGCAGGATACCTAGCGAAATATCTCGTGGACAGAAGGAAAGGGGAAAAAATACTCTTCTCGTAAAAGTTTAAAGTAGCAGTAGTAGTCGAATAATTTCAACGCATGGGAAAAGTAGGAGGAAAGAAAGGAATCGTTTCGAGTGTTTCCAGAAATTCTTCAAAGAGGCAGCCCACTTTGGAATCGTTATTGGAGTAGGCCAAGCATCTGTCGTAGCGATACAGGAAAATAGGAAGGTCTGGATTGCCTGCGACCGTCAACTAGACTAAACAGTGTGATAGGTCGTGACTTTGTACGTAAACGGGGTGTTCGGTCGGTGGCAGCCCACTCGAACCTCGCCACCCTCCGTCGTCTCAAGGGTTTCCTTAGAACGTATAAATAATTTCTCGGAGGGGAAAGTCTTGATTATTTTACTTGCACCGAAAATAACCACCTACCGTGGAACCCAGTCCTCGATTCGATACGGGCTTCTTCAATAATGTCTCTCGTTTCGATATATCCTCCCGATATATCAATTGCTTCTCCTCTACTCGATTTTTAAAATAAACGATGGAACGGAGAAACGAAATTGAAACACTCACCTTGAAATTTCTATATTTACATAGAGAGAATTGGTTACTTTCGGATTGCCTCGAGCGATGAAAAAAGGAGAAGAAAGAGAGAGAGAGAGAGAAAAAAAGGAAGAGGAAAAATACGTCCTTGGAAACGAATGGGCAAAGCTTGTCCGCAGCTGTGCTAAGATTTATCCTTGGGCGGGGAGTTGGGAGGGGGAGGGTGGCGAGTTTGGCCGCCCCCGAAAATTTCGAAAGCTTCATTTCCGCCGCGATAAAACAAACGCGGAGGAGGCGAAGAAAAGTCCCGCGGTATGTAATATAAACGTCGTAAAATAGGAAGCAGGTGAATCGTATAATTCGCGGAGGGGAGGGGAGGGAGGGAGAGATTCGTCGAGAGTAATTCTCAGCCGCGTTCTGCGACACGGTTCTTCTCTCTCTCTCTCTCTCTCTCTCTCTCGTGTGCACCGACCAACCAGCCAGCCACCACGTACGACGACCGCATCGCACACGTGCTGCTCATATCGCCCGCACCAGGGGCGGGGGTAGTAGAAGGGAAGGGGTAGTTTTCCCGTAATATACGAAGAGAACGCGGTCACATCCGATTTCTCATCCGGTTCCTTCCCTCCTCCTCCTCCGCCACGAATTATATTATCGCGTTGTTGCGGAGTTCCTTCCCAAAGAGAGAGAGAGAGAGAGAGAGAGAGAGAGAGAGAGAGTCGAATAAATACGGTTCTTTTTTTTTAAACACACGAGAGTCTTCGAGAGATTAGATACGAAGATCTCTCGCGTGGAGAGGCGAGACTTTGGCGTCGTTGTGTGTCGGCTATGGATCCACGAAAAAATCGCTGACACCAACTGGGAGTCGTTCCGTTATCGTGGCTATATTTGCCTTTCCATGCGGAGCCCCTCTTCCACCTGTGCGCCGTTAATGCCGCAGGTATCCTTCGGTAAACAACGAAGCAGCAGGTTGTTCGGATTTTATTTGTCGAGCCCGGCAACGCCCTTCCTCTCTCTCTCCCTCCCCTCGCCCGCTTATCGTCCCCGCGCCGCATCGAGTGGCCGGCGCTTCCTTCCTCCCCCTACTTGGAGATCCAAATATTAAACTTCTCCCCTTCGTGTGTACCGATAACCGGGGCGAGAGAGAGAGAGAGAGAGAGAGGAGGGAGCTCGCGATACCATCTTTATTCCCCGCGACTATAAAATTTTACAATCGCCGGACAGGGATTTTTATCGACGTGGCAGCTCGTCGTCGTTTCTTTCCTTCGTTTTCCACGGGGAGAGGAAGCTTTCGCGGAAGGGTGGGGATCGATACGCCGCGAAAGTTAAACGCCCGGAGAGAGAGAGAGAGAGAGAGAGAGAGAGAGATACGCGATCTTTCGGCCGAATTGGAAAGAAGAGGGGAGGATTTCGCGGCGACTTCGAGTTGGAGCCATTAGCCCGCGTCCCCGCGAAAATTATTCGTGACACAGGGACAATAGGTGAGCGGGCAGCAAACAAGTTAGCAGTCGCCTGATTCCGCGGAGTGGCAGCCCCATAATTGTTACGACATAACCTCCAGATAATCGCATCTAAAGTTTGAGAACGTTTCGCGGAGTTAGTTGCCGGTTTGCTCGGCATTTAGCCCGTATTGTCGTGCATACGCGGAGCGTGGATGCCTGTACACGCTCGGAGGCCTCAGCCTCGTTCAAACGGAACGTACGTGTTCCTCCTCCTTCACCGGCGAATGCCCGTAATCCGTTCACGGACCGACTCACTGCTCGCCGTACAATGCCCTGTTACTTGAACTCGCGCCTCGTTGTGCGCCCCTGATACACGCCCCGATTCGCGCCAGATTCGGAACCAACCTCTCCCGCGATCCTCCCGTTGTCGTCGCCGCGAGATTTCTGACCCTATTATTCAATTTCGGAAAGCGCACAAATTCCATTTCCCCCTCCCTTTCTCTCTCTCTCTCTCGACCAACGAGCTATGATATATATGAGCTATAAGATCGAATCTCCCTTCGAGAAAAGCGGTGGAAAAAAGAATCGATCGATCGGAAACGGCAACCGGGGCAACGCGGTGGAGGGATGGATGGAGGAAGCCGGTTGCGATTAACGCGAGAGCGAGCGAATTAACGCTTGTTTCCAAAAGCCCTAACGTGGCCGCGACAATTCTTGAGTGCTGTCTGCTGCAGAGGTGGCTAAAGAGAAGAGGCAGGAAGCGGGGTAGAGGGAGAGAGAGAGAGAGAGCTTCCACCCCTACCTCCTTCCTACTTCCAACCAACCCCTTTCTCTGACCCCGGGGATGCGGAGCAACCACGTTAAACGTTGGTAATGTTAACGTAAATAGATTATAACACTCTGTTAAGCAGGCAGGCAGGCAGGCAGGCAGGCTCGGGCCTCGGCTCGTGCGAATTACTCACGGATCGCGTGACACGTTCCCCTGTCCTGCCAACCGCTGCTTTCGGCTATCAACCTACGTGCTGCACGCGTCGACGACGCTGTCCCCCCACCCCCGTCCACTTTCCCAACGTGTAAACGCAACGCTCGTGTTTTGGAAGCGGCGGCAAACGAAATCGTTTCGCTCGCGCAAAATTGTTCCTCTCCGATTTTTCGTCCCCCTTTTTTCAACATCACCGACCTTCGCTCCCGATCGACGCATTTTCTCCACCCTCGTCCACGAGATTTTTCCCGAATTCTTCGGGAAACGAAACCAACTTGTTTTGTTTGTTCTTTTTTTTTTTCCCCTCTTTTATCACGTTCGGAAGAGAGGTCAGAAGAGAGTCGTGTTATATTATTATTATATCTGTACGCGGTTTGTCCTCCCGGTTGTGTGATTACTTCCGGTTCTTAACGTTCTCACGCACCGGTAAAATATGTAAGCAATAACGCGGTCGTAACGATTTTACGACGGGACGTCTACTTTCTGAACTTTGTTCAACAACAACAGCAACGAGAGCCGCGCTTCCTGCTACATCCATATGAAATTTGATCTCACGGGAGAGATACGTGAGCGAGCGTACTTTTGTTTCTTCGAGTGGAGACGCGGTTGCTTTAATAAATAATAATTAAGACGGAAAGATCAGAGAGAGAGAGAGAGAGAGAGAGAGAGAGAGAGAGAGAGAGAATAGCTAAGGTCGTCGACGTTATTAATTAATTCGTTCGTTTTTTTTTTTTTTTCGGATTCCTCGAGAGTGAGAAGCTTTTTCTTCTTTTTTTTTTTTTTATCTCAATTCCAAGAAACGGAGGAAAATTACACGTGTCCAATCTTCGATCTTCCTTTCGCGTTTTATTACTCGGAGTACGTAAACTTTGTCACCTAACTGGTCGACCTACAAAAGCCAGCCACCCTCTCTCTCCTCAGGGAAGGGAAGGAGGAGGAGAGAGGGAATCTTTTACTGCCGTGTTTCTCCGAAAAGAAAATGTTTGCCAGACACCGCGAGAAAGGTCGGGAAAGCGTTTCGGCCACGGAAAAGTCGGCCGGCTCGCTTTATAGTTCCTTAAAAGGCGGCGACCCGTTATTCGCACGGATCCTCCACCCGCCTCGGTTTTCGCGTGTCGTTCACCACGTGTGCGCGCCTAGCCGCACGAGAGGGAAAGGTGGAGGAAATCATTTATAAGCTATAAATGGGAGTTATTGGCCCCCCTCGCGCGCCAATAAAACTCTACTTTGTCCCGGCTAGACACGACCAGCCACTTCAGACGCTATATACGCCCGACCCGACCTTCTTTTATTCTCTTATTTACAACTCTTTTATTCGCCGATTCCATCTCAATCAGAGAGACGCCCTTCCCTTCCGCCTTAGGGCTCGTCGCCCCCTAAAGATCCCAAGAGTAAGACGTAACCGGTTTCCGAAAATTTGGACTCGAAAATTTCGCTCGATCGCGCGTTAAAAAGATGAGTGAGGAGCTGGTAAATAATTATATATAGAACTCGGTGTCATCCAACGAGAAGGACATGCGAATTCGAAAATTTCGATTGTTAGAAAGATAAGCAAAAGTCCACCAAGCTGGTAAAAATAATGTTAACGGAAATATAACGAAAAGATATATGAATTTAAAATATTTGGTTCGATCGCGCGTTAAAAAGATGAGTCAGAAACTGGTAAATAAATAGTTATAAGGAATATATAGGAATATATAATAATATATACCTAAAAAATATACCTAATATATAGCTAAAAATAATGTTATAACGGAACAATATGGAACTCGATATTATCCTCCTCCAATGAGAAGATATATGAATTTAAAAAATTTGGGCGATCACGCGTTAAAAAGATGAGCAAAAATCAGTTGATAAATAAATAGTTATAAGGAATATGTACGAATATATAATAATATATACCTAAAAAATATACCTAATATATAGCTAAAAATAAT
>NW_025224135.1:300848-341947 GCF_014066325.1 Apis laboriosa
AATTGTGTGTTATCCAATGAGAAGGATATGTGAATTTAAAAAATTTAAAAAATCGTTAAAAAGGTCGAGCAAAAGTCCACCAAGTCCACTGGTAAATAATATTATAATGGAAGACTTCGAAAATTTCGATCACGTGTTAAAAAGATAAGAAAAAATCAGAAACTGATAAATAATATAGTTATAACGGAAAAATATGGAATTGTGTGTTATCCAATGAGAAGGATATATAAAATATATGTGAATTTAAAAAATTTAAAAAATCACGCGTTAAAAAGTCCACCAAGCTGGTAAATAATATTATAATGGCAGAATTCGAAAATTTCGATCATGCGTAAAAAGAAGAAAGCAAAAGTTGGCAAATAATGTTATAACGGAAGAACACGGAACTCGGTGTTATCCGACGAGAAGGATGAATTGAAAAAATTTGGTTCGATGACGCGTTAAAAAGATGATCAAAAATCAAAAGCTGGTAAATAACGTAGTTATACAACGGAAGAAATATAGTGTTGTCCTCGTCCAACGAGGAGGATATACTCGCGACGAACGTGCACTCTCAATAGCTATTAAAGCTCGGGGCGATATTGCAACCGGGACATTGAAACCCGAGCCACGATATAATGTGGCTCCGTTTCGTGTTCGGATTACTCGTACTCGCTCCGTCTGGGTTGGATCACAATAATTTCGATATTGCCTCCCGTTGCCTGCTGATCATTTCGCTAAGTAACCCCCGCGTCGCGGGTAAATTTTTCACGGATGTGCAAGCAATATCTATTGTTGGATATGGACAAAAAAATACGCCTACCCTTTCGCGCTTCTTTTTATTATTTATCCTCATCCACTCAAAGTACCAGCCATCTAATTTATCCCTTTTCGTTCGAATATAATTTCAATAATAAATAAATTCGTCTCTGTATACGAATAATAATGTTAAAAAAAGAAAGAAAGAAAGAAGAATTCGATCGGTCGACCGATCGGGAGGGGGTATCTCCTCCTCCTCGGCTCGATATCCGATTTTGGGCGGAAAAGGCAAAAGGGAGCGAGTTTTTAATTTGGCGCGTGTCACGTGACAGGTTGGACGGCCGGCAGAAGAGGATTCGAGGACGGAACGAGCGGGCAGCGCAGATGAATCTCTCGCATTGTCTGCGTTTCAATGGATACGCCCGACTCTCTATTCCTTCCCGGTTTTTCGGCGTTATTTTCGGTGACAAATATTATCGTGTCGAACAATGTGATCGCCTTTCCTGAATGCTCCAGCTCCGCTGACGTTCCCGCACGCTCGGTAATCTTCGACATTGTTTCTCCGGGAACCGTGCCCCCGGCCATATTGGAATTGCTAATGTTCCAGTCTACCCGCGACCTGATGAAAACGGCCAGGATGGATTTACGTTGACGAGAATTATCCACCACGTGATCGAAACGAGAACGAGGAATCGATCTTTTTTTTTTTTTCTCAAAAAGATTTCACTATATATATATATATTTTTTTGAACGCCAAATTTCGTGTTTTAATTGCTTGAAGAAAGAACGAAGGAGATTTGTTTCGCAAAAGACACGTGGCAGATCCGATACGCGATCGAATAAAAAGTGCGGAGAGCTCCTTCGCTTCTCCGCGTGAAGAGAGGGAGGGGGGGAGAGAGTGTTATCGAGATTGCGGAGAAGGTACGGTTATCACTGCGATGAGGAGAATGGAGGATTCCATTCAGTCGGACTCTCGCCGGGGGCGCAACGGCGATGGAAACGGCGAAGCTGAACGACTGTCATTGTTGTCATTTTTACGGGCATTAAAATCGGGGGGAGGGGGGAGGGATCGGGGGCTGCCTTCCTAATGAAAGTTCAGTTTCAACTCGATACCCGAATGCGAATCGACGAAAAAATCGCGATTAAGAGAATTAGAAATATCTCTGGCGAAGAGGGGATCGATACCGGAAGAGAAGGTTGGACAGGAGGGGGGGAATACGAAATCTCTCGCGTCAAAGAGGTAGCTATTCGAAGTGACGGAGAGGAGCCGTCTCGGCTGAAGAGAAGACAAGTTGCAGAGGATAGCGATCCGGGGAGGAAGGGGGTGGAAGGTGGATTGCGGCTCGATTCGGCAGCAGGCCCCCTAAGGGCACGTCGAGGATCGAGAGACGCGCCATTTCATTCGCCGACTGCCGATATCGCCACCACCCTCCCCCTTCCCAAAATATCTCATTCCCAAACGCCTCGAGCTCTCGATGGATTACAAACCTATCTATTACTTCCCTGTCCTATCTCCCGTCCCGAGGAGGAATCACCGACTCCGACGTGCCGTCTGTTAAGCGTGTTTTTTTTACCCCCCCCCCCCCCACCCAGATCCTCCTCTTCAAGATTTCCCAAAGAACGAGAGGGAACGGTTCTTCCTTTTCTCTTTCTTTTTTTTTTTTTTTTCTTTTTCACAATTCGAGGGAAGAATCCATCGATCGAAGAGACGCGAGTTCTCGAGGCGTGATCGAAGAATCAGGCGCGATCATTCATCGATGAAAGAAGAGGGAGGCATAGATATCTCGTAGATAGATGTATTCCCTCTCCTCTTCTCTTCCGGAAAGCCGAGGAAGGTTGGTTCGCAACAAACCAATTCCACCGAGAGGGAGTTCCATCTCGGTTTTGCAAGCTCGGTCGCAGCAGCAGGCCGAGGGAAGAGGATTCTCGCTCTTCAATCCTCGACGGCGTTCTCGATGCGCTGTGTACCGTCACGGTGAACGCGAGAGGCGAGGGAAGGGAGGGAGGCTCTCCTTTTTTCCCTTTTTTCCCCTTTTTTTAAGGGGTGGCGATGATGGGATACTCTCGCCGTGAAGAAGAAGCCGCGCGCGCGCGCGCGCGGTGAGAAGCGGCACCTCTTAGTCTAATTGAAAAGTCGGCGGAAATTGAAAATTGCGATCGCGAATTGCGAGCTGCTTTAGGGAAAGCAAAGGGACAAGAGTTTGCCAGCCACTGAAGAAGATAGATAGAGGTGGAAGGGGTGGAAGAGGAAGAGGAGAGAGAGAGAGAGAGAGAGGGGTGCAGGCTAGCGTGTCGGGACACACGGTAGAATGAAGATTCAGACGTTTTGTCTTGCCGTTGGCAGGGAGATGGAAATGGTGTCGGAGGGGGTGCGAATCCAGCCTCGTATGGGCATTCTTTTAAAAGAGTCGTCAATTGTACCGTTCTATATGCCCCGTTCTAAGGGTTGATTTCCTCGTGCCTGCATCCAACCATCCATTCATCCATTCATCTATATACATATATATATATATGTATATATATATCGAACAACAACTTGGTCGCTAAATTCCTCCCTCCCTCCCCCTCCTCGACAAGCCATCCAAACGTCCTCCTTCCTTCCTCCCCCTCCCCAAGCAAGTAATAGTTTGAAGCGAGTATGGTGCGTGGTTCAGTGAATCGAGAGGGAAAGGAAGAGGGTGGGGAGGGAATTGTAACGAGACGAGAGACGGTAGCCAGCCAACGAGGAGGAACTATAATTATTGTGCTTGCTTTAAGAACGAGGTGTCTTTGATAAAGCTGTCTATGCACGCGTCAAAAGCTATCGTTTAGCGAGGGAGTACTTAACCAATTGTCCTCCTCCTGGAAGAGGTGTATTATTATTATTTGGAAGGATCGTCACTTCAATTAGCTGCAGCTTCCCCTGCAGTCTCGGGGATGATCGTGTAGACAATGCATAGTCGGTTTAACTTTCGGATAAGTAGTTTGTAAGTTAATCCGCTTATCGTATTCCGATCTTAATGCGAGTTTTAGTCGCTCTGCTTTTCGCATCCCCCTTCCTGGTTATAATATATTAATATGGTGGTTAATATATAAATATTGTTAGTGGGGGATTTCTTTTTCCCTTTTTCCCCTTTCGCGATTTTCTATGCATAACAGCTTGTAGTTAACTTACAAGCTACGAATTAATTATTAATTTTCTTCGCGTTTAAAAAGTAAAAGTTTTATTAATCGCAAGAAAAGATTCGACAGATACTTTAATCAGCAGATAATGATTTTACTTTTACTTATTGAAAGAAAGGCAAAGGGGGGTTAATCGTGGAGAATGAAATTGTAAAAAGTATCGCGTAGTATCGAATTTCTTTGAATGTCCATCTCGAATATATTAATTAATCCATCTTGAATATTTCTTTCCCCTCTTCTTCGCTTCGAAAAAGCGTGGACAAAAAAGAGAGAAAGAGAGAGAGAGAGAAAAATACGTAATAAAAATGCAACGCGTTTTCGTCTTATTCTAGCGCTGTTACTCGAGGCAGAAAACAAACCAAGACAACCAAGATGAACATGAAAGTAGTACGCGGGTATCCCGGGTAAACGAGTTAATTTGCATTGAAAACGATCGTGATGACGGTTCGAGAAGGGCGATTAGAAAATAGCCGTCCGCGGAGAGAGGAAACGTCACCAGGTTTCTCTACCGGTTTAATTGGAACGCGGATCCCCTCCCGAGCATTATTATCATTTTTATAACAAAATAAAAATTTCTCTTCTCGAAACGTCAGGGAGACGTGCCGATTTACGGATTAAAGAACAAAATACTCTCTTCCACCCCTTCTCTTCGACGACGGATTCCGGGACACTTGGACAAGGCTTTGCCCCCCCCCTCCCCTCCCTTTTCCTTTCGTTTAACGCGTGTTAGATAAATTGTTCGAGGCGAGAATTCGAAGGGAGGAGGAGAGGCGAGATTTTCCCAACTAGAAATTACGTGGAAAGAAGAAGAGGGGGGGAGGTAAACGAAGGAGAAGGACTAATTGGAGATTCTCGTCGCAACGAAAATGGAGAGTTGTTCACGCTCACGAAATTCATTCGACCTCCTCTCTTCAATTCTCTTCTCCGCATAGGGTAGGCGAGTAGTAGGCGCGTAGGGGTACGACGATCTCTCTCCCTCGTACGTAATTCCGGGGGGGGTTGTAACGTATGTAGCGAGCGATAATTATATCGAGGCGGCGTTTAAAGGAGGGAGCGTGGACGAGGATTTTAATCACAGGAGTCCACCGTTTATATAGGCTTGTAGTTTGAACTACGTTCGTCGACGCTGAGAATGCGAATTGGGAGATAAAACGGGAAAGTTGTGTCCGGGCGCGAGAGTCTATTCCTCTCTCTCTCTCTCTCTCTCTCTCTCTCTCTCTCTCTCTCTTTCTCCACCGATTTCACGAACGTTCGTCTCCGCTCACGTACGCCGAACTCTCGTTCATTCGTTCCCCTCTAATTTTCTTCCGAGTTCAGCTACGCGAACTACATTACGGAATAATTGCGCGGCTCGTTATTCTCGCGGCTGGCTTCCCCCGTTCCCCCTCTCATCCGCCAAAATAAGCGCAAACAGTTGTTTCCGAGAGGCCCGATTTCTAACGATTTCCAACGATCGATTTTATATATAATATAATTTTATATATAAGGAAAGGAATATGGAGTTTTATGGAATTGACCTTCATCAAGGATTTATCGCGACGGCTGTGGAGACTCTTTCCCTTTCCTCTGTCTCTCGCTCACTCGGGTCTATTTTGGCCCAGGACCGAAATGAGAATCCAAAAGGAGGGAGAGGGAGGGTAGGTAGATAGAGGAGGGTGGAGACCGTCGAAATAAACGTGGGGAGGAGGGACGCCACTTTAAAGCTGCAATTGCATTGCCAGGAATCAGACCCATTCCTCTCTATCTCGCTCCCGCGTGGCCGGATCGAAAGGATCCGGAGAGCGTGCCCCCCTCCACCCCTTAGCCGCGACCCTTCGAGATTGCTGAGCTATTCTCGCGACTGAATGTTTCATTAAGGCCACCCGGTATTGCTCTTAGATAACTCTACGAGGGGTAAATGAAATTTCCGCCATCTCCGATATCGCCACGCCGCCACCACCACCACCTTTCATCCTCTAATACACCCCTACGTTCATCGCGCCCAGAGAGAAGCCAGAGTCTGGGGTTTAATCAAAGGCCCATTGCTCGTTCGACGGAACGAACGAAGAGAGAACGAACAACCGACCGACCAACGAACGAAAGCGACGAATTTAATGCTCGTCCGTTTGCCGTTCGCGCTCTGTAAGAAACGAGCCGAACCAACCAACCAACCAGTCGTCGCTAGATGCTAGTCGTGGAAAACGTTGTTGCTGTTTCCGTGACACGGGCGGCGGAAAGCGAGAAAGAGCGAGAGAGAGAGAGAGAGAGAGAGAGAGAGAGAATTGTGGGTGCCGAAAGGGAAGAAGCGCGGAAAGGGAAGAAGAGGAAGGGGTGGCGGAGGAGAGGGAGGAGGAAACGTTAGAAGGAAACGGAAGAAAAAAGCCAACACCCTGCAGCCAGCCGTCCACCCACCACTCGTAACGATCTCGCATCACCCGTCACCCGTTAAATTCATCCGGAGAGAGAAAGACAGAGAGAGAGAGAGAGAGAGAGAGAGAGAGAGAGAGAGAGAGAGAGGACGAGCCCTATGGAAAGAAGCCCGTAGGAGCTAGAGAGACCGTGGGAGAGGAGGATACAGAGGTGGGCGCTCTTTAACGGAGCTCGCACACTGGGAGGGCTGGGAGAGGGAGCGTTCGTTTTCCCTCTGTATGGCCTAGATCGAGACGAACTTGAATGCTGGAATGTCAGAGAAATGGCGAATCCTCATTTGCCGTTTCCGCGTACGAGTACGTGCATGCACAAAGGCGAGGTAGGGGAGGGGAGGGGAGGAAGGAGTCGAACGGGGAGAAGGTCGAACGGGGTGGAGAAGGAGGCGGGGGTGGATGGGGAGGAAAGGGTACAAAGAAGGAAGAGGGAGAGAGAGGAGAGAGAGAGAGAGAGAGAGAGAGGGCCTGTGCGTCTCCTCTCCGCTCCGTTGCCGCTGTCTGCCGTGCTCATTCCCGCGATCTTCAATTAATGAAACTCGGGTGCAGTCGCGTCGCATGTCAAATAAATATGTCTCCTGCCTCCTTCCTCCGCCCACTAGGCCTCCGCGTCCTCCGCCTCGCCTACCATCCCCCTTTCGATCCTCAACCCTTTCCCAACACTTTAACCCTTCGCCGTCTTTAGACTCTCTTCTTCGTCCTCTCCGTGCCACGAGGAGAGATCGCCACGAGAGAGAGAGAGAGAGAGAGAGAGAGAGGGTGGAATTCTTCTTCCCGACTTTATTTTCACTTCTCACTTTCTGAATTTCCACGACGATTCGAGTTTGTAAAAGAGAGAGAGAGAGAGAGAGAGAAAACGTGTTAAAGAGGAAGGAATCTATCGTCGAAGGAGACTGCAAAGCGGAGAGGAGGGGAAGAAGAGGCCTTCCTGATTAATATTTTTCCGCGGTGGTGTGTCCTGTGTGTCTTCAGAAAGGGATTGAAAAGGAGGAGAGTAGAAGGGAAGGGAGGGAGAAGAAGAGGGCGCAGTTCGGTACACGGGTCGTCGACACGGTCGTGCAATGTCGCTGGTGGCTGACTGGTGTATATCTCGTCCTCGACTGGCCATGAGAGGCCGGGGGGTGGTGCGAGAGAGGGGAGTAGGGGAGAGAGAAGGCGCTGTTCACCAAGATCTCTTTATTCTTATTAGCCCAACAGTGATTTCTGCAAAATTAAAATTGCCTAAGGAGGTATCATTTGCCTCCCCCGTCGCCCCACCCACCCCCTCACTTCCCCCTTTTTTTCGTATCTCTCGCGCACTTCACTTTGGTTCGGCGTCCTTCTCGTGCCAGCCACTTCTTTGCCTCCTTGCCAACCAACCAACCAAGCAGCCAAGAGCTTCTCTGATGTTGCTCCTACGGATAAGTGGTCGGCTCTTGGGTTGCCAGCCTGCGGGCACTATTGGTCGATGCGTTTTTCCCTTCTCCTCCTTTCTCTCTTTTTTTTTTTTTTTTTTTCCCCCCCTTCTTTCCCCTCGCTTCCTCCCGTCCCGTATCGCGGGATGCCTCTCCCCCTCGTGTTTACATTTTATTTTACGTCACGCTCTTTCATTATCTTTCTCATTTCCTCGGCATTCACCCGTTCCCCGTTCGTGACAATTGTCGGAAATGGGGTGGAAGTCGAGGAGTCGATGGCTTCTTCGAGTGGGTTCTTCGAGGATCTTGATTTAACAGCGATCGTCTCTCTCTCTCTCTCTCTTCCGTTCGTCGCGAGACTATTTGTTTGTTATTTTATTCGCTCGAAAATAATAAAGCAAATATATATATATATATTGTTTTCTTTATCGAAAACGAGGGATCGAAACGCGAGTAAAGGGAATCCGAGGATACTGGTGGATTCTAGATGGAGAGATGGAGACGCTTTGAAAGGGTGTACGGTATCAAACGGTCGGTATGCCACGGAATGCCTGGATTCCCTTCGCGGAGTCGGCCCCTTAGCCGATAGACAAATTGACGAGGAATTTCCTCGGTCTCACGCTCAATCGGCCCCGCCACTTTTCTCTCTCGCCGAGGAAAGCCACCCTTGGCTTTAGTCCGCGCCACCCTGCCCGCAAGAGGTTTATCACCGACACCTAACGCTCCGATTCCGCCCCGCAAACTGGTTTAAACCAACTGCTAATTAATCCTTTATCACCGGCCATGGATTTCTCTTCCAACCATTCTCTTCCCCTCCGAGAATCGATAACTTTGTCTCTCGATCTTCGAAATTTGCCATCGAGTGAAGAACGAGAGAGAGAGAGTAATTAAAAAGAAAAGGAAAACACAGTGTCTCTTCTCTAAAGGTCGTTTCGAATCGAATCGAGTTCGAATAATTGAAATCCAATTAATAAAATGAAAACTGGAGGAGGTGGAATAGAAGGCGACTAGATTTCGTCCGCGAAGGGAGGGAGAGAGGGAAAAAAGCTGGAATGGAAGAGGAAAATAAACAAATTATCGGGCGCAAATTAATGTCTACTCTCGGTCCGTCGCAATTATTCAAGCCGAATGATGGCGACAGGAAGAAAGAGGAAACGGAAGGAAGCGGCGACGAGTAGGAAAAACGAGGAACAAAGGGAGGGAGGGATCGGGTGCGCGACGACAGCTCAGCTCGCTGCTGCGATTTCCTGCTATAGGCTGTTGTCGGCTCTGCCTCTATAACGGGGCTCGAGACCGTTCTCATTAACCCGCGAGCGAATGCCGTCTATTCTGTTCTATCTGCATTTTGCACCCGGGAGCATTCGGTGGGTGCCTACTTTGATTCGTCTTGGAATATTGCGTCGCGCTCTCTCCGATCGTCTCAAGATCCCTCCCTCTCTCTCTTTTTCGCTCCTCTCTCCCCTAAGCAGAGGACGATCGGTCGAACGATACTCTCGATTTTCGGGGACTCGGTTCTTTGAATCATTGATGATAACGCTTCCTCCTCTTGTTGTATTTATTTTTCCTGTTCTAGATAGGTAGAAATTTACGAATACGTGAACGAAATCGTGTCAAATTGAATTATTCATCCTGCGAAACAACCGGCTTCGTATTATGGAAATCTCTCGAGTTAGATCTATTTCTATATATATATATCTGGAAGTGTTCCATGCAAGATCGTTTTAATTCTACCAGATTTTTGCGCTTCTTTCTCCTTTTACAGATCGATATTTTTAATTCGATATTTTTATTAAAGAAATAAATGACGACTTCTTCACTCTCACACTCACAAAGGAAGCCGCGTTTCGCGAATTAAATTAAGTAAATTCCACGCCTATCACCGGATGGACGATGGCAACTACCCTTTTCTTTTGTCCCGATATGATCTATAGTCATTCAAAATTCGATATTTTTTATTAAAGAAATAAATAACGATTTTACTCTTACACTCACAAAAGAAGCCACATTTCGCGAATTAAATTAAATAAATTCCATGCCTGTTTCCACCGGACGATGGCAACTACCCTTTTCTAGTTTTATCCCGATATGATCGATAATCGTTCAAAATTCGATATTTTTATTAAAGAAATAAATAACGGTTTCACTCTGGAAAAGGATCGTTCGAAATTCGATATTTTTATTAAAGAAATAAATAATGGCTTCGCTCTGAAAAAGGATCGTTCGAAATTCGATATTTTTATTAAAGAAATAAATAACGATTTCACTCTGAAAAAGGATTGTTCAAAATTCGATATTTTTATTAAAAAAATAAATAACGATTTTACTCTTACACTCACAAAAGAAGCCACATTTCGCGAATTAAATTAAACAAACTCCACGCCTGTTACCACCGGACGATGGCAACTACCCTTTCCTAGCTTTTGTCCCGTCCCGATATGATCGATAATCGTTCAAAATTCGATATTTTTATTAAAGAAATAAATAATGATTTCACTCTGAAAAAGGATCGTTCAAAATTCGATATTTTATTTATTAAAAAAATATTTATTTATTAAAGAAATAAATAACGGCTTCGCTCTGAAAAAAAATCGTTCAAAATTCGATATTTTTATTAAAGAAATAAATAATGGCTTCGCTCTAGAAAAGGATCGTTCGAAATTCGATATTTTTATTAAAGAAATAAATAACGATTTCACTTTGAAAAGCCACGTTTCGCGAATTAAATTAAACAAACTCGACGCCTGTTACCACCGGACGATGGCAACTACCCTTTCCTAGCTTTTGTCCCGCCCCGATATGATCGATAATCGTTTAAAATTCGATATTTTTATTAAAGAAATAAATAACGATTTCACTCTGAAAAGCCACGTTTCGAATTAAATTAAACAAATTTCACGCCTGTTACCACCGAACGATGGCAATTATCTTTTCCTATCTTTTGTCCCGATGTGATCGATAATCGTTCAAAATTCGATTATTTTTCAACCACGTTTAAAAATTAACCATCGTTTACAGCGTTTCGATGCATCGTCGGAGATTGGACGTCATGGAGGACGATTTACATATTTTAGAAGGGGGTGTAATAGGCATGGTGTTATAACGATAGTGTAATAATTTCGACAACGGGATGAAGACGTATGTATTACGCGAATGTAACGTTATTACAACGGTTAATTTTACATTATGCATAATTAAACCGCGCACGGCTATGTTATATCTATCTATCTATCTATCACATTCGCACACCGAGAAGAATTCCGCTGCAGACCGAACCTGTTAAAAACCTTTTGTATCACACCGCTGTGTGAAACCGTGTCTTCACAACTCGACGCCGAACGACGCTGCAACCGATGATACGACCGCTGTTGGTCGCGCGAAACGAAATGTTCTACGGAAAAGCTATTACACCGCCGCCATTTGCGTTATCATAATTACGCTATGCTCGTAAAACATTGTTAATTGATAGAACCGGGCGGGGATTCATTAATACGGTAACGATGATGCGGCGTACGAACCCCGTAACAATCGTGATAATCATTGAATAGTTAACAACGCGCAAAGATATTACGCGCAGCCAAACTAACGCTCTCGAAGTGTTAAGCGGACGATCGTTAACGTTAACGTAAGAAAAAAGGAAAGAGAAAACCGTCTCTAAACTTTGTCATCTCGTCAATAAAAACATCTCAAGCGATTAATCGTTAAATCGTTTCTATGCGAAGAAAAATTCTTCCTTCCCTTTCCTAGACAGAGCGGTCTCGAAAAATGTTGAAGAGAATTAAAGAGCGGTGGAACGAGACGTCTGGGTCCGCCCGACCATTTTCAGTCGCGCCAAGAAAATGGGAACGCGGAGCGACGGGTGCACGCGTGAGCCCGAGCTTTGTAATCTGTAATTAGCGATCCCGATTAAGGTTATTTACGAGCGGTGCGCGCTCACACTGTGTCAGCTATTGTATTTTAATGCAGCCGCTTGCCTATGGAAAAAAGGGGGGCAGGATCCCTCCCTCCCCACCTTCCCACCTCTCCAACTGCGCCCGAAAAAGGAAGTGAGTAACGCTCGTGTAACGCTTCGTGCGCCGCAACGCGCGCAAATTAACGAATCGGATCGAAATCGCTCGTCCCTCCCCTCCCCTCCCCTCCCCTCGGCCCACGGTCGCTAATCGCGCGCATTTAAGAAAAGGACGAAGCAACGCTCCCGATTCCCTTTTATCGCTTGCGGCCTGGCCACGGTTCGCCGCGCTGTTCGCCACGGAACTTGCAACTCATTTCGCGAATTAGCAAGGAGGGAGGGAGCGTTTTTTGAAGAGGCTCTGTCCTGTTCTGTCCTGGATGAAATGTATTTATTGTCGTATCGAGTATGTATTTTTTGAAATATAGAAATATAATTGAATTGAAAACGAAGGGGAAAAAATTTTCAAAGATTCTAGGGAAGGGAGGCGTATATATAAAATAAAAATAAATAAAATTCGAGATTGAATTAATCAAAAAATTATTGGTAAAATAAAAATTGGTAAAAATATAAATATTCAATTTAAAGATAAATATTGGTTGAATGATGGAGCAAATATTTCAAATAAATTTATCATTGTCAGTTTCATTTTTTTAATGTAGTAGATTTTTTTTTATATTAAATTTAATTAAAAATGAATTTATTAATAAAATAAATAAATAAAAAATAATTAAAAATATATAAAATAAATTATAAATCAATTTATAGGTATTATTTGTATTGAATTAAATTTCATTAAAAGTAATTTTAAATACTGTATTTGATTTAAAAGATCAACTGTTAAATTTCAGACATCTAATGAAATTTTAAAAAATAATTTATAAAATTTATTTTATTATTTGACAAACTAAGGAGGGAGGTGCGGAGTCGGAGGAAATATGTGAGAGAAATATGTGAGTTCGATGAACGAAAATAAAAGGAAAAAAGGTGGCTCTTTGTTACCGAGTCACTGTACTTTCTTTGTGTATAATGGATACGACATACAAATTCCGCGATGGGAATTTTATGTACGACAATGTGCAATAAATGTAGATGCCCCGCATAATGATTCAAATAAGACAGACGTGTTTCGTATCCGACGACAAAAGTTGCATTTCTAATAAAGTTGCGCGCTGATTATTTAATGGTCCGCGACTGATTTTCCACCATTTCTTACTCGATTCAATTTCACCATTACGCGAAAGCGTAATCAAAGAAATGGATTACATCCTTGGGCGACAATTTCAACTCAAACGATGATTTAAAAATTGAAGAAGAAAAAAAGGACACGAGGATCTCGAAAATTGTAATAATTGTAAATTGGCATTTTTGAAACAGTGACAAGGTTTTCTTTTTCTTGAATTCAATTCATTATTATGGAAAAGTGTAATATTGAGAAATCAAAGAAATGGATTCATCCTTAAGATTTTTGTAATAATTGTAAATTGGCATTTTTGAAACAGTGACAAGGTTTTCTTTTTCTTGAATTCAATTCATTATTATGGAAAAGTGTAATATTGAGAAATCAAAGAAATGGATACATCCTTAAGATTTTTGTAATAATTGTAAATTGGCATTTTTGAAACAGTGACAAGGTTTTCTTTTTCTTGAATTCAATTCATTATTATGGAAAAGTGTAATATTGAGAAATCAAAGAAATGGATTCATCTTTAAGATTTTTGTAATAATTGTAAATTGGCATTTTTGAAACAGTGACAAGGTTTTCTTTTTCTTGAATTCAATTCATTATTATGGAAAAGTGTAATATTGAGAAATCAAAGAAATGGATTCATCCTTAAGATTTTTGTAATAATTGTAAATTGGCATTTTTGAAACAGTGACAAGGTTTTCTTTTTCTTGAATTCAATTCATTATTATGGAAAAGTGTAATATTGAGAAATCAAAGAAATGGATTCATCCTTAAGATTTTTGTAATAATTGTAAATTGGCATTTTTGAAACAGTGACAAGGTTTTCTTTTTCTTGAATTCAATTCATTATTATGGAAAAGTGTAATATTGAGAAATCAAAGAAATGGATTCATCCTTAAGATTTTTGTAATAATTGTAAATTGGCATTTCTGAAATAATGAAGGATTTCTTCACCATCACGCAAAAATATAATATTGAGAAATCAAAGAAATGGATCCATTCATGATTGTCAAACGATGCTTTAAAAATTGACTCAAAAAAAAGAAAGAAAGGATTTTAAAACTGATTTCGAAAATTGTAATAATAGAATAAATTGCAAGGCTTCTTTTCTTGAATTCAATTCATTATTATGCAAAAGTACAATATTAAGAAATCAAAGAAATGGATCCATCTTCTTTTTCTTGAATTTAATTCACTAATATTTAAAACTATAATATTAAAAAATTAAAGAAATAGGTTCTTGGCAATTGATTCAAAAAAAAAAAAAAAAAAAAGGATTTTAAGATTTCGAAAGTTGTAATAATTGTAAATTGGCATTTCTGAAACAATGGAGGATTTCTTCACCATTAATTCACGCAAAAGTGTAATATTGAGAAATAAAAGAAATAGATCCATCTTCTTGAATTTAATTCAAATCAAAGGAATAGAATTGACAATTGATTAAAAAAAAAAAGAAAGGATTTTAAAATTTTAAGAAATTCGCAATAATTGTAAATTTCTGAAACAATGGAGGATTTCTTCATTCGTTCTCGCAAAAGTGTAATATTGAGAAATCAAGAAAGATTTCAAAAATTGATCGAAGAAAAGAAAAAGAAAGAGTAAGAGGATTTCGAAAATTGTAATAATTGGCATTACTGAATGAAACAGTGGTGTGGGTTTATTGAATTGGAACGAGCGAGGCCGGTGTCTAGGAATTATGCCTCGAAGCTGCCTCATAAATAGAGGTAACGATCAACGTCCATTAAAACCACAAGCATGGAAAGGAAGCGTAGTCCGTGTTTGAACCTGCTGCTGTCTGCTGATTTTTCCAGACAGCACGCACACGCACAAACGCTTTTCCTCCAGTGGAATGCGTACAGTCGCATGTCCGGTTATCGTAAAAACTACCCAACGCGTAATCATCTTCCCGGAATGGTTAACCGGGTATAATAATTAAGACGCGTGGAAAAGTGATTCCGTGCCAAATTACTCAGAACTTGACCTCTACCGCAACGCGCAATTGATCTTAATCTCCCAGATATTAATTACGAGCGAAACAATTACTCTATATATATATATATATATATCCACACACACACATTCCTATCAATTTTTCAACCTCCCCAATAAATCATTTTCCAACCATCGAATTGTCTCGACAGAACGAGAATCATCCCGAATCTCGATTCTTATATTTCATTCGCGATGGAATATAATTTATTTGCAAAGAAGGATAAATATACAGCTAACAATAATAATCACAAGCAGGGGCAACAACGTTAAATTTCTTATTGCCGTGGAGGGGGTTAATAAGCGAGTCGAGCATCGTTGATGACTGTAACATTTTCGTCGAAAGTGTTGGAAAGCAACTCTATTCCTTTTATCTATCACTCCAAACCATCGGCCAAGATGTGTAATTACTCAATAAAGGCGTCTCGTACGCGCCCGATTGGTATCGCATGTAATGTAATGTAATGTAACGTTAACATGGTTAATGGTATCAGACTTGCGCGCAACAAACGGTTCCAGTTTCCGAGAAAACCCTCCCCCGTCCCACCCTTGCACTTGTACTCGACTTTCCAACGATCTCTCCAACTCTAAAAACACGCTCCATTGCCAAGGATTTCCTTTAGAGAGGGGGTGGGGGGGGGGGAAAATCGCGATCCCGTCGATCCGCAAACAGAAACGGAGACAGAGCGGCGTAACTTTATAATTAGTATGCGTACGGGCGGCCGGCTTTTGAATAATTCCACGCTTGCCCCTTCTCGGCCCACCGCGGCGAACTTTATCGACATTAATTAAAAACGCGGCGCGGCCAGCGCCACGCGTCGCGTCCCTCCGCTTATCGCCGCGACCGGGCGGCGTTTCGGTCGACAAACATTGCGAAAAAGCGAAGGACACCCCTTTATTCGTTATCAATCTCTCGCGCGCCTTTCCACCACCCCTCCTTCCTTACGAAAAGGGGGATGAATATTCATGCCCTCGCGCCGCTGTCGTCAGTGGCATCGGACGTCAGTGGTGATCGAGCACGCCGCGATACCGATTTTCCTTCGAATTCGCATACGCTCAATCAAGCCTTTCCACCGATTAAAAGCGCATAATGCGCAAATTAATTTTTTTCCCCTCCTTCCGTATATCCTTCCGCCCCCTGGAAAAGAAGAAATTACTCCCCTCCAATCCTTCCCTTGATTTCTTCCTTTCCCTTTTGTTCCATATATAGGATAAGAATATTCTCGATATCTGGCGCGAAAATTGGAGCGAGCCACAGGTGGCGCGGTTCGCAAGTTAATTCGGGTGACTTTGGAGCGAAGAGAGCCGCTCCAAGAGTTGATTAGAGGGATGATTAGCATACAATAAGGGGGAAGAGGATCCAAGGATCGGGGTTCAGCCCATCACTCCTCCCATCGCTGATACCAATCGCTCGCCACCCTCTTCCTCCCGCTGAGCGTCGCGGGGAGGGGGCTGGAGCCGTTTGACTTAATCAGCGATCGCTAATTGCTCGCCTCGCGCGGTCTCGCTTAACGGACGAGGAAACGTATGCAAATCGCGCGGAATTATCTCCAGCGAACAATTGGACGAGTGTTCCTGCCCGCTTCCGGTTGTTGCGCCAACAATCCCCTTCGCAAACGAGCTTTTTCTTTTTCTTCTTTCCAATGGCTAATTAACCGTTTACTTTTGCTCGATTCGTTCGTTGACAGCGCCGTTACGTCGGCGCAATTACAATATACACACTCGAAAATCTGATCTATTTATTGTACGTTAAATTACATCGATATCTTCTCGTTTTCGCAATTTCAAACCGCAGAGGGGAGAGTGAATTAATAAGCGAGAACGCGTCAGTGATAAATTATTTTTCTCGGGTCGGCCTTTAATAATCGTTCCATGCAAAGTTTTCGTTAAATTCGTTAATTGTTGCGAGTGGTTCCGTGGTTTTCTCGCAACAATTGTATATTAATTACGATTTAATCCTCTCTCTCTCTCTCTAAACATTATCTGCTCGGATCCATCAATTCCCCATGCAAACAAGTAATTATATTTATCAATATTTATTTCTCCACGGTATATAATAACCGTATTTCTTAACCGAGTTTCTAATTTCGTGTTTCGTATACAAGAGTGTGCGAGGAATGACGTTATCCGGATGGATGCGAAGATCGGTTATCGGTGGAAGAAGAAGAAACTTCAATATACGTTTTATTAAACCATGGATTCCTTTTGCGTAGATACGTATGTAAATTACATGGCAAAGCCGCTCATTAAGCGTGAGAATTAGAAGCCGCGAATTTTAATCTCGTTAATAGACCGCGGTTCCTTTCCTTTTTCTTCTTTTTCTTTCTTCACTAAAGTGATTCAAACGATGAATGATTTATCCTCGATGATAACATCGGCGGCGATTTATCACCGATAGAAAGAAAAAAAAGGACGTCTTTAGTAATCCCCCTAACGAGTGATTTACTAACGAAATACGTATACTTTTCCAAAATTATCGCGAAATGCACGGTCGGTTGAGCCCCTTCTTCCACTATATACTTCCGCTTTTAATTACACACGGTTAATATATATCAATATCACACGGGTGTATTAACGTTGAACCGATGTTAACGACTCGTTATATTTTCTCCTTTTCTTTCGAAAAAAGTTTTGTACGTTTCCTTTATTTATCATCTATCGATCACGTTCACCGAATTGTCACAATTGTGACGTCAATTGACAAGGAAACGCGGATCCCGCCATCTTGGAAATCGATAAAAGAGAAGAAAAAGTATATATATATATGATTCTATTTGCGACAAGAGAAACTCGAGCTTCGTGGATTTTTTTCTTCTTTTTCTCTCCGTTCCTATTTGCATATACGCGCAGACACACGCGATTAAGCGTGAGAATTAGAAACCGCGGTGAACGTAAAGCGAATTAATTAGCTGTAACGCTTTTCCCCCCCTCCCTCCTTACTCCTCCTCCTCCTCCTCCTTCTTCTCTTTCCCTTTTTTTTTTTTTTTTTTTCTTCGGTTTCGTTGACCTCCTTCTCCCTCCCCGAGAATCGAGACGAGACGAGACGAGACGAGCGAATTAATGATTTATCATTGATATTATCTATTCCACTTTAATATTAACGACGGTAACTTTACTCCCGTGCATAACCTTAACGACTTTTTCCCCGACGATTTATCACAGGCAAATTACATCTTCGATGATTTATCGCCGGGCCCCGCACGTAAGATAGGATTACCTACGTTAAACGCTAAAGAAGCCAACGCACCTCCACCTCCGTGCATTTAACTATCCCGAGTGGAGATAACTCGGGCGGGCGACATCGATAACCGAGCGTGCGGGATGCAGCCAACCCATCCTTCAATTTATTATTAAGAGAAATACTTCTTCGATCGAACGAAGAATTTTTCGATACGATCTCGAAATTCTCGATTTCTCGCCGTTCCGTCGCGGACGGGAAAAAACGAGTGGTAAAAAAGCGGGGCGCGTTTTATTTGTATATCCTCCCCCCCACCGGGGGAATTTCGTTCCGAAAAGTTTTAATTACGTCCATCATAAAAGTCGTTTCACAGCCCGTTCGTTTGTCCCCTATACAAACCGTCGCCCTTTCGCCTCCTTGCCCCGGTCCTTTTCCCTTCACCCTTCAACCTGGACTGTGGGCGCGCGACCGCCTTTCGCGACCAACAGCCAGATGAACGCCGATTTTTGCCCCCTTTTAGAAAAAAAGGAAAGGAAGCGGCGAGTAACGCGTTTAAGACTTTTGCGTTTAACGCGATTCTCTCTCACACGAATTTATACGATGTTGTACGATGCCACGTTCAAACGATCTTTTTTCTTCCTCCTTTTATTTCAAACATTGTACGTACGTACGTATATGTGTAAAATCGAATAGAATAATTCGAGAAAGGTTTAGAGAGGAAAGAAGAAATAAATTATCGGTCGAAGGAAGTGAATATAATTTCGTTGCTTCTCGATATCGCGTTGGCCCAGATTCCCCTCGATTTTTACAGGAGGAGAGGATCGAAAGCGGATCGCTTCTCCTCCTCCTCCTCCTCCTGTTGTGAAACGCCCCGATTGTTCGAAGTGAAGCGTGTGAAACTCGAGTAGTACGCGCTTTACCGTACTTGGAATCTGCCCGTCCATCCAGCGCGTTTCCCGCGTCTCGCGTTTTCCCTTTCGTGTCGTCAATTCGACCGGGTAATTAGATGGAACGGTTGCGTTCTTATGGAAAACCGGGTTTCCGCCGATCTGGAATCGTTATCGGGCGCGATCATTGGCCAACCTTGTTCGCACAGAGGGGCCCCCATTGAGAACCGGCTAGGTGGTTCCCACGTGCTGAAATATAACTCGCAATAAACCAAAGTGATAGTAGGTTAAGTCCTGCGATCCTATCTGCGGGCTAATTGCCCCTCCGCCGCCCGTCGCGGTTCCGTGTCGCAATCCGTCCTCGTCGAGAGGAGCAGCAGGAGGAGGAGGAGGAAGAGGAGCAGGAAGAGGAGGAGGAGGAGGAGGAGGAGGAGGAGGAGGAGGGGGAGGGGGAGAAGCCGATCGAGAGGGGGGGAAAGCGGGTCACCCCCCTCCTCCTCCGAATTTCCCACGAATTTCCCCCCTTCTTTCGAAACGACATTTCGCACTCGTTCGAACGCCTCTAATAACGGAAGTGATCCGCTCTCATGCGCCATTAACTCGGTTTCTTCGGAGGAGGTGATCTCTTCCCTTTTCCTCCTGGAGGAGGGACACGTGTTTGGAGGGGTTCCTCCCGATAACGTATTGCCATACGGCCTCGTATAATCAACAGATTAGCCGAAGAATAGACGAGACGCGATGGATGGCAAAGGAGACTCGGTTAGCTGAAAGCTTTCCCGCTCCCCCATTAACGGAGGGGTTGATTTCGTTGTTGTTGGCCGGAGCGCGTGCGAGCGCGCGGGAAAATGCGATTATAAGTCACGAGGTGTTGGGTCACGGGCGTCACCGGTGAGAGAAAGAGAGAGAGAGAGTGAGAGAGAGGGATTGATTGGATGCGGGGAAACGCCACGCGATGAAAGATGAAAGGCAAAGGACCTTGCACTTTGGCTAACAAAGGAAATGTGTTTTCCCCAAAGTATCGACTACCCGCCGAACCAGTGAAATTTTAACGGATTTCCTTACCTTTTCCATCGTATTTTTGTAATTTTTGTAGTTTAGGAAATCTACTGAAAAGACGGAAGATTTAATAATGGAAAGTTTAATATTTGTAGGGAAAGGAAAGAAGAAGGAGAATGTATAAATTCTCTTTGTATCATCGAAGAATCTTCTGGTTAATTTAATCTTGGTTAATTTATCTCGATCGCGTATAAAGAATAGAAGAAAGGAAAGAATTAACGAGTGGATCGGGTTTTTATATCCCCTCGTTAACTTCGCCCTCCACCGAGTCCCGGTGAATATATTATACACGATTCGAGGGCCCAGTCCATCGCCGCAAAACAAACGGTGGAGATGTCGTGCGGGTATGGGCAGAGACAGGAGAAGAGCGCGATCCGAAAGGATTTGCGCGACGCGTTGGAGCGCGCAAGCTCCCCCTCCCCTTCCTCGCACGCAATCGAGGCAAACGTACTTGAAACACGCGCTGCTCGCAAACGTTCATCGCCAAGGCCACCTCCACCGTGTGGAGGAGAGTACCTCTCGGCGGAGTACCACCACCCATCGAGAGATTAGCATTTCCGCTTTTCTCTCAACAATTCCTCCTCGTTCCTGCACGGATTAGCCGTTAATCCGCGCGGGCCAACGCGAGAGACGGAGAGAGAGCGAGGCGAATTATTTCCACCCCCCCTCTCCTCTCTGCACATATCAAGTATTATTTCAGTATATCGTCTCGTTCCAACCTCGATCGATCGTTTCCCTTCCTTGTTACAATACTTTAACCCTCGCGCGAGAAATCCCCCTCCCTCGAGGGAAGGGAAGGAATTTCGTCGTCCCACCTCGAATTGGATCTAGAGGAAAGGAAAAATCGTGAAAGCCGCGGCAGTAATAAGCGCACGAAAGGTGGACCTTCGAGCGACGAAGGGTGGTGGTGGTGGTGGTGGTGGTGGTGGAGGAGCGGAGAAGGAGTAGCGGGAGAGGGTGGTGGTGGTACCGGGAAGGAACAGTCTCTCCCCGAGTGGTCATATATGGACGGGGGTTTGAGGTTCTCGAATAGAGAAGGATGATGCATTATTGAGTGGACTGTCGGGGTGGGGGAGGGTGTATAATCGCACACATCCTCACCGCTCCGCTAATGGACTCCATCTCTACCCGTTTCAGCTCATCCCCTCGGCCGGCTACGCTCCGGTGGCAGCGGACATCGTGATATTTTCACTGCCTCAAGATTCATCCGGGGGCGGGAGGGAGGGTGTACCTACCGGCATTACAGATATACGTAGGTGCTGGCACGTACCCGGCACATAGACATACCGAGGCACGAGGAAATGCCCCGCTCAGTGCCGTATCTACCTTCCACCGTCCCCTCTCGCCTCCTCCTCCTCCTCCTTTCCTCTTTTTCTCGACGATTTCTCCCTCGAAAAATATATGTATATATATATATATATATCAATAAAAATGTATATATATATATTGTAAATGTATAAGGAGCGTCTGAGCGCGTTTCGAAGAGTGAAAAGAAAATATTCGATTCGATTCGATTCGATTCGAGTGGAATCTTTCGAAGAGAGATTAGAAATTTTGGAGGGGGGGGGATGAGTGATGCAGGGAGAAAGGTGGGTTTTTCAAAATTGGATACGGTTTCGGAAGGAAGAGGGGAAACGATCCCTTATTTCTACGCCACTATCTTGCTACGCTATATGTAGCTCTACGTACGTACTTGCACGGGCACCAGAGACGCGTTATTATTGGATTACATTTTTAATCCGCCCTCTCTACCGCCGGCACCGGCACCACCACCACTACCACCACCACCACCTACTCTCTCTCTAGCAGCCCACCCCCTCGACCCTCCTCTCCGTGTCCGACGTCGTACGTAGCTACGACCCCGCGGCGCATCCTCCACTTTCGTATTCCGAATGGAATTACTATGCAGGAGATTTCATTTGTTATATATGCACGCTACAAACGAGTGCATTTTCGCTTAGGTTAATCGAATTATGGCCCCGGGTGTATGCATTTTAAATTCGTGTCGCCTTCCCTGCTTTCTTTGGTGGACGGTTCGCGTCGCACCGACTTCACCGTGCCTCGCCAGTTGTAAACTCCAAAGGCCAGGCCGAGTTGTTTTTCCAACTCGCCAAAATATAGTGTATTAACGGTATATTAGTACATTTTGCCAACTCGTGCTTCCAAGTCGTCGCTTTATCGATATTCCTAATTGGAACGATTTCGATTTCATTCCGTGAACCGCTTGCGTTGGTCCTTTATAAAATTTCCAATATTATATATATATATGTATAATTCATAATCGAAGCGAGAAATAATCGCCATCTGTCGAGACCTGCTGTAAACTTGCGCCCATTTCTTATAAAATCTCCAATTATACATATCACTTTACCAAATCGTCCTGTCGTCGATTGTTACTTTATATCAAACTGAAATATCACTTTATCGAATTCCTACTTGGAACGATTTAAATTTAATTCAAAGTTGCTGCAAACTTGCGTCGATCTCTTATAAAATCTCCAATATTATATATATATATATATATATATATATTTATATGTATGTATAATTCATAATCGAAGCGAGAAATAATCGCCATCTGTCGAGACCTGCTGTAAACTTGCGCCGATTCCTTATAAAATCTCCAATTATACATATCACTTTACTAAATCGTCCTGTCGTCGATTGTTACTTCATATCAAACTGAAATATCATTTTATCGAATTCTTAATTGATTTAAATTTAATTCAAAGTTGCTGCAAACTTCCATCGATTCCTTATAAAATCTCTAATTATATACACATCAAATGTGTCTTATCGTCGATTGTTAGCTCGTATGAAACTGTCATCTAGTTGCTATAAAAATTGCTCTGTAAACTTGCGTCGATCCCTTATAAAATCCCCAATTATATACATCATCATTTATCAAATCGTCCTGTCATCGATTGATGATTAAACTGAAATATTACTTTACCGAATTTCTAATTGGAATAATTTAAATTTAATTCAAAGTTGCGTCGATCCCTTATAAAATCTCCAACTAAGAAATAATCGCCATCTGTCAAGAGCTGCTGTAAACTTGCGATCCTTTATAGTAATCCCTAATTATATATATATATATATACATGTAATTCGCAATCGAAACGAAAAATAATCGACTCGTGTTGAATCGCCCTGTCATCTAAATATCGCGAAATATCACTTTGCGGTTATCGAATTCCTAATTGGAATAATTTAAATTTAATTCAAACTTGCATTTATAAAATCTTCAACTATATACACATATATAATTCATAATCGAAGCGAGAAATAATCGCCATCTGACGGTTATTATGACGATTCGTACACGTAAACATCGCTTTATCGTAATTGGAATTTAAATTTGATTCAAAGTTGCTGAAAACTTCGATTTCTTTCTAAAACCTCCAATTACGATTCATAATCGAGAGATGATCGACGCGTGTCAAGAGCTGCTTGTATATAAGAGAAATAATGTGTTGAATCGTGGCGTCGGTCGGGCGGGGCGAGGAAACGATCCGCGCGACAAAATCCGTGACACGAAATCACGATCACGCGCGAGATCGTGACTGGTACGTTTTTTTAAAGGCGTTGAATAGTCGAGGAACCTCCCTGCTCGGTAGCCGCGCGTCGTCACTCTTGCCTCATTCATGAATGATCACGGTCGATCGTATTGTGACAGGGCAGTGATTGGTACGTCGTCGAGGCGAGAAAAGATCCATTGTCCTGCAGCCACGTGCAACCGGAGAAGCGACCAGTCATCGCCCCTCTTGATATAACCACCAACCGGCCGAGAAATTTCTTGCCGAATCACGCCCAACTCGCGCCTCTCCTTCCTTTTAAACGGCATTCGAACGGATACCAATTTTCCATATTAACCGAGAAACTTTCTTCTTCTCTTTTTTCCTTTCTCTTTCTATCCCCATATTTCGTCGCAATTTGCCACTCGAGAAAAGAAGGAATATCGTGCTCCTTAATCCCTCCCCCTCGACAATTTCTCCGTCTCTCGACCTCGATGGTCGAAATCTCGCCCGTTCGAACGTTTTTCGCCTCGGCAATCGGATATTCGCCTAATTACGCCCTGGTCAGAAAACTGTCTCGTCTCGCGGCGAGGCTTCTAATAATTATTCGTCTTATCACGCCGAGCGGAAAAACTCATTTACCACTCGATTGAAACGCTCGTTAAAGGTCTCCCCAAGAGGAAGAGGACAACTTTCTAGACGATTTTCATTGTTTTCCGAATCATTGCGCCCCATCCACTTCGATTCCAGCCAGATTCGAGGGAAGATAGGAGAAAGGCGCTCCAGTTTTCTCGCACTTTGCGCGACTTCTTCCGGGAAAATTGCTCGCGGGTTTGATGGGGAGAATAGGGTGGACAGGATATGACCTCCCCGCGGGGCGCGTATGAGCCGAAATGAGCCCACTTTGACTGTTCAACCACTATTGCGAGGCCTCTCGTCTCGGAAATTACTTCCGCTCGGACGTTGTTGTTGCCGTACGCAAAGGACTCGGTTCGGCCAAGTCCTCGAAGGAAGTCCCTCTCCTCCTCCTCCTCCTCCTCCTTCCCGAAAAGGGAAACTTTAAAACTCTCTCGCGTATTACTTTACGCGAGAAGGTAACGATTAGAAAGGATGGAAAAGATGGAAAGAGGGGGGGCAAGAGCGTTATTACGGAGGAGGGAAATTAGAAGGGCCGACAAAAGGGATGGTCGAAGGCGCGGGCACGGGAGGATTGAAGACGAGTGATTAGTAGTTCCGGTTCTCACACTCGACGCAAAACAAATAACTGGCACTAACGAGGGCCAATCAATAACCGGACGGATAACGACCGGTTTTGCGATCGCGGCGCAAACCCCGCCCTTGAAATCTTGCAGACACCTCCACAGGGCGAACCACTCCCCTCTCGCGATCCTCTCGCCGACCTTAACGAGGTCTTGGAATCGATCTCCCTTCCCGCCAAGTTGTCTCGCGTCCCGATTATCTCTTCTTCTTCTTTTTTTTTCTCTCTCTCTCTCTCTCTCCACCAGAGGTGAAAACGGTTTCGCGAGAGAGAGAGAGAGAGGAGGAGGACGCCGATTCCTGGAGGGCAACGGGCATGACTTGGACAACAATGGCGCACAGGAATCCGTCAATCCACGTGCACGTCTTTCATGAAAGCGGCTTCCTCCTCGCGGGGCATCCGGGGCATGCCCCCTCCCCCCCCCCTCCCCCCGTAGCAGCTAATGACACGCACCGCATCCATTTCCCCGTTCCTTCGGCGAATCGGCGCCGTCGTTTCTCTTGGAGAATTGTATTGTAAAAAAAAAAGGAAGAAGAAAAGAAGGAGGGAAAGGAAGAAAAATTGGCCGCCCTTCTTCCTGCCACGATTAATAATAAAATAAATACGGATCGGGCATCCGGTCCGGTGAGAAGCAAAAGAACTACTCTCTCGACGTTCAACGTCCTCCCCCCCTCTCCCCCCGGCCACTTTGCCCTCTTTTTCTCGATTATTCCGCGTAATTTGTCGGTCAACTCATCACGGCTAGTTAAATGTTATTTCATGCTTATTGTCCGACCGAATTGTCGAGGGGGAGAGGGGGGGGGGTGAGGGGGGAGAACGCGTTTCCGATCTACCTCGGGTAATTCTTCTCCACGCGCACACGCGCACGCACGCACGCACACGCACACGCATACACGCGGTTCTATCGTCGTATAGCGCTGCTAGCACGATCTTTCCGCTCGGCAACGATATCACGAGCGATTTATGAACATGAATCCGGAATAATTGATTCGAGATCTTGGTTGAAAATCTACTTTCTCGACGAGAGATTAAAATTAAAATCCGAATAAAATCTGCCGCTAATTACAATGTGTAATCACGGCGGATGAGTTGGTTCGGCCATGAGGAGGAGGGGTTCGTTAAAAATATTTACGAGCCCGTAAAAACGTCAAATCCCTTCCTTCCTTCCTTCCTTTTCCCTTCGAGGGATTTCCTTCTCGAGAACAAAGTTGTTAGAAAGAAGGGGCATCCTGCCCGATACTCGAAGATGAGGAAGGCAATCCTTTCCTTCGTGCGGGCGAAATCGTTGCGGTCCCAGCAGGCGGCTTAGGGAAAATCTTTAGCTTTTCCCTATAAAGCGGATGGAAATTGCTCGCGATCGGAAAACGGTGGAGAAGAAAGAAGAGAGAGAGAGAGAGAGAGGAACTGTCCCGTAGGAATTTCCTTCACCCTCGAACCTGCGACCTCGAACCGAACTGTGGTGCCAAGCGAGAATCCCTTAAAAAACGGATTTACAACCTGTTGCTGCTCGGGCCACTTAAAGATTCCCCTCGATATTGAAAGAATATCCGAAAGAGGAGGAAACCCCTCCCCCTCTCTCGATACCTTGTAAATATAAAAGTCCGGATATCGAGTGGAAGATTGGCGAGAATTCCAACCAAGGTGGAAGGGGTGGCCATCCCCTTAAATTCCAGAGAAGAGAATCCAAAGGGATCGGTGTATTCGCTGCAGAGATTCTCGAATTTTTGATATCGTAAAAGAAACGCGTCTACCGCTCTTCGTGGCCGATGTGTGATTCTCGAGCTCGTCAATGGCTCGAGTGCAAAGGAGGAGGAGGGGGGAGGAAGGATGCGTAACGCGGAGCGGGGCTCGATTTTGCTATTCATTAGAGCCGTCACTGGGTAAACAAACAGCGGCGCGTGTGCGTGAGCGGGCGCGCGCGTGTGCGGATATGTGATTAACGTGGAAGCCTCGCGCAACCACCTCGATATCAGCCGGGCTGAACCGTGCACGAGCTTCCCCACGCTCTCTGCACAACCATCTCTCGCTCCACAATCTCCGCTCTGCTCGAATCACGCTCATCGATCGATCGTCGTCGTCGTCGTCGTCGTCGTTCTCCTCCTCGTCGTCGAGTTCGAATATGATCCAGTCATCGTTCTCTCGTGCACATTTCATATATATATATATACGAGGAAGAAATTTCTAGTTTAAAAAAAATATCAAACGTGTCCAATTACGCATCCTTTCTTGTCGTAAATTCGATACAATTAGAAGAGGAGGCAATGGATGATCGGAATAATTCTCGTTCTGTATATATTTTAATAATATAATATACAAGAGAGGAAGAAATTTTTAGTTTAAGTGTGCCAAATATGCATTTTTTCTTGCCAATTCGATACGATTATAAAAGGAGGTAGTGAATGATCAGAATAATAAATATGGTGATGCTGTCTTAGGCCAAATATCGTCTTCCTATATATTTTATAAATATACAAGCGAGGAAGAAATTTCTAAAAAATATCCAAATAATAATGTCTTTTGTCACCAATTCGATACAATTATAACGAGAGAAGAAGAAGAACGCATTGATGTAGAGACAATGGATGATCGAAATAATTCTCGTTCTGTATGTATTTTAATAATATAATAAATATACAAGAGGAAGAAATTTCTAGTTTAAAAAAAATATCAAACGTGTCCAATTACGCATCCTTTCTTGTCGTAAATTCGATAGAGTTGTTACTGAGAGGAATAATTCTCACGTTAATTTAAAAATAATATCGATCATCTTTTGTCGCCAATTCGATACAATTATTCTCACGTTGACAGCCCTTTTATAGATACAATGGTGGTGTCTTGGGCCGAGTTTGAATATGATCCAGTTCAGAATCATTCTCTTGTTTTGTATATTTTAGAAATATGCAAGAGAGGAAGAAATTTCTAATTTAAAAAAAATATCAAACGTGTCCAATTACGCATCCTTTCTTGTCGTAAATTCGATACAATTAGAAGAGGAGGCAATGGATGATCGGAATAATTCTCGTTCTGTATGTATTTTAATAATATAATATACAAGAGAGGAAGAAATTTTTAGTTTAAGTGTGCCAAATATACATTTTTTCTTGCCAATTCGATACGATTATAAAAGGCAGTCAATGATCAGAATAATTTTCACGTTGACAGTACTTTTAATAATTATGATGATGCTGAGCCAATTATGGTTCTTCAGTATATTTTATAAATATACAAGCGAGGAAGAAATTTCTAATTTAAAAAATATCAACTTTTGTCGCCAATTCGATACAACCATTACTACGAAAGGAGGCAGTGGTGTAGAGACAATGGATAATCGGAATAATTCTCGTTCTGTATGTATTTTAATAATATAATAAATATACAAGCGAGAAAGAAATTTCTAATTTAAAAATATCATCCGTGTCCAAATATCTTTTGTCGCCAATAATTTCGTAATAATATACAAGATTAATTTTCTAATATAACTACAAGAGGAGGCAGTGAATGATCTATAAATAATTCTCACTAATTCTCATTAATTTAAAAATAATATCAAAAATTATACCATATCCAAATACGCATTTTTTGTCGCCAATTCGATACAATTATAATTCGAAAGGAATAATTGGAATAATTCTCACGTTAATTTAAAAAATATCAACATATAATTTAAAAAATTATAACTGCTAGAAAAGACAGCGAATGATCGAAATACGCGTCTTTTGTTATCAATTTGATATAAATAATTCGAAAGGAATAATTCTCACGTTAATTTAATAATATCATCCATGTCCAAATATGCGTCTTTTATCGCCAATCCGATGCAATTACAACTATTATAACAATATATATATATATATAACAATTACAAGAGAAAGCAGTAAATGATAGGAATACGGGTCTTTTGTCGCCAATTCGATGCAAATATAATTCGAAAGAAATAATTGGAATAATTCTCACGTTTATTTAAAAAATAATATCAAAAATTATACCATATCCAAATACGCGTCTTTTGTCGCCAATTCGATACAATTATAATTACGAATATTCCGGAATAATTCTCATGTTAATTTAAAAAAAACATCAAAATTTATACCATGTCCAAATACGCGTTTTTTGTCGCCAATTCGATGCAATTACAACTATTATAACAATATATATATAATATATGTATGTATATAACATATATTATTTTACATATATATATATAACAATTACAACGAGAGGAAGCGGCGAATGATCGAAATACGCGTCTTTTGTCGCCAATTCGATGCAAATATATAATTAAAATATATAATATAATTCGAAAGGAATAATTGGAATAATTCTCATGTTACTTTAAAAAATATAAACCATGTCCAAATACGCGTCTTTTGTCGCCAATTACAACTATTATAACAATATATATATAATATATGTATGTATACAACATATATTATTTTATATATATATATATATAAAATAATATAATAAATATAATATATAATATAATAAATAAATATAATATAATATAAAATAAAAAATATATATAACAATTACAAAGAGAAGAAGCAGCGAAATACGCGTGTTTTGTGGTCAATTTAATGCATTAGAATTACAACTACTAGAAAAGACAGTGAATACGGGTGTTTTGTCGCCAATTCGACGTACGATTATCGCATAGGCGAGTAATTACGATAAAGAGAGGGAATAGTCTCGTAGGGACAATGGGCGATCGGAATAATTCCCACGTTAACGGCGCTTTTAAATGGCGTATGGTTTGCGGCGCTCGTCTTGGGCCAATTAACGAACGCGAATTCCGTTCGCGGCGGAGCGTCAAAATCTGCCCGGTCGTTGATTAAAAACAAAAGGCGGGGAAAAGAGTCGCGACCCTGTTGATCGACATCCGTGATCCCGTCCCTCCCCTCTTCTCCCTCTCCTCCCGCGATGCATATCTCGAAACAAGGAAAGATAATACCGTAAACTCGCTCCTCGTAAATGAAATTTATTCACGCGGCAGACGAGCTCGCCTGCTCTCCCTGTTTCCTTCCTCTCTCTCTCTCTCCCTCTCCCTCTCCCTCTCCCTCTCCCTCTCTTTTCGTATCGGTTTTTATATCGGAAACGGAACGAGGAGGAGGAGGAGGAGGAGGAGGAGGGCAGAGTGAAAAGAGAGGGAGAGCAGGCAGGCAGGCAGGTCCCGGATCGGGAGAGGAAGGAAACGCGTTCGGCGGGACGGTTGAGAGAGGCATCGTTCCCGGGGGAAGCTATCGGCTCGCGTATCGAGAGGAGGGTGAGCGAACGGTTCCGGAAAGGGAGAAGTAAGAGGAGGGGGTTGGGTAGGTGGGCATGCAACAAGTAGTTCGGTTTTCAAAGCCCATTGAAATTGATGGCTTTCCCATACCCTGACAACTCCCTGTGAATCCGGCGGCGGTGGCGTTCCGCTCGCGGACGAGCTCACAATACATCCAACCTTTCATCGATATTGCAACGCCCCGCGTAGGAAACTGGGGGGGAGGAGGGGGGGGGTGGTGGTGGTGGTGAGCGGGAATTGATAACGAAGGAGGGGAGGAGGGGAAGCCGGCTCGCGTTTTATTACTGCATTTTCACCTCGTCCTAGCCCTCCTCTTTATAACCTATCGAACGTCGAGCTATTTCCTCCCCCTCGACACCTCCGCTTTTTCATCCCTTCCCTTCCCTCCAAGTATTCGCTCGAAAAAGGAGCAAAGCTCGATTAATTTTTTTTTCACGCCATCGAATTAATCGCTCAAATCGTTTTACACATACGCGCGCGCGCGCGTAAAAGTGTGCGTGTACTCGCTCTGTAAATATGATATATGATATTCGATGAAGGGAAATCTTAGATTAACCACAGAGTTTCGAAATGTTTCGTTACGTTTGTATTGTTTACATTTGATAATAGGTTGAATAATAGGTGATATATTTAAACGTTGCTTTTGAGTCAGGTTGGAATTTGAAGAGAAAAAATTAGTTATTTTTAAGAGAAATAAAAATAAATGACTGTTGTCATTTCAAAATTTTATCCCAAATAATTTACGAAGAAGGGATGCAACGTGGTATTTTGCAACAAGTTGTTAGAGTATACGAAGAACAAAGGAAAATTAAAACACGATCTGATATTAAGAAAGTTGCAAAGTTGTTGCTGTAGGTTCTACCGATGGAATATTATATTAAATCTTCTCGATTTTGGGCTTTTCTCTATCTTCAATCGCTACAAAGTTTCGCCAAATTGATGACTTGATTGAACGCGTTCAAGATTATAGAGAAACACTCTTGATTACAAACGTGTATAGAATCAATAACGCAGAGAGAAATTCCTCCTATAATATATATAAATAAGATAAAACTTGATTAGCTAAAAATTACATACATCCGGAAGAAACTAGTTTAATTAAATTACTCGTATTTATATCGCGTTAATAATTATTATTAACGAATTTAATACTATTTTTTACATTTACAACTCGATTTTTCTCCGATTTGAAGTTAAAAAAAAAACAACAACAACGATCGTGTTAAAACGAATAAGTCGACGAGTCTTAAATAAATAGCGAAAGATTCTCCTCTCGCGGAGAATCGGCGCGCTCGGGTACGCGCGCTCAGTCATACTGTCGTCCCCCGGGGAAAAAATCGGCGGTCGATCCCAGCTCGAGCGAGGCGAGCCGTCTTGCCCGATGCTTCAACTTGCCTCGCAAATTATCACGCGGGCATAGGCGCAGCGACCATAGTGTTTAGCGTTCGCGCGTAACGATACCGCTCGGATGGCCGGTGTTGTATGCGTCTCGCCTCTGGGGGCTCCCCGGTGTATTAACAGTGGTTCCCAATCCCTTCCTCGAGCACAGGAATACATCGAAACCAACGAGGAATTACTTTGTATTTACTACCTCTTTGGATAATAATATCGATCGGAGCCGATAAACCCGCAACAGGTGAAATCTCCCTATACACACACACACACATATATATATACATATATACACATTGAAGCCGATCGAGCAAGCGATCAGCTGCGGCCGAGAAATATCCCTCTCCCTCTCTCTCTCTCTCTCCGACTCTTCGCTTCCGCAGCTCCTCGAGAAGGAGAACCAGGTGAAACGAGCGGGGTGAAACAAATGCCAGCCGCGTAATACGTTTATAATGATAAGTTGTCATTACTCGGCGCGCGCGGGCCCGCGCTCTGAGAGGCGTAAGAGCGAGGAGGGGGAGGGGGAGGGGAGGGGAGAGAGAGAAAGATGATGATCCCGCCGCTTCGGGCTAGGCTAATAGCTGCCGGTCGAAGGAGCGCGATTATTGATTAGTTTGGCGGTGCCCGATCGGTGCCGGTGATCCATCAACGATGAAACCCGGCCGCGTCGATGCCCAGGCCTCGTCGACTCGCTCCCCGCCCCGCCCTCTGCGGAGCGCCGCGCGCGCACCGACGACTGGTCTTTAAAAACGCATTACCGGACCCAACTTCCCCTACCCCCCCCCCTCGGCCTCCAGCCAATCAGACCCGATAGATTCGAGACCGCGCCGATCGCGCGCGCCGACCCGACCGTTCAATTATTTTGCAATCAACGACGCCTTCCCTTCCCCTCTTCCTCTTCGCCCGCGCCGTTTCGAAAAACCAATTTTAGATTTTTCCACGATTCAAGTATCTCGAAAATGGGGAAACGGGGTTTTCGTCACGTTTCGAATCTCGTCTTCGTATTGGAAACCGGTAACATTGTCGTAAAATGAATTTTAGATTTTTTCCACGATTCAAGTATCTCGATAATGAAGGGAGGGTTTGGGTATTCCTTGTCCACGCCATTTCGAAACGAGGAAAAACGAATTTTAGATTTTTCTACGATTGAGGTATCTCGAAAATGAAGGGAGGGGGTTTTCGTCACATTTCGAGCCTCGTCTTCGTATTGGAAAATCGAGTTCTAATAACATCATCGTATTCCTCGCCGTTTCGAGAAACGAATTTTAGATTTTTCCACGATTAAAGTATCTCGAAAAAGGGGTGAGAATTTGGGTTTTCGTTTTGGTAATATTGTCGTATTATCGAGATTGGTGATGACGAAGGAGAAGTGATCGGATGAGAGGTATGATGGTTTTTGAAGAAAAGAAGAGAGAGAGAGAGAGAGAGAGAGGAGAAAGGGGGAGGGGGAAAGAGAAAGCGATAGAATAACGATCGGTTAACAACGTTAACGAATGTTTATCGCGGCCGCGACGGTTCTCGGCCCATAAAAAATTGAAATTAACAAGAGAGTCGCACTTTTTTTGTCCCCTTTGGGTCTTTTGCCCACGCCATTCGTCCCGCGGATAAAATATTTTATCTGCCTTTGGCCATGGACCCGCGACCATTTGCATATCAACTGATATACAAAAAAAAAAAAAAAAAAAAAAAAAAGGAAAAAGGAAAAAGGAAAAAAAAGGGAGGAAAAAAGGATATGAGAAAAAAAGAAGAGAGAAGAACGTATTGCACGGGCTCGCTCTCCGCGACGTTCATCGGCGGAGGAGAGGGGGTGGAAAAACGAAATTTACGCGCAGTTTCCCGAAAAACGGATCAATGCTCCCTCGAATCGCGCCAACTATTCGTTTCGTTCTCCTCGATAAGCCGCGTGGCGAAGAGAGAAACGAATCGGTCGAAACAAATTCGAAACAAATTCGAAACAAATTCAACGATAATTTGAAAAAGTTAAAAGGGAAATTTTTCTTTTCAGAAAATATCCCATCCCATAAATCTGGATATAACGAATAACGGGCAAATTGAACTTTTACATACGCGTACGTAATCTTCCAAAGTTCGTTCTATTCGAGGAATCGCACTATTATATTGACATCAGTCCGAGCGTGGCCGAAACTCTGAGAAACGCACGCTCTCTCTCTCCTAACGACCGATCATTCGACCAGTCCCGTGGTATTATAATTTCATCAAATTGGCATTAGCCGCCGTCGATCGGCTCCCTCTCGGAACGTTTCGAGAATGCCGAAAACGTTAATCTTAATCTCTCGTCGCTTATTCCAGGTTTATTCGCCGTTGTTATTATTACTATTATTATTAAAAGATTCTTCTCCCTTTTGTCTACTTTTCTTCCTTTAATAATTTTTCCCTCGATATAATAATAATAATAATAATAATAGTAATAATAATAACAATAATAACAATAATAATAACAATAATAATAATAATAATAATAATAATAATAATAATAATAATAATAATAATAATAATAATAATAATAATAATAATAATGATAATAATGATAATAATGATGATAATAATGATAATAATGATGATAATAATGATGATAATAATGATAATAATGATAATAATGATGATAATAATGATAATGATAATGATAATAATAATAATAATAATAATAAAAAGTTCGAGTTGTCATAGGATATCTGCTTGAAAAGTTTGGAGGGAGGGGAGCAATATGTGTTAAAGTGTGAGTCATTCGCGTGCAGAGGCCAGCCACGATAAGTTTCTCGCTCGACGTTGATAATCAAATTCGTCGTGGGATGACGAATCGGCCAATTAAAGCTCGATCGTTCGTCACGATAAGGGTAACTGGTCGATGAACCAACCGACGTATTAACATACGATACGATACGTGTCCTGCATGGACACAAGGATTATATAAATTTAATTTTTCCTATGTATAATTCAAAATACGCTCTTTCGAGCGGAATTAGAATTTATTTACCGACCGAGTGGATCACGAGTTGCTCGGCTCGAACGAACGAATATTCATTATTAAGGGGTATTAAGACGGTTCTTATAAGGAAGAGGTGTTCTGGAAAAAAAAAAAAAAAGTTTATTCCAATTATCCAGACCCAATATATTCCGATTTTTTTTTTTTTTTGGGAATTTTAATAGATGGAAAACAACTCGACAAAGTTGTTTGTAAATTAAACCGACTGTTCGACGTGTTCGACTTTGGCGTATCCTCTTTGAGGATATATTTCGTAATATGCAATTTCAGCCACCCTTGCCACTCTTTTTGCCGATCATCCTTCGTTCGATGCGTCTGACGAGCTCTCCCGAACGAGTGGACGACAATTATATTTCCATTAGAGACTTTGACTCCGAACCCTTCGTATTTCTAATAACCGTACCAGTCCATTGGTATCCCAACGTATCCTCTAATTCTTGCCCATTAAAAGGGATACGAAAAACCGTATCTATAATACGTAACGCGATACTCTCTCTCTCTCTCTCTCTCTCTCTTTCATCCGTGGCGGATGAGGAGATGAGGCTCGAGGAGGTGAAGGTTAATCGTAGAGATGTCTCGATGGATTTCTACAAATTCTTCCTTCGAAAAAAATATATTCTCTTCCTCTCTCGCAAATTTTTCTCCCTCGAATACAATGAAAATATCGTAACGCGACGATCAATTAATCGATATTGTTTAACGATTTGTTCGAGAGGAGGGGAGGGGGGGGGGAGGAAATATCATGGCGGGCAAAGAAAGGACAGTGAATCATAGCGTGGTAATCGGTGTGCAGTAACCTCGGCCTTTCGCAACGCTCGCTCGAATCGGGCCTCTCGTCTAATCGATAGGGGATTCTAGCAAGGCGGTTGAAGAAAGGCGGCCACTGCTTTTAATTATCAACCCTTAATCATCAATCAATTTCTTCTTTATGCCAAGTGTCTGACCTGTGGCCATCGGCATTTTTTGCTCTCGCTCTCGAAACCTCCGCTCTCCAACTGATTCATTCTCCTCCACCCCGACCGTCTCCCGACCGTCATTATGGCCGATCGTTACACGCATGATCATCCTCCACCAGGTCGAGTCGATTTCCATCCCACTTTTTTTCACCCGTCCGTCGTCCCCCCCCCCCCCCACCCCTTCCGTTCCTGGAACGACATTTCTATTTCGGTGTACGAAGAAAAAAAAAAAAAAGATAAAATAAAGGATCAACGAGCGATACAACGCACGTTTCAAAACGTTCGTGTTCGTAACGTTATCAAGGGAAGAAAAAGTGAAACGAAGAATCGAAACGTCGAGCATCGACGAAGAGCATCTTTTCGTGGAAAGTTGGGGAAAGGGAAGGAAGGAAGAGGCACGATGTGGAGAAACAATGCCGCTGGCAAGTGGCGCCCCGGCAGCCAGCAGCGGGCGCTCGAACAACTAGCGACTAGCTCCACGGACATTTCACTTTTCCGAGAATCTTGATTACTTGCAACTATGTACGCGTGAAAATCCCAAGAATTTCAAGAGGTTTCGATAATTTTATTGAACATCTCGTATAATTGAAATTAACAAACAATAAAAAAAAAAAGTTTCCAATCTTCCTCTTCGTATATTCCTGTTCGTATATCCGTATTAATATTAATCCAATTAAAACACGAGATACAAATTCAATCCAAACGTAATATAAATATTAATGTATGCAAATTCGGTGCAGATTCTATATTAACGTAGAATTGGATATTCCAATTCTATTCGTTTCACCGTGATTATTCGAAAGATGCGATCGATAATGCGATAAATAATAATTGCGTTGTCGAGAGGAGGCATCGGTTAGAAAAATTCGAAATTTAAGAATTTCCTTTCTCAGATACGACGGTGGCCTGGACGGATAGATCTCGGCAGGAAAAAGTGGTGGACAATCTGAAGGGGCGAAATAATAGTTTCACCGTCATTTATCGGTTTGAGAGATGACTGCGCTGAGCGGCGCGAGAACGTTGGCGGAGAGATAATGTTTTGCAGCAACAGGTGAGACAGGTGCTCGACCTGAATGCCGAGCTGCACGCGTCTAATAATCTGGATCTATAGATCAGGTGTCCCGAACCATTTCAACTTTGCTCTCGAGTGGTAATAATTATTATCGACGAAAAACTTTCCCTCCCTCTCTCTCTCTCTTTTCAAGTCTCAAAGATATACATTAATATTTTTAACCATTCTCATTGTGAGACGAAAAAGAAGAAGAAGAAAAACTCGATCGTTAAAAGATTTCTTCCCCCCTACGTTCAGTCTCTCCCGGATGCACAGAGATTTTACGATCCCCCCTCCTTCTCTTTCAACCTGTAACTTCGTATCAAGAGCGATAGCTCGGCCCCCTCCCCTACGTTTTACGCTCAAGTAGCACTTCATTTTCGTGGCCTCTAACGAACATCTTCGAAGGGACCCCCCCCTTTCCAAGTTGGAGGTCAATCAAGAGTCTATAATTTAGATCGAGAGGCGTCTCTAACGAACGAAAACGATCGCTAATTTTTATTCGCCTTCGAAAATCATGGTCCCTCGTCGACTGCCTCAAGATCCATCACCGGTGCTTATTATTAATTCTGGGGAACGAGCATGAAACGCGATCGAGAAGAAGAAAGTCGTCACCGGTCGTCTTTCGAGAATTCAAACTCGCTGAATTACGACGAGGAAAGAGGAGGTGTATTCGAAAATCGACGTATACGTATATATATGTATAGGGATACATGTTTCCTTTCTCCATCTCTCTCTCTCTCTCTCTCGAATACGACGTATGTACGCGGATGCGGGAAAGAGCGGCGGGCCCCTCCCACCCTCCTTCCCTCTGACGTTACCTTTGTCTCTTTTATTGGCGTTCTCCGGAGGATTGATAACGGCCGCCACGAGTACGCTAATCGTACTCGAAAGGATACTCGAGACTGCCGCGGTATTTTTCACGATTTTCACCATCCTCCCCTTCCCCCTCGTACCATCTACCCTCACCCTGCGCGCCGTCCTCTCCCCGATATTTACTTAAGCTATACATTTTACGCGGAGCGTGGGTCAAAACCCGCAGAGATTTTTCGTGGCCCTACGAGGAGGAGGAGGAGGAGGAGGAGGAAACTCATTTGCGCGATACGCGATGATATTTCGTTAAACCTCTCGGAATATATACGCGTGGCTTAATGAAACGCCTGGACGCTTTTCACCGGGAAGAATGAAAGGATTTAGTCGAATTTTTCCACGATCGATGCGTCGTTCGTCGACTTGGAGATGGAAGGAGGAAACGGTCTTATTTTTCGTTTGCTCTCTCTCTCTCTCTCTCTAGAAGCGCTTGAGCACCCCTGGCCGGAGCGCGTATATAGAGGGAGAGGGAGAGTAAAGCCGCGGGACGTAACGTTGAATTTATCCGCGTGCACGGATGGAGGTATCCGTCCATCTTGCTTTATCCCCGAGACGCGGCGCGCTTCGTATGACAGCAGCTCCCTCCCCTCCCCAGCCAGCTGATCTATCGCATAAAACATAAAGTGGGAGTATTCCGTTTCTAAGACTGCACCCCCTCTCTTCCTTCCAGAAATATATCACGAAACGGGGCGAGGCACGAAAAATCCACATTTTTTCGCGACGGATGCGCGCCATCTTAATTTTTTTTTAAAATTAATCCTCTTCGATCGAGGCTTCTCTTAGTCGGTGAGGTAGTTGGTTAAATTTTCAAATCGAAATTTTTCTCTCGAAAATTTGAAGGATAATTCTTTTTCCTTCCCTTTTCGACAATTACATGCAAACACTTAGAAATCCATCCAGTAGTTTTCCATAAGTAAATATTCCTCACGGTTCGTCCCTTTCTTACCACAATTTTAAAATTCGCGATCGTAAAAAATCGAATTTGGAAAGGAAACTTGTAACTTGGTTGTTCGTTCCTCGAAAGAGAAAGAAGGAAGAGGAAGGAAAAGGAATCCCTTCCTCCTTAGGGACGAGAGATGGCACGCCGGTTGACGAAGAGAGGAGAAGAGAGAGTAGAGAAGGGTGAACGCTCGGTGAAGAAATGGAAGGAAGGAAGGAAGGAAGGAAGGAAGGAAGGAAGGAATATTGCGAGGCAGGAACGGAGGCACTCCGAATGCAATCCACGTACCGACTGCTTTCAAATATTAATGTCACGTGACTTATTATATCCGAGGCGTGTGCGGTGGAGTGAGTGGCTCTCCGCCATCCCCCCTCCCCATCTCGGCCGGTGAGAAGCAACGGTGCAGACTATGCACCACTGCGGCAGGACTAGCTTGTCTGGGCTTGATTGTAAAATTTTTCGTGCCGCATAGTGGCCCATTTTATCGCCTTGTGCCGCGAGAGGAGGAGTGGTGGGGGGGGGGCGGAGGACGCCGCGGGGAAGGGCAGCGGCAGAGGCAGAGGCGGAAGGGGTGGCGGATAAGCAGCAGAGGGGCCGGGGAATTGGGGGAAAAATACTCGAGCGCGCCGCAGCTTTTAATCCGAGCGCTCATTCTCGTGGATTCCTTTCTAATTTTTACGCGGTCGCTCATGCGTAATCGAAAATGAAGGAAAAAGGGGGAAAACGGCGTGACGAGGGGGTGGCTGCACTCAGGGGGAAGGAGCACTTCCGTCGCTGCAGCCGCCACTTCAACCCTCATTGGGTCGACTTCTTACCACTTGCGCGAGAGAAATGTTATGAATTCGCGTTTTGTCGGCTCCACTGCGAAAATTTCTCGAGAATGCCCCCATGATTTTCCTTTTTTTTTTTTCTCTCTCTTCTTTTTCCTTTTTCTTTTCTTTTTTTTTTTTACTCGCTCCTTTCCGTACCGGGAATCCGCGACCACTTACTATACTTATTCCCGTTCCAACTCATCTGTTGCATTTTTTTTTTTTTTTTTTTTTCCCTCGAATTATCGTTTCACGATTGTTGCGATTATTTATCGGTAAATATTGCTGCGTCCTTCTGAACGAAGCATTTCTTTCTTTCCTTCCTTCCTTCTTTCTTTCTTTCTTTCTTCAAAAGGTGGCGACTCTTTGACGAAAGGAATCGCTTTTTCGAAAGGAAAGCTCTTCGTTACCTCCCTCTTCCTTTCGAGAATAAAAATTGATATAAAACTCCGTTGCAGAGGAGAAGTTTCCGCACCCCAGGTGTCTTTATAATCTGTAAGTGACGCCGACGAGCTTTCTTGTCTCCGCGCTACACTCATCCCCAGTTAACGAAACGGTGCCTGGCAAAGCGTGCGCATTTCTTCAAACGTTTTCCACGCGTTTTAACGCGATACCTTCCGCGACGAACAACTTCCAACCCACCCGTAATTACGCGCTTAGACGAGGCAAGCGTTTCTTTCTTCCGTCGTTCGAAATATTCAATTTCCTCTCGATTCTTATCAGCCGGGAGTACATCGAACTCGATACTCTTCTTTCTTTTCTTTCTAAGTTACGACAAGCTTCGATATAAGCTTCGATATAAAATAAAGATAAATATAAGTGCCAGCAATAGCGGTTAAACTTGATTTATAAATTAATTATTATTGGTAAGATTAATATAAAATTAATATTACATTATAATTAAATTTTTTAATTTTAGGTGAAATTTATAATTAATTGATAATAATTATTATTTTATAATATTGAAATAAAAAAATTTAGTAAAAAAATTTAGGATTAGATACCCTATTATAAAAATTAATAGAAAATATTAAATAATTAAATGTTGAATCATTAAAATTAAATAATATGGCGGCTTTTTATATCTAGTTAGAGACACTTGTTTATTAATTTCATATTCCACGATAAGAAATATTTAAGTTTTAATTTATGTATTGTTGTTTTAATCATTTAAATAAATTTATGATTAAAAATATTTTATAATAATAATAATTCAAATTAAAATATAGTATATTTAAGGTTTCAATGAGTTTCAATAAATTAAATTTTTTGCATAATTTATTTTAAGATAAATTTGAAAGAGTATTTAAAAGTAAATTATTGCAATTTCTTTAATTGAAGAATAGAAATGAATTCGAGAAGTGAAAAAAATTCGATCCAAAAATTAAAATCTCGATTAAATTAGATTAAGATTAATATATATATTTAGAATAATCTGGAGAAGTGGAAATCGGTCGTAGCTAAAATTGTCCGCAATCCTTTCGAATCCTATCAGCAGGGAATATATCGAGCTCGATATTCTCTTCTTTCTTTTCTTTCTACGTTAAGACAAGCTTCGATAATAGAAACGAATTCGATAAGTGAAAAGAATTCGATCCAAAAATTACAATATCGATTAAATTAGATTAAGAGCCTATTCTCTTTTTTTTTTTTTCTTTCTACGTTACGACAAGTTTTATACTTTGATAATGGAAAGTGAAAAGAATTCGATTATCAAGTTACGATTTTGTGTCGATTAAATTAATAGCCTCGTTATACATATATTTAGAGTAATCTGGAGAAATGGAAATCGGTCGTAGCGAAAATTGCAATTCTCTCGAATCCTCAGCGCTGGGAGTACATCGAGCTCGATACTTTTCTTTTTTTTCTTTCTACGTTACATTAAGTTTTATATTTCGATAAACGAATTCAATCCAATTTTCAAGTTACGATTTTGTATCGATTAAATTAATAGCCTCGTTATATATATATATATTTAGAGTAATCTGGAGAAGTGGAAATCGGTCGAAAATTGCAATTCTCTCGAATCCTCAGCGCTGGGAGTACATCGAGCTCGATATTCTCTCTTTTTTTTTT
>NW_025224135.1:342111-363260 GCF_014066325.1 Apis laboriosa
GAAAGTGAAAAGAATTCGATCCAATTGTCAAGCTACGATTTTGTATCGATTAAATTAGATAAAGATCAGTACATGGAGCTCGATATTCTCTTATTTTTCTTTCTACGTAAAGTTTTATATTTCGATAATGAAAGTGAAAAGAATTCGATCTAATTGTCAAGCTACGATTTTGTATCGATTAAATTAGATAAAGATCAGAGAGTATCACATGGATACTCTCTTATTTTTCTTTCTACATTAAGATTTATATTTCCATAATGAAAGTGAAAAGAATTCGATCCAATTGTAAATCTACGATTTTGTATCGACTAAATTAAGAGTGTTAAATTATCGATTAAATTAATATATGTGTATATATTTAGAGTAATCTGGAGAAGTGGAAAGGGTAAAATTGCCTATTGCAAGAAGTCGGGGAGCAAAAAGTGTCGGGGGCACAGGGGGTTGTCGCGGGAGCACGAAAACGCGGGCTCTACATCCATCATTGTTCCCCGGTTGAAGACTGATAGGCCGCCATTATCTGCGAACTCATTACGATCCCCTATTGATAAAGCTCCGATTATGCCGCGGGGTTAATCCGGCCTCCGATTCGGAAATTGGAATTTCTGCCTCTGCCAGCGAGACGTCGGCTACCTTCAAGATTTCCCTCCCTTACCTCACCTCTCACCTTACCTCGCCTCACCCACCTGCGATCACCCTTTCCACCTTTTCTCCCTTCCCAAATCTTTCTTCCCTCGCTACCGAATCGCTACTCGACCTATTCGAGTCCTCCGTCCGATTAAATATAATTCGTTGAAGAGAGAGAGAGAGAGAGAGAGAGAAAAAAAAAAGAAAATAACGCTCAAATAGATACGATTCTCTCTCACGAGGAGGGGATCGAAACGAGAGACAGAGGGAGGGAGAGGGAGAGAATTTCGAAACAAAGGTGAAACTAAACCGCAAAGAAGGGAATCCAATCGCTTCGTGTCCGAAAACTGTCGGGACCACGCTCCGCAACGGTCTCCCCCTTTATATATCCCCCTTGCGAAGGGTTGCGTGCGACCCGCTCAGACGCTCGCGCGAGGAACCGGAGGAACCGTAATTTCCTGTCCGTGTAATCGTCCGTCTCGAATCTCGCGCCCCGTTTCTTACCATTCTCCCTCCCTCCCCCCCCCCACCTCACCTCACCTCACCTCACGGAAAATTGAATCGAAGAACAGATTTATTTGCCAGATTTATTCGATCCAGCCGATCATCGCTCTATCGGAGTCAAGTCATCGTAATAATAATAATAATAATAATAATAATAATAATCGAAGGAAGGGAGAAGCTACGGGGGCAAAAGACTGCAGAGAAGATAAGCGCAAAACACAAGCGAGACTCTAATCTGAGGGAGGGGGAGGGGGGGGAGGGAGATATATATTATTACCACGATGGAACCACGATTGGAAGGGGGAGGCGAGCTTTTGTTAGAAGAAGGCCATTTTTCAGTTTTATCCCCGCCGCCGGTTTTCTTAGTCGCCCTCCTCCTCCCTCTCCCTCCTCCCGACGAGGTTCGAGGCGACGAATGCGCAGGTGGTGTGTCGCGGCCACCGGTTTGCAAAAAAAAGGCGGAAAAGGAGCGGTGATATATAGACACAGAGGCGAGGCCCTCTCCGCTCCGTATAACGTTTCCGTCGGTCCTTTCGTAATCCCCGACTTACGGTACCGATAAAATCTCAATTTATAAGTGTCCCACCGGCCGCAATATCGAAGACCGAAGGCTAGATAGGCCATTCTTGCTCGGGGGAGAGGGGAGGGGGGAGGAGGAGGGAGGAGGAGGAGGAGGAGGAGGGAGGAGGGAGGGGGGAAGGGGAGAGGGAGAGGGGGAGGAGGGTGTATACGGTATCAGGGACGCTGGTATTACTCGCAAGCACGCGACTACTTAGCATGCAAATGCATGAAAGCAATAAACTACTCGATACAGTTGCGGGGAATTCGCGTATACTCCCGATCGATTTCACGTCCCGTCCACTCCGAAATTTAAAAGGGCACGACCACCGACGAGGCGATCGCGATCGAACCGCCTCCCATCGATCGAGGAGGGAATCGAAAGGAAAAGAAAGATAGAAAATCGTTGGATCGTTGGATCTCCCTTTCTTTGTTTATTTTTGTAAGATCGATGATCGAGCCGTTTCCCATTGTTCGAGGAGGGGATCGAAACGATCGAAAAGAAAATATAGAGGATCGTTGGATCCCCCTTCTATTTTTCATTTTTCTAAAGTCGAGACGAATTTTCCCAGCGATCGAACCGCCTTCCTTCGTTCGAGAAAGCAATCGAAACGAAAAGGAGAATCGTTGGATTGTTGGATCTCCGCCTCCCCCTTTTTTATTTTTGTAAAATCGAAAGGGATCGAATTTTCTCGGCGACGATCGCGATCGAACCGCCTCCCATCGTTCGAAAAGGGAATCGAAACGAAAAGAAAATACAGAGAATCGTTGGATCGTTGGATCTCCGCCCCCCTTTTTTATTTTTCGAAAATCGAGGGGGATCGAATTTTCTCGGCGATCGAAACGAAAAGAAAGATAGAAAATCGTTGGATCGTTGGATCTCCGCCTCCCCTTTTTTATTTTTGAAAAATCGAGGCAGACGATCGAATTTTCTCGGCAATCGAAACGAAAAGAAAGATAGAAAATCGTTGGATCCTCCCCCTCCCTTTTTTTATTTTTGTAAAATCGAGGCGAACGATCGAATTTTCCCAGCGATCGAACCGCCTTCCTTCGTTCGAGAAAGGAATCGAAACGAAAAGAAAAATAGAAAATCGTTGGATCGTTGGATTCTCCCCCCCTCCCTTTTTTTATTTTTGTAAAATCGAGGCGGACGATCGAATTATTCTCGGCGATCGAAACGAGAAAAAAATATAGAGGATCGTTGAATTTCCGTCCCCCTCCCCCTTTTTTATTTTTGAAAAATCGAGGCGGATGATCGAATTTTCTCGGCGATGATCACGATCGAACCGTCTCCCATTATTCGAGGAAGAGATCAAAACGAAAATATAAAGAATCGTTGGATCGTTGGATCCTCGCCTCCCCTTTTTTACTTTTATAAAATCGAGACGGATGATCGAATTTTCTCGGTGATGATCGCGATCGAACCGCCTCCCATTATTCGAAGAGGAGATCAAAACGAAAATATAAAGAATCGTTGGACCGTTGGATCCTCCTCTCCTTTTTCATTTTTGTAAAATCGAGGCGGACGATCGAATTTTCTCAGCGATCGAACCGTCTTCCATCGTTCGAGAAGGGAATCAAAACGAAAAGGAAATATAGAGAATCGTTGGATCGTTAGATCGTTGGATTTCCGTCCCCCCTTTTTTATTTTTGTAAAATCGAAATGGACGATCGAATTTTTTCGGCGATCGAAACGAAAAGAAAATATAGAAAATCGTTGGATCGTTAAATTTCCGTCCCCCCCCCTTTTTTATTTTTGTAAAATCTAGGCGGACGATCGAACTGCTTCCCATCGTTCGAGAAGGGAATCAAAACGAAAAGAAAATATAAAGGATCGTTGGATCGTTGGATCGTTGGATCGTTGGATCGTTGGATCGTTGGATCGTTGGATCGTTGGATCGTTGGATCATTGGATCGTTGCATTTCCGTCTCCTCCTTTTTTATTTTTCTAAAGTCGAGGCGAACGATCGAATTTTCTCGGCGATCGAAACGAAAAGAAAATATAGAGGATCGTTGGATCGTTGGATCCTCCTCCCCTTTTTCATTTTTGTAAAATCAAACCGGACGATTGAACCATCTCTCATTTTTCGAGAAGAAAATCGAAACGAAGAGAATCGTTGGATCGTTGGATCCCCCCCCCCTCCCTTTTTTATTTTTGCAAAATGGAGGAGGATCGAATTTTCTCGGCTCTCGGTTCGGAGAGAAGAAGAAGAAGAAGAAGAAATTTTTGGGCGAATAAATTTTGGAAAGGGGGAGGAAAAAGGATAGGGCGAGCGATAGCGAGCAAGTTTTTATTCGCCGATCGATTGGCGTAAGGAGGCCGATATTGCTGAGCGCGGGCTAAGCCTCGGCTCAGCCTCGAGAAGTTAGTACGATAATTAGGAGACGGTATCAGGAGAAATAAATCTCCCCGCCGTTCGCGTATCAGGGATCGTTAGTTAGTCTAGCGTAACATGAAAAACATGGGCAAAAATAGGCGGTTGCATTCTCGGACGATTCTCGCGCACTTGGCGAGTCCAACAATAAAATTTTATAATCCTAAAAAAACCGTCTTCCACCGTAATAAGAAAATATATATCGAAACCGGTTGGAATCGTTTGAAAAGATATAGTTTCGAGTTATTTGTTAATGTTCGTTTTCCACGAACGGCCGTGAAATTCGACAAACTCGGGGGGCTCAGCTTTTTAAGAAATCGTCGAGTCACGTTACTCGGAAAGGACTCGTTATAATAATGGCCGGTCGAAGGGCCGTCTTTCATTAAATCGTTAGATCCGCATTAGAACCAATCAACGATCCGTTCATCGATCATTATCCCTAATGCGTTTCCAATTAATAACCATAACCAGTGGCGACCAGTCGCTTATTTTACGCGTCATCCCTCCCTCGACTAAACTTTCAACCGAGAGTCGAGAGTCTTGTTGCAACAAGTTTGAATTTTAAACTTCCCGCGCTTTTTACGAACAAGAGATTGAAACGTAACGCGGGTCATCGAACGAAGCTGTTTGACGAAATAAAAAGCGGGGGGAAAATTTCGGATAAACGTTACGAGTTTCAAGGGGATTTAGATAAGAGGAATTTTATTTCGCTTTCGACGAGCAAAGATTGCAGGGTGAAAGGTAATTCGCGTTGCATCCTCTGCCATCGTAGCAGAGGCAATGATCGCATTATGACAATTGCGGTGTCAATCTTCGTTCTCGCAACGCCGCGAGAAGGCAACGTCGTTCTCGTTTATTATCTATTGTGAAATTGACCAATTCTTGGCGAACGACTCCTGGATTCCTCTTTCCCCTCTTCTCGAAAATAATAAAATTCTCTCGAAATATTAAGAAAGTTCAATTTATAGTGAGATGAAATAATTCGTGGTTTTTCGTTTCCCCTGTAATATATATCGCAATATTTTTGCGATATAATTTGTAAAAATTTGTGTCTCGCGACAACAAATTGGAATAAATTTTTTTCTTCCTTCGTGTCTCGATTTTAGGCTCGAAATTATTCACGTTCGATCCAACAAGAGATCGAAATTCAATATTTCGTTCGCGGGATGATAGGGATGATAGGAAGGGCAAGACTGGGAGGGAGTTTTCGAATGAAAATGGATGACGGTCGTCATCCGAAATCACGCGTGACGCCGATAAATTCCAGCTCGAGCGTGCTCGTACGTTGGTGCAGAAAGGTGTTGGGCGCGCGAGTAGAGAAACAGCGAGTGGGTCGGCGGCATTAAATAGAATTGCGCCGGCGTATAAACAATTGGATCGATAATTTAAGATCATTATCAACCCCCTTTATATTAGTGCCAACCTCGGGGCAATAAATTCGCCCACGAGCCAGCGGTTCTCACTTTATTGCTCGAATTATGTCAACGCCGTTTTAAGATCGACCGCCATTTCGATCGATCCAAATCGAGGCCTCGAGATACCTGCTGCGCTCTTCCATCTTGTCGATTTCATCCGAGAGACAGAGAGAGAGAGTAAAATGGATTTCGAAGGATAAGGAATGTTAAGGAGGAACGAGTTAGTTGTAAATTCAATTCCTCCACGTGTGCGCGCAATTGAAAAAGCAAACTGTAAACTGTTGTACGCGTTATCAAGCTTGAACGATATGCCGTCCCACCGTTTGTTATTTTCCACTGCGCTCGCGATATCGCGCTAGTTCTTTCACGATTCGCTTCGGTGTGCTTCGCTTTTTCGAGACATTTTGCGTGAAATTTACGAACAATTTACTCTTCTTTCCTTTTTTCGGGACGACACTCTTTTATCCGAATTATTACATATTGTCCTGATGAACGAAGTGAAAGTAACTTGTTTAAGACAAGGCGAAATTTGAGAACTCGATTCGCCAATTTATGCGGTAGTTGTGACTTATTGCAAAAGCATTATTTCGTTGGACACGCAATTTCTATAATTTCTTTTCTTCGAAGATATCTGAAATATTTATTTCATCTTCTCTAGTTCACTATCCACGCTGCATGTAGCATCATTGTTCCTAAAAGTATTAAAGGTATTCCAACAATTATCTTTGAGATTGTGTATTCCTTTAGAATATTTGTATTTACGCAATTCTAATACTTGCTCTCCATCCGACATTAAAAGACATTAAAAATATCAGACTCAGAGCAAAAGTCTCTTCTTTTGACTTTGATATCGTCAACACTGTACATATATATATTATTCGTATTTCGATTTTTCCTTTTTATCGTATGGAAGGTGTTCAGTTGAAGGACTTTAGAGGCTCAGATTTCTATTTAGATAGCCGATTACTTATGCAAACGATCGAAGGCCGCGTATCTCGGCTCCATCTATCAATTTTCCACGAGGCCCTGTTTATCAAAGGGGGTGTGCGTGTGGTGGTGGTGGTGGTGGTGGTGGAACGATCGCGAGGAATTATCGAAAAGGTTAAACGCGGTGAGGGGGGGGGGCGCGACCTTCTTGGAGGGAGAGAGAGGAAGCCTTACTTACCCGATCGATTTCGCCACTCCACGATGTGGAGCACACGGCCTCGCTCACGACTTATTGACCGTCACTCGCCCCAACTCCTCCGCTTTAACCGGCGCTTTGACGGGTGCGTGTGCACGCGATACTCGGCCCAGTTGTGACGTCATAATACTGCGGCTGCCCCGCAGTCGCGCGTATGTAAATCAAAGCGCGGCGCACGCGATCGAGCGAAATTTCTCGCTCGATCTCGAGACTTTCGAAACCTCGAAATTCGACGGAGGAAACAATTGGAGGAGATATTTAACAATCGATGGACGATTTTTCTTGAATTTTCGAATTTTCTCTCGTGTGAGATCATTTGAGAGAAATTTCAATTTGAGACGTTAAGGAAGGGAAGGATGATTTGTTGTGGTGATTAATTTAATTAATTTATCGGAGAAACGGTAAGTTTGGACGCGTGTATAAAAATTCTGTCGAATGTTTTCGCTGGTAGTCTCTGATGCGTGATCAAAGGCGCATGAAGAGACAGAGAAAACGGGACAAAAATAGTTGAGAGATTGTTGCGTGCCAATGCACTGTACGTCTAAAAATGTATGCAAGGTCTCTTTTTCTAGCGTGTCAATTGCAAACTTGACCGACAAAAGGAGGTGCTCGCACGCGAAACTTGCCCGTCAACGACGGGAACAACGAGGGAACGCGATTTATCGCGCGATTTATCCTCGAATATTATTTATCCTCCGCGCTCCAATCGTGGAAGAATCATCGAGAACACATTCTACACGTTTTCATTTCGTGCAATTCTGAATTAACGGGATAATGGACGGGTGCTATGCGATCGATTACGAGTTGCGTACGCGCAAGATTCGTATCGTTTAAAAAAAGAAAAAAAAAAAAAAAAAGAAAAAAGAAAGGGAAATTAAATTGAACGTATAATTTTTAAATTAATTTATTCGAGCGAGATTACAAAGTTGAGCTGCTACGGGACGAAATTGATGTTATTCCCCCCCTCCCCTAAGTGAATAATTACCAAGTGCGGAAAGTATTAATTATATATACCGTACGAAGACGTTAATTTTAGGTGAAAAGTATAATTTAATCCGTCGCGATTCAACTTAACGATCGACTCAACGCTCTCTATACGTTGATTTCGTCCGATTCGTTTGTCGCTAGTGTTGGTAAAAATCGACGCTTTCCACGTCGAGATTACAGAGATATCGAAATCATAAAGATCGCAATAATCGGGAATCGAAAGAGCAGAGATATCGGGTGAAACTTTGAAAAGAAAAGAAAAAGATGACGCTTCTCATCGACATCGAAATTATAAAGATCGCAACAATCGGGAATCGAAAGAGCAATCGGGTGAAATTTCGAAAAGAAAAGAAAAAAAGGAGAAGGGGAGAACACGATGTAAACGACGTTTCTCATCGTTAGAGAAATATCGAAATTATAAAAATCGCAACAATCGGGAATCGAAAGAGCAACGATCGAGCGAGGATATCGGGTGGAATTTCGAGAGAGAAGGGAAAAAAGTGGAAGGAGGAGAGAAGGAGAAAGAAGGAGAATGAAAACTCATTATTACAGAAATATCGAAATTATAAAGATCCGATCGCAAGAATCGGGAGTCGAAAAAGCATCGATCGAGCGAGGATATCGGGTGGAATTTCGAGAGAGAAAGAAAAAGAATGAGAGAAGGAGAACACGATGAAAACGGCGCTTCTTATCGTATAAAAATATCGAAATTATAAAGATCCGATCGCAATAATCGGAAATCGAAAGAGCAACGATCGGCAAGGATATCGGATGAAATTTCGAGAGAGAAGAAAAAAAGTGGAAGGAGGAGAGAAGGAGAATGAAAATGTCGCTACTCATTATTACAGAAATATAAAAATTATAAAAATCGCAAGAATCGGAAATCGAAAGAGCAACGATCGAACAAGGATATCGAGTGGAATTTCGAAAGGAAACGAAAAAGAATGGGACAAGGAGAATGAAAACGCCGTGACTCATTATTACAGAAATATCAAAATTATAAAGATCCGATCGCAAGAATCGGGAATCGAAAGAGCAACGATCGAGCGAGGATATCGGATGGAATTTCGAGAAAAAAGAAAAAGAGTGAGAGAAGAAGAACACGATGAAAACGACGCTTCTCATCGTTACAGAGATTATAAAGATCGAAATTATAAAGATCGCAACAATCGGAAATCGAAAGAGCAACGATCGGCAAGGATATCGGATGGAATTTTAAAAGGGAAGGAAAAAGAGTGGGAGAAGCAGAACACGATGAAAACGACGCTTCTCATCGTACAAAAATATCGAAATTATAAAGATCCGATCTCAAAAATCGGAAATTAAAAGAGCAACGATCGGCAAGGATATCGGATGGAATTTCGAGAAAGAAGGAAAAAGAGTGGAAGGAAGAGAAAAGGAAAAAGAAGAAGAATGAAAACGCCGCTACTCATTATTACAGAAATATTAATTAAAATTATAAAAATCGCAAGAATCGGAAATCGAAAGAGCAACGATCGAACGAGGATATCGGATGGAATTTCGAGAGAGAAAGAAAAAGAGTGAGAGGAAAACACAGTGGAAACAACGCTTCTCATCGTTACAGAGATATCGAAATTATAAAGATCGCAAAAATCGGAAATCGAAAGAGCAACGATCGGCAAGGATATCGGGTGGAATTTTAAAAGGGAAGGAAAAAGAGTGGGAGAAGGAGAACACGATGAAAACGACGCTTCTCATCGTTACAGAGATATCGAAATTATAAAGATCGCAACAATCGGGAATCGAAAGAGCAACGATATCGGGTGGAATTTCGAGAGGGAAGGGGAAAAGGGTGGGGAGAAGGAGACCACGGTGGAAACGGATGGAAACGAGGCGAGGGAGCAAAGGGCGAGTCAAAGAGTGTATAGCGAGGAAGAGAGGGGGGGTTGGAAATACCGGCGGCATTATCCTTTAATCAAATATATTACAGAGAATTTATCGCGGCCCGTGAATTAATTAAATGCCGAAGGCCCGAAGCGCGGAGTGGCCGCATGAAATTTAACATTCGATAAAATAAATCGCCACCACCCCCCCTCGCGATTTCCTCGGTCGTCGCCGTTGCCGCCGCCGTCGTCGTCGTCCTCCCCCTCCTCCTCCTCCTCCTCCCCTTCCCTGTTATTAACGCACTCGTGTAAATTATTGCGTTGGCCCCGATTCACGATTGGGAGGGAGCTTCCCGTGACGCCCCAGATCCGCACCCCTTTCTCCCTCCCGCATCTGCCTCCCCGTCGCCGCGATAACAGTCGAATCGAATCGAATCGAATAAATCCAAAATTTATTTTCGATTAATTTTGGACGAGCGGTGGAGGAACAGCACCTCCCCTCCTCCCTCCTCTCCTCCTCCTACTCCTCCTTCTCCTCCTCTGTTGAGAATGGAGAGGAGCGAGACAAAAGCCCGGTTTCCAGCTCTCGATGTCGCGCGCTCGAGTTAATTAATCCTCTCGACGCGACACGGTCAGGTACGCTCCAGACGGGTATCTTCCTTTAATATCGATAATGCGAGCGTCGAGTGGAGAGGGGACGAGCTGGGAGGGGGAAAAGGAGAATCTTCGACGGATTCTTGCTCGATTGTATAGTATAGTAGATTCTTCGCGAACGTACGTGAAATCGCATCTATCGGGTTGTAGCTCGCGTGGTAGCCAGCCACGGCGTCGGTTACTTACGTGTATACACACATAAATATGTAATTTCGACGGCTGCCTCTGTTCCAGACTGCGCCCGCCAATGCGCATTCGTGCATGTATCGGGGAGTACACGAGCAAGTACGTAATATTTGCCTTAGCTCAATCCACACCCGGCTCCTAATTACTTACTGGCCGGCTTCCACGCCACGATGGATCGCTGGTCGCCGTGTATATATATATATGTATATATATATATATATATATATATATATATACGCGGTTGCTCTGCTATTTTATTACAGGTATCGAGGCACAGGCGCGAAGAGGCTCGTATCGCGAGCTATGTAACAATATGTAATCCTTATCTTATTTTCCTTCTTTACCAATGTAACGAGATAAAAAGGAGAATATACATTGCGCGTGAAGAAACGTTACGTACGATCACAACGCTTGGCCGATAAAAACAAGAGCAAGGATATCGATCGAGCGATTAAATCGAGATGGAAAAGGAACGTTTTATATTTATTTTCTTAGGAGGGGGGGCGAGTAATTATTTTGTTTTTTCGTTTGTTCCAGGACGTTAAACGCGCGTTAAGAAAGTCTATAGGAAAGTGTGTAGGGAAATTTTCGATGCGGAAAACGTTTTACCACAACGAGAATTAACCACTCGCGTGCATCAGCGGTTAAAATTCGCTCCTAAAATTCATCAACTATTCAATTCTAATTTCCTTTCCCCGGGGAGTTTATGTTCTTCCCTGTCTCTCTCCCTCTCCCTCCCTCTCCATCCTTCTTCCATTTCATGGTTAAGTGTGGGCAAGCACACTGGTGCCTCTTTCCTGTACGTCATTCTCTATTCACCGGAGGGTGTCCTTCCCTTTTCGCCATTTTTACGTTTTAACGTAAAAATGAATTTAACTCGTCTCGCGTACGTACAACGTTTCTTCTTCTTCGAAATGTCTTCCTTCTTTAATTTTAAAATATATATATATATATCGCACGATCGAATATCTGTAAAAGTGTCTCCTAATTATCTCTCCCCTTGAATTTTAATAATTTCCTTCCCCCCCCCCTTGCTGTCTCCTCAAACTTCGCCCCAAACTACCCCTCCTCTATTCTTCTTTTTCTCAAAGCCTCGACCACGTTTTTAATTATCTTCCATGCGCGTACAAATAAGCGCACATAAATACTTGCTCTCGAGCTCCCGTGTAAATCAATCGTTGGCCAGTAAGCGCAGGAACGAAAGGGAACCGCCTCGCGCGGTGACAAATTTACTAGTCTTGGTACACACTTTTCGTTTTCTCTCTACGGTATTTTTATTCAAGGTCGCAATTCCGTGACGATCCTCGCTTAACCACTCTTGCGTATTTTTTTCCTCTTCTCCTCCTCCCCCTCCCCTCTTATTCCTATTTTTAGGATCGATTTCCCTCGAAACACTTTTTTTCACCATTTTCGAATACGTAATTGAAACGCGCACGTATACGAGAGAAAAAAAATGGTGTAACATCGTTTGCTTACAAAGAGATTGAACTTGTATTTTGAGTCCAAATAAATTATTAATTTGAATCAGAGTATTCGGCGCAAGTGTTGGCAAGATTCGATATATTTTTTTCTCGATTTCATCATCATCATCATCATCATCATCATCATCATCATCATCATCATCGTCATCATCATCACGCGATATAAACTCGGAATCACGCTGTTCGAGTCTACGAGTTTGTTTTCACGTGCATTCCACGCATACAATACGAGTTGCCCTGTGTTTGTTTGAACAACTGGCCCCCTCATGTACATTCATACCAGCTCCCGCTATTAATAGGCGTAAATGTCGTACAATTGCGGTGCGTAAAGTTTATTCGCGGGATTAACCGCGTCGAGCCGGGGGCAAGAAAGGGGGGAGGAATGCCAATATATTTCTCGCGCAGGATCGTCGTCATAGAATTTTAGAAAAATAGAAATTTTAGAAATACACGGGGGAGAGATTTTTCGAGCTCCAATTCAAGACACATCCTCCTCTAACGCGTATAACCTTCTTACGTTGCCTTTTCATTATCCCTTCTCCTAGCAAGTAATGCAAACGCGCGCACATCCCTCCTTTTCGCGTGCACGCACAATGACGCACGAGCTTTCCACCCCTCCCCTCGCATAGATTACTAGCTAACGCGTTTATCGTCTAATATTAGAATTCCTTCTTTTTCTATTACCACGTTTATTAAAGACGCTGTTGCTCTCTATATAGGCCGATATATATATATATATATATATATATATATATATATCGCCAATATGTCGTGGCTATGTCGAAGGGAAACGGAGTGGAGAAAATTAATTCAAATGAATTTGAAATGAAAAGGAAAACGTGTTGAAAGCGATGACGATGATGATGATCGTATCCGGATGTGTATCCGATCGAGTATACACATCCTCCTGTTTAAACATTGTGAGAGTATATAACACGAGCCCGTCGCCCTTTCTCATATACTACAGCTGCGCTCGCTCGCCTACCGTATCGACGTCTCTCCTTGGACTTTATAACCGGTAGTGGTTGTAACTCAGTAACCAGTTTGCGCACCGATTCGCCTCGGTTGGCCAACATTTCCACGTACGCGGGGCGGTGGATAGGCGCGAGGTTGTCGTACGGATTTGTCGGCCGTGATCGACGTTGTTCACGTTGATCGTGAATCGGGAGGGAGGGGGAGGGGAGGGGAGGGGGGAAGGGGAGGGGGCCATTTTCACGGTACGGTGAAAGTAATACGTGGCGGCGCGTGGTAATCGATGATGCAAAGACGGATCGGAATTTCGGGGCCGCAATTTGAATTAGTTTTGCGCGATAAATTTGGGGAAATATCGACAGTCGGCCCGGACGACGATTCCACGATTCCGCGGGCGTGCATGCCATGCGTGAAATTCCAGTCGATCTTTTTTCCTATCTCTGGATACGTGAAATCATCGATCGTGAAACTTTTCCTTCCGATCTTTAACGACCGGATGTATCGCTATTCGAAAAATTTTGAAATTTTTTGTCGAATAGTAGAGGGAGGAAATTGGAATGATTTTTAATACAAGATATATCGTAGAAATTTCGAAATTTCTTTAAATAATAGAGATACAGGATTAAGAAAAGGGATCATTATTTGGAAAAATTTCAAAATTTCTTCAAATTTCTCCGAGTAAAAAAATGAAACGTTCGAAATAGAGGCCTCGACTTTGAATCGTTCTGGATTTTAATATTTTTAATATATCGTAAAAATTTCAAAATTTCTTCAAATAATAGAGGAGATCTCGACTTTGAATCGTTCTGGCTTTTAATATTTTTAATATATCGTAAAAATTTCAAAATTTCTTCAAATAATAAAGGAGATACAGGATTAAGAAAAGGAATCATTATTTGGAAAAATTTCAAAATTTCTTCAAATTTCTCCGGGTAAAAAAATGAAATGTTCGAAATAGAGGCCTCGACTTGTTCTCGAATCGTTTTAGCTTTTAATATTTTTAATATATCGTAAAAATTTCGAAATTTCTTCAAATAATAAAGGAGATACAAGATTAAGAAAAGGAATCATTATTTGGAAAAATTTCAAAATTTCTTCAAATAATAAAGGAGGATTGCAGGAGGATTAAGAATGATTTTTAATACAAGATATATCGTAGAAATTTCGAAATTTCTTTAAATAATAAAGGAGATACAGGATTAAGAAAAGGAATCATTATTTGGAAAAATTTCAAAATTTCTTCAAATTTCTCCGAGTAAAAAAATGAAACGTTCGAAATAAAGGCCTCGACTTTGAATCGTTCTGGCTTTTAATATTTTTAATATATCGTAAAAATTTCAAAATTTCTTCAAATAATAGAGGAGGATTGCAGGAGGATTAAGAATGATTTTTAATACAAAATATATCGTAAAAGTTTCAAAATTTCTTCAAATTTATCCGAGTCACGTGAAAAATGAAACGTTCGAGATAGAGGAGAAACAATCTCGATTCGAAATCGAGGCCTATTCTGGCTTTCGATTTTTACTACAAAATATACGATAAAAATTTCAAAATTTCTTCAAATAATAGAGGAAATGCAAAAGAATTAAGAAAAGGAATCGTTGGAATGATTTTTGATACAAAATATATCGTAGAAATTTCGAAATTTCTTCAAATATAGAAGAGATGCAAGGGGATTAAGAAAATAATTTTTAATACAAAATATATCGTAGAAATTTCGAAATTTCTTCAAAATTTATCCGAGTCACGTGAAAAATGAAACGTTCGAGATATAGGAGATACAATCTCGATTCGAAATCGAGGCCTGTTCTGGCTTTCGATTTTTACTACAAAATATACGATAAAAATTCCAAAATTTCTTCAAATAATAGAGGAGATGCAGGAGAAGATTAAAAAAAGGAATCGTTTGGAAAAATTTCAAAATTTCTTCAAATTTCTCCGAATAAAAAAATGAAACGTTCGAAATAGAGGCCTCGACTTCGACTCGATTTCTGGCTTTCAAAAAAAAATTCCAAAATTTCTTCAAATAATAGAGAAGATGCAGGAGAAGATTAAAAAAAGGAATCGTTTGGAAAAATTTCAAAATTTCTTCAAATAATAGAGGAGATGCAAGAGAAGATTAAAAAAAGGAATCGTTTGGAAAAATTTCAAAATTCTTCAAATAATAGAGAAGATATAGGATTAAAAAAAGGAATCGTTGGAATAAATTTTTACTACAAAATATATCGTAGAAATTTCTTCAAATTTATCCGAATCAAAAAAAAAAAAAAAAAAAATATTCGAGATAGAGCCTCGATTCGAAGAAAATTTCAAAACTTCTTCAAATAATAGAAAAGATGCAGAAAAGAGATCAAAAAAGGGATGATTAAAATGATTTTAATAATTTAAAATAAAAACTTGAAAATAGAGGAGATGCAGGAACATTAAGAAAAGGGATGAAATTACTCGGACGATTAGTCGTTGTTGTTAGTTGTTAGTCGGACTCGAGGCCTGCTCCATTATCGATTGCCGTGATATATTCGATCACGCAGCGAGCCACTCGTGCTGAGGTAACTCTAACCTTACTAAACCGATTCGAGCGGCGTGCCGGTGTCTGACACGGTTGCGCGCGCTCGTACACGTTAAACCGCCTTAAACCACCTTCAACCACCTCCTCGGCCAGCGTCCGAGGCAGTGATGGATCGAGTCGAGTTATCACCACCTCCGGAACACCTGCACCCAAACGGGCAAGGGGAGGAAGAGCTCCTAGCCTTCTGCTATCAGCGCGAACGGTCAACGGGGGCACTCACCCCCCTGATATCCAGCGAACAAAAGTTTCGATCAATCCCTTCCCTCTTGGAAATATAAATCCAATCTCGCGCGAGATCGAGATCACCCAAATCACTTTAATTAATATCCTAACTCCTCCGACCGCGATTATTAAATTCTTAAAGATATTTTATTACGCATCTATCCATATCTTTCTGATTCTCTGCAACTTAAATATCGCGTTTGATCGTATCTCAAAAGGGATCCCTCTGTGCAAGGAGCTTAAAGATCGTCCTCGAAATTCTTCGAGGGGAAGGGAGGGGGAAGGGAGGGGGAGGTGGCCGCCGCATTGCCGTTAAAATATCGATGCAGGAATATATTTACTGCCTCGTACACCGTGTAAGTTTACCGAGGAACACGATTCACCGCGCCCCCGTGGATCTCGCGCCAATACGATGAATATCAGGCAGGCAAGCATCGTGTATTAAATATCAGCAGCACGACGACACACACAGCCTCGATTCTCCTCGATTCTTCCTCCCTCCTTTCAAAAACGCGCCACAATTTGCTCCTTTCCCGTTCTTTCGCTTTCGCCTCCCCCCTCAATCGTTTCGAGAGATCGTTATTATTATTATTATTATTCCTTCTCCTCCGGAGGAGAAAGAGCGAGGAGGGGCGAAGATCGCGCGTTTTTCGGCGCGTGGGTGAGAGACAAATCTAACAACTAATATGGGACAGATTAAAATTTAATTGCACGACTTAGGCGGCGGCGGCGGGTCGGACTCGGCGGGTTGATTAATTGAATTTTAATTGAATCGCAGCGGAAATATTAATTGGAAAGCCATTAAAGGCTCCTCGCTGCGAGGCCCCGGGGAAAGCCTCGGTTTCCTTCGGCCCGGGTTAATTACCCGATTGAACGCGGCGATAGATAACGCGGAATTATTTACGAGATCCCCCGGGAATAAATAAACCGTCCCGTTCCGACGACACACTTATTCGAATTCGAAGCGCCTGTATTTCGAGAAATCGCTTCGCCAATTCCCCTATAAATCTCCAAAAAATAAGCGAGAATCCGAGAAACAGAATCTATCTTGTTATTATTTCGAGTTAGTTGCTCGAACTAATATTCCAATTAGAAAAGAGAAAGAAGATTCCATTTATCGTGATCCCATCGAAAACTGCACAACCCGCAGCCCGGGTTGAAATTCGAGACGTTAACCGGTTAATCCTTAGGGGAGAAGAGGAGAAACGAGAAGAGAGAATAAGGGGGGGAAGGGGGGGGGGGGGGGGGGAGGAGGAAAGTGGCGCGTTGTTATGCGAAAATTATCGACGGGGCCGGATACAACACTCGCTTTAAAAACAAAAATCCCGCCTCGTAAAGTTCCTTCATTAAACGTCGAAGGTGGCCCATAAAATCGGTGATTTTCGAGAGGTGTTCGCGCTTCGTGAGAGGGGAGGCGCCAAGGGCCAAGGGGGAACAGTTGGCCGCGGCGACGACCAGGTACCCACTCGCACACAATACGTACATACATATACATATATATACATATACATATATACATATACATATATATATACATATACATATATATATATATATATATATATATATATATATAAATGTGCGTGTGGAAGGGGTACCAGCCACCCCTCGCCTCGCTCATTGTACGTGTCGAACCCCCGTGGCGCCCCCGCCACAATCTCGGGATACCGCTTGATTAAAATCCAGCCCAGAAACTTTGCGATCCTCCCCTCCCTGTCGCAGAGACGCACCGAAGAAACGCGATACTTTCGAGTTTGCACTCGTATATATATATTCGATAAGGATACCAATCAACTCGGAATTTTTTTTCATAATCGATCGAAAGGGAAATATTTTTATCCGAACATAACATGAATTAAAATTTCCGGTTTAGTAGGAAAAATTAGCAAATAAACATATTTAATCTGAATCTCACAATCTCTTTTGAAATATGAAAAATCTATATAATATGTTAGGGACATCGTATTTCTTGAAAACACGATTTTAATTAATTTGTAAATAAATTTAATTAAATGAATATTATGCAATATATTATCTAAATAATGTAAGATGTCGCCTATATGGCGACATACGAGTGCAACGGTAAAATATATAATGTCGGATCGATAGAAATGAAAAGCTGTATGAAAGGAGCGAGATTAGCCATTTAGACTCGTTGCTCGAGCGTTTAATAAATTCTAATTCTCGAAGACTTGATTCTCGATCGGGATAATATTTCCCTTCCCAAGATATTATTTAGAACGAATCGAATCGAAAAAGGGAAAGGAAAAGGGAAAAAGGTTTCGCGTGTGGACGTTCCTTAATTCCAGCCCCCCCCCCCCCCCCCGTGGCAAGAACCAGTCCCAATGCGCACGGTGTATCGTATCGTATTTATGTTTGCCGCGTTCAATAATTATTCATCCCGGCGTAGTCAGATTCGCGCAGATAAATTCAAGGTCGAGATCCCCGGCAGAAGCCGCGAGCGCGAGCCCCAGGGACTCTCCTGACCGGCCGAGCAAACAAATATCATAATTCGCATTGTTCTCGTCTCTTTTTCCCCGTTCGCGATTGAATATAACGAAATGCAAACACGGCGGTGAGCCGTAGGGGGAAACTGCTGCTCCTCTGAAAGAGCGATTCCAGGGAACGGTCGAGGAGGAGGAGGAGGAGGAGGGGCGAAAGTATTTCGTCAAAGTCGAAACCACCCCTCGCCAAGATCGTTCCGGAATTTAATAATTAACGGACCGCCCCGAGCCACTTGTATTTCCGTTTACGTTTCCTCCCCCTCCTCCCCTCCGGTTCGACCGGTTTTTTCGCCATTCGACTTTCATTCGTTTTCCCGTGCCGATGGAAAGAATACCTTTCTACTCCTTTTTCCACTCCTTTCGAGTATTTTTCGAATCGAAGCGTGAAGGAGAGGGAAGGAGAGGGAAAGAGAGGAAAGGAGAGGAAAGGAAGTTGGCGATTCGAATTCGCTTCTCTTCGAAACGAAACGAACGACAACGGCAGATTGTCCCCGTCATTCCGTAACACGGCGATCATCCGAACGGGCGACGCAATTTTCCCGGATGTCTTTCGGGAGGGAGAGAGAGAGAGAGAGAGAGAGAGAGGGAGAGAGAGAGAGAGAGGTCTCTCGGTGGAAATCTCTCGGCGGCGCACGTCCTCCGACCCGCCGTATAATTGAATTTTAATTTTGTAATTCCTCCGTGGGCCGGTGCCAATCTCGAGAGAATATCGGACCTGTCCTGACCACGCAGCCCGACTTCTTTACAATTCGTTTCCTTTCCGCTAACTCTCTCCTCCCTTATCGAGAAAATGCTTCGTCCATCGAGAGAAGAATTTCGAAAAATCTCCCCTCTAACGTATATATATATATATATATACGCGAGAATAACGTGGGCGTTCGTTTTCTCACAGAGAAAAAGAGAGGAAGAGAGAGAGAGAGAGCTGCTTAACCAATCATAACGGAGAAGAAAAATCAGACTTGGCGAGGGTAAAGTCGACCTTAGTTACGTCCGGGGGAACGTCATCAGGCGAACCTTGTAATTTTGATCATTTGACTGGTAATGATGGCCACTGGCCACTGTTCTTACCGCAAGATTTATTGTCCGGTCACGGAGATCCGAGAAAAGTTGCGAAGAGGCTGATAGGCGAAGAAAATACATATATATATATATATATATAGAAAGAGAAATACGATGAACGCGGGAAAAAATTCGATCAAAGTTCGCACGGTCTCCGTTTGCTCGAATCCGACGGAGAAGCCGATTATCATTGTCCGGACGCGCGGTGCAATCTATCCGCGACGAGAAACCAGTCGTTGCGGTATCTGTTAACCAACGACTCGCATTAGATGCACGCGGAGGGATTAGATCGTGACCTCGTAATTTCTGCACTCCTAACCTCCGTGAGCTCGATATCGGCCCGCCTCATCTTCCCTCCCTCCCTCCCTCTCTCTCTCCTTCCCTCGTTTCGAATTAAATCGATTGTCGTATCCAAACGTTTTGGACGGAGAATTCCGTTTCTCGAAAATGAGAGATTCGCTCTTCTTTATTCCTCGAGACGGTGGTAGGTAGGTAGGTAGGTAGGTAAGTAGTAGGTAGGTAGGAGGAGAAGTAGGCGGATAGTGGGCATCCGAGTTGAAGGGGGCTATATCGTACGGCGGATAATTCAACGCGTATCCCAGTAGCGAGCGGCCGGGTCGCGTCCCTGCCACGTTTGCGTCGGCCATCACAAAGACGCCAGACCTCTTCTGAACACCGGAACATTCCACTCGGCGCACAATCATATCCCACATGCAACCTCGCCCAACATCGGCCAACCTCGCGGCAACGCCGTGGAACGATTCCTCCCTTCCTCCGCCCGGCTACCTGGACGAGGAAAGAAACACGAGAAAAGGAGGAAACGGAAGAGAGGGAGGGAGGGAGGGGGAGGAGTGAGCAACAAAACTCGAGATTGCCAGAGGTTGGCGCCATAGCGTGATTACCAATTTCGAATTACCCGCTACGAGAACGGACGATTGTTACGCCCTTTTCTTTTTTCTTTTTTTTTTTTTTTCAAGGATTATCCTATCCACCGTGGACGTGACGCGACGAAAATCTTTTAAACGTGGAATAATAATATCACGAGTGAGTAACCCTTGGCTTCGATATTTGTTCGCGTTTGACTCTTTTAAAATATCGCTAAAATAGATTCTACTTTATCGTCGAATGGTTAGATTATTTTATCTGAAATTAGTGATCCAAGTTTTCTCGATCTATAGAAATATTAGAAGCGAAAAATAAGTATAACAGAGGATGCATCTTGGTAATCGCTTATTTTAATATCCGACAAATTTCCTTTCTTAAAAAGTAAAATTTTACTTTACTTTCGTAAAAGTGATTCGTGCGTTGTTGATCTCGAGTGCAAACGGGGAAAAAAAACGGGAAGAAGGATATCCGTGGAATAATTTAATTTCGATAGAATGGGAGAAATCGTTCCCGGCGTCTCGATCAATTTCGAACAGCGGAGGCGTCTGTCGTGCGCATTCGAGAGATAAGATGTTGTTCGGCGGGCCCGAAGGATCGACCAAAAAATCGGCCAATAACATCGATGCGCGAGACCGCATTCCAGAATGTGGCCGAAGCCATTCATCACCTGACCGCGTTGAACTACGCGTGGCCGTACGTGTTTTCGTTCGAACGTGAATGTGTCGTCGTCGAGGAAGGAGAGGGGGAGGACGCGCGCGCGCACACACACAGCCAGGCGTAGGAAGACACTGATCGAATCGAAGCAATATCGGTAGCTGTGAGTAATGATCGAAACGCGGCCGACTACCGATATATATTCCGTGCACATCGAAACGGGCCGTCTGTGAGCGCGGATCAGATAGCGCGCGGTCGTGCGAGGTGATTATATCGCGTTATGTACACAGAGAAATCCGCTACCGTGCGCCTCCTTCCTCCGTCCCCGTTGATGGACAAACTTTTGACCGACCGAGCGACCGATCGACGAAGGAATCCCAACCTTAAACTTTCCAACTTTATACCAAGAACTTTATACCGAGAAAGTTATACCGAGAGGAAATAATTTAAAAATTTAAGAGGGGGGGGGGGGG
>NW_025224135.1:363358-379792 GCF_014066325.1 Apis laboriosa
GTTCCTCCTTCTTTTTCTTCCCCCCCCCCTCCCCTCCCTCTCCTCCCTTCCTTGGAAGAAGAAGGATCCTCTCGACGCAAGATGCAGCGTAAGCCACTCGACTCAAGGACGTGGCTACGATTCGACAGCGTTGCGCGGAGTCAATACGATCCCTGTCGGGGATTGTACAGGCTCGGCCCGGGTGGTCCACGAGGAGAGAGCTGCCGGGCGGCACTCGGGGCCTCGAGCACGAGGGGCCCAGGCGCCCCTTTATTCGCCTGACGCGTAAGACAATGTGGCCCTCGGCATCTGATTGATACGCAATACTATCCACCTATTGTAACACTACGCTTCGATACATATACCCCGTGTATTATTTTTCTCCTTCCAACAAATAATATCACGAATAACTTTTCCAACAAATATATACGTATATACAAACATACGTATATACATAAAATTCCAATTTTATCTCAATGTATAAACGTGATATATATCCGTAACGATCGAGAGACGAGGGGAAACGCGTGGAGCGAGATGGCCTCGTCGTCCCTTTCCCTCGCTCCTCCGATTAATTAACCCGCATCGCGTTATAATAACGCGATAAGAGATGGGCGGGGGGAAGGGAAGGGAAGGGAAGGGGTCGAATACCGCGGCGACACCCGTTGCATCGGACTGCCGCGATGCTGCCCCCGTCAACCGGCTCAATGATATCTCTGACGTGTCCGCGATGATTTATTCGATATAAGATGGCTGACTTGGGTTACCCCCCCCCCCCTCCATAGGCCATAAGTACTCTAAACAGAAGCTATTGTGAAACGCGTGTACGTGTACGTGTACGTGTACGCGGACACGATGGAGTGGATACCACGCACGGGACGGCATGCACGGATCTCGCACGATGCACGAACACGAGCATTACACAGGCACAGGTGCGCCTGTGTGTTTAATCGTCGCGCCTGAGCCGACGTTTGGTCGTAACCTTTGATGCGGGGCGGGAGGGGATGGACAAAATACCATGGAGACGAGATAAGATCGCAAACGTTATTTCATTCGCCATTCCCTTTGAACGCAAAAAATGTTTGGCGAGGAGAAGGAGGAGGAGGAGGAGGAGGAGAAGGAGAGGAGAGGGGGGGGAGGGATCTCGGCTCGCTTCCGGCAATACGCCCCGGACTTTGCTCGCCCATCAAAAATGCATCGACAGTTTCTCTCCGCGTCGCTGAACGCCTAGTACGATAATCTCCGATGCGAGATAAATTTCCCGTTATTTGTTACTCGTCGTTTTTGATTAAAAGCAAGGCTTCGATTGTTCGATTCGCGAAGAACAATTTGCAATTTTCCGCTGCGCCAATAACGAGAAGCACGCAAGTTTCTCTTTCCAATAATGGGAGGACTATTATCCGTCCGTTCCAACGTAGGAATATATGTGTATATATATATATATATATATATATATATATATATATATCGACGTGTATCGAGGTCGGATATCCCGCACGCGATATCGTTTCCTTAATATTCAAGCTTCATTCCGTCTTGAATATTATCATTCGGAAGATTTAGGAATATATATGTAGTATTTTTGTGAGTGTAGTCGAAATTTCAAAATTGTACAAAGTGAGGATGGACAAACGGGCAGCGGGCAACGTAGGTGTTCGGAGGAGCCGGTTTAGAGACCGTAAAGAAACACTAGCGAGTCATAAACAAAGTCAATAAAATATTATATATACGTTGCGGACGAGGCCGAAGAATAGGCCGGTCGGCGGACACAGAGGAGCCATAATAACAGCCGCAACGCATAATTGCCTGAACGATTGAATTTCTATATTACCGCGAAGCCTGGCCAGTAAGATGTATAGCTCCAGAGAAACTGCAATCTACTCTCCGTACGCCTTAACCTTTCTAAGACGGGTTGGATATACAATATAACGACAGACGGATAAATACCGAGTAACGTCCATACATCTTTGAAAAGAGGTGTAAAATGTGTACAGTGATATTCCCTCGCGTAAATATTCGTTTTAAATCGTACGGGCTAGTCCAACGTTTACCGACTTGAGCATTACATATATATACATATATATACATATATATATATATATATATATATGTATGTATGTATGTACGTATGTATGTATATATGTATGTATGTACGTATGTATGTATATATGTATGTATGTATATGTATGTATATACATATAAAGGTGGAAAGGATCGAAAAAAATATTATTTCTACCCGAGGACGGGTTGGTTGCACGATTTTCGGCAATTCGCGGCAATTTTTATCCGCGATCGATTCGAAACGATACGCGCCATAGACACGGTGGATGCGAGCCAAACGCATCGCTAGAAACGACACACGCCGGGCAATGAGTTACCGGGAGGAGCCTATAACTCGCCCGGTGATATACGACTGTATCTCGGTACCATTTGGCAGACGTAGATATATTATACGCATTCCAACACGACGTGAATTTATTTATTCTATAATTATCGCGTACAATCGGTAATGCGGTCTCGCGCGAACGGGCGCGGGGGATCAAGCCGCACGCGTTTTACGACCATTTTCCCGAATTCGCTCCGAGATCGCTCTTTAACCGGCCATTATTACCGGGGCAAGTGGCGCGCGCGGCAATCGGGAGAATATACTCGTTCTAACGTCGTTCGAAACAATCGGTCGGAGATTCGGATCGGGAATTTTTCGAAACGTAAAACGGCCGATCGTGATAATAAATCTTGGAAAAGGTGGCGCAAGGTGGCGTTCGTCGAAGCGACGCGACGAGTGCCGTGATCGCGGCAAGAGACAAAGGAATCCTTTGACGACATAATTTATATCGGCGGCGCGATAGCCTTTCGCTCGGAACTGCAGAAACGCGGTTCGAAAGTATTTATAGTGGTTAATAGGCGGCAGTTTAGAACGGTCACTTGGCATCCCTATACCCACTCCCGTACTAATAAAATTCGCGCGATCCAAACGCTCTCGGATGAAAACGATATTTCTTCCGGCCCGCGATCGTCGAAATTTCGAAATAGTTCGAAATAGACAATCCCTCCTCCTTTCCTTTTATCATTGATCCATCCACCATTATAAAATAAAAATAAAATAAAATTTATCCCAATATCCTTGTATTATTAATTCTATCTTCGTGTCAAATCCTCCCGCAAATATGCGAAACGCGGCAAGTATCTTACGCTTAAAGGGGGCACCCCTTTCTTTGCAAAGAGAGAGAGAGAGAGAGAGTTTCTCGTGGAAAAATGCGGAGAACCTCGAGGCGGCAAAAAGAGGGTCACGGAAGGCAAGGGGAACCGGGGAGAGAGAGGAGAAGTTTGAACGAGTAATGGTACGGGGGGTATGACCAATCAATTACTAGTAGTGCAACTCGGGCCCCACACACAGCACCGATATTACCGGGACCATTACCTTTCGCCCGCTACACCTTTTGCCGCGGCGCGGGCTGGAGGGGGGAGGGACGACGAGAAGTTGCATGATGCACGTTTACAAATTCGCCCTCCGGCCACGGCCTTCCCCACTCTCCTCTCCTCTCCTCCCCTCCCCTCCTCCCCTCCCCTCCTCTCGAAATTAAACGCGCCATTTCCGAAACTCGCGCATCGAAAGGACACGTCCCCGCCAAGCAATTGTGTCCTTGACAGAATAAAGAGAAGAATCCAGAATATCCTTGCGAAATATTTGACAGAGAGAGAGAGAGAGGGAACGAATGGTTTGGAAATACACGACAGGAAGGAGGAAACGTGGTGGAAGGAGAGATAAGGAGAAGACGAGACGAGAGGACGACACGATGTTTTGTAAATACTTAGCCCGGGATCACCAACGTCGTTTCGCCCGAGGCACGTTCGATACACGTCCGAGCCACGAGTTGCACCAAAACGGCGTCGAATAGCGGGACAGCGGAGTCGAGGAAGATATTTTAATTATCGCGTACGTGATCTTTGCCGCTCGTCCCACGATTTGTTCGACTTAAACCTTTCGATGCATCTTATACCCACCCAATATTGCGCATTGTATCATCATCGTGTACGTTTTTAACGAGATCTCGGGGAACATCGGGCGAGATGTTTCAATCCTCGCTTGCGAATACGAATCCCGGGCACCCGTCCAACCGCGACGATTCAAATATCGTAGGGAACCTTGCGAAACTTGTATCACTATGTGCGCGGGGATCCGGGAATTATCGTGAAATAGAGCGGGCCTAATTACGGGGGCATTAATTAACCGTGATATAATATCGCGGTTATTCATAATTTCGCCTGGATTAAATTAATGGAGGCGTGGTGAAGCGGACGCGGAAGTTGACTTTCTCGACGACGTTTTGCTCGTGACGAGACGCGTCGCGACGCTTGTCCCCTCAAACCGTAGGTAGGTAGGTTCACCTATTTTTCATCGCGCGTAATAGCGTCGATAAATCAAATCAAACATCGTGTCGGACGGCCTAGTCGCGGAAACCTGTGTATGCGCGCTCGCGGCACGCCTTTAAATCATTAGGCGGGCATACAACGCATCGGGAGGATCAAAGAAGATCTCGCGCGGCCTCCTTCCCTCCTTTCCTCCCATTTTTCCCTTCCTTCGTTTCTTTATTTCAAACGGCGGCTCCCTTCCTCCCTTCCACGCCAGACGGCTCGTAATTACCCCTCCGCGCGATCTATTTAGTTTCCGCGAAGTGTCATGGCCCATCGAAACCAGGTTCCAGAGAGGTTCTCGGCTCGCTCTTTGAAAGGCTTCCCGGAATAAAAGACTCTTCTCGCGGCGTATCTGGTACGTAAGAAGAAAAGGTGATCTCTCTCGATCGGAGAAAATTTCGAATCCCGTGAAAAATTTTCCCGTGGAATGGCGCGATTTATTTCGTCTTATTATATAATATATAAATTAGGGATATAAATATATAATTAGGGATATAAATATATAATTAGGGATTTTAAAAAGAAGAGGGGGAGGGGGGGGTGTTCGCGTTCCTCGATAATCCGTTCCGAGTTTTCGCGCTGTTTCCTTCGAATGTTCCAGAACGGGCCGTTCATAAATCTCGAGGGAACGGACCACCCGAGTTTATCCCATCCCGTTCTCCACGTCTCATCGAGCGCGTGGATACCAACGCCTCCCCCCTTCCTTTCGTGGAAAGAATTTTTCCTTCGAATGAGCGAAAACTGTACATACGATGCGATTTGGAAATAATTTGGGAAAAATTCGTGGAAAGGCCTATTTCTGGCCAGAGCCAATAAGAAAGAAGGCAGGGGAAGAAGGCATTGAACGGGCAAAGAGATAGCGGTTGAAGGGGCATCAAAGCGACAAAGAGCGACACGGTACGCCAGTGGTCGCATAAATGCGTAAGGAGGAGAGTGAAAGCGAGGCTGCACCTGCTTCTCGGTCCATCATGCAGCGTGTCACCCACGCTACTTTACTGCACTGCGAACCGTGTTATGCATCCACGGGACAAGGCGGGCCGGAGGATCTATGGAGGGATTTCGCTGGTAATCGAGAGAGATACGCGGCATCGTCGCGGTATTTATTTCCACCGCCCTCCGCCCCACCCCTTGTTTCATTACGGCGGCGGCGGCGGAGCAGCAGCTGCCAAAGCAATTGGCTTCGACGCGCCACGAAAATATTAAGATGTAGCTCACCGCTGAGAGGCCACCTCCGCGCCGGAGACATAAATCAATGCCGTGTCTTTCGCGTGCCCTTGCTCCCTCTCTCTCTCTCTCTCTCTCTCTTTCTCCAACACCCTTTCTTCTCTCTGTCTCTCGTTTTAAAGTAATTTCGACCGACGCCGAGAATCGCCCCTTTCCCCTGGCACACAGTACAGAGTGCAACCGTTTAAACTTGTGCCCAAACTCTCTTTCTTTTTACCTTCTTCTTCGAAAGGTAAAGATAGTTCGCCTTCGACCACGTTCTCAACCGTCGAGATACTTATCCACTCCTTCTCAATAAAACGAATAAGCGTTAATCTATTCGATCCTCCTCGTATCGACAACGGATATTATCTGAGGCCTGGAAACGGTCGCAGTTGGATCATCGGAAGAATTTATATTAATGAGCAAGGGACAATCGTGCGGTGGAACTAACGCTGGGAGTCACGCAATGAGCGTAATTCGAGAAAGGAAGGATCGCGTGCCCCTGCACGAGAAATCGAATAACAATAATATCAGAAAAATTCCACTCGCTCCGTAAGATGTAAGAAGAAAGACGCGGCTCCCTTCCTCTCCCTGAGCACAGCTCAGACGCGAAGGCGGGCACCGAGAGGATATTTCGGGCGCAGGAACGTGTCGGGCGGCGGCTGCTTACCGGCGCATAAATCAGAATTATTACGAAGCTATTAGCGGTGGCGTGGCAACAGTAACCAAGCTACGTGTCCTTCGCGGATAAAAAGGTCGCCACCCCCTCCTCGCATCGATAGTCCCCTATAGCCGATGATTAATCATTTTAGAGACATCTATTGTTTTATATATACATACGTAGAAAGATCCTGTCTCCCTCGCTTGACCACTCTCCTCCTTCTCTCTCCTTTAGAGATATAGAGTTTCTCAAATCATCTTTGAAGAAAGACTCTTTTTTCTCATCTTTGAAGAAAGCGATAGAAAAAATAATAGTAGAATTTTTCCATCGATCTCCTCTCCTCGAGACGAAGAATTCGAACGTTATTTCACTAAGAATCGACGGGGAGGGGGACGCGGTGAAACTTCTCAAACCATCTTCGTCTCGAGGAAAGACTCTAGCGATAGAAAAAATAATAGTAGAATTTTTCCATCGACCTCCTCTCCTCGAGACGAAGAATTCGAACGTTATTCCACTAAGAATTAACGGGGAGGGGGACGCGGTGAAACTTCTCAAACCATCTTCGTCTCGAGGAAAGACTGTAGATAGAAGATAGAAAGAAGATAAGACGATAGAAAGAAGATAAGTAGAATTTTAGGTATCGACGGTAGACGGACGTAGGAAGACGTTGGTACAAATTTTCGAGGCGGGCGATCGAAACGAGAGGCGAAGGAAGGAATTTCGGGGGCGTCCCTCTCCGCGGAGCCCTCTGGCGGAGAATATCAAGTTAGACAAACGGTAGGCAAGCATGTGTATCGCGTAGTGACGGATGAGTTAAGCCCCCCCAGGCTTTAAGTCCCGCGCTTAGTCCCGTCAATGTCATCTTCTCGAGCTCAGCCCCTTCAGACTTATCGGGCCGCGCAGCAGTAAACGGACTGAATGTACGGTGGATCGCCCTCCAGCGTCGCGGATTTCCGCGTCGTCGAGTCGGGAAAATGGCGAAAACGCCCGAATTCGACCGCTTCGATGCCCGCTCTACGTCTATCCTCGTCTAAATTTACCACGCTTCTTCGTTCCTTTCTCAATTGAATTTGAGCGACGCACTTTCTCACCTTCCTTCGATCTTTTGGATAGATCTGTATCGAGTCTATATTCCTCGCTGGTTAATGCAAACGAGATTTATATGCCGTCCACTTTGTGCAGGAAGGATTCACGGTATGGAGGATACACTGTTTCGCCGATATACGACTCGGTGTCTCGGTGTTTGCGTGCACAACGCGAGCCGCGATTCCATCGATCTTCGTCGAGCCCCTTCGCGCTCGAATCGCGCGGGGAAAAAGAGGAGGGAGCCCACCTTCGTAAACGAAGTCGAGACGAAGACGATCACCAGACACGGGCGAAGCTCGTCCTTCCTTAAGAAATAACTCGAAGACGGAGAATTCGAAGTTTTGTTCGGAGGCGAAGGTAACATAAAGCGCGAGCAATAAATGCGATAATTGTCATCCATAGACGTGTAAATTACACCGGTCGGATATAAACGTCAATAGGAGGAGCGGGGAGGAGGCTTGCGAATTCTCTTCCACCGCAGCAGCCCGGCCAGAAAGTGAAATCATTAGTTTGCTTAAATCAATGCGCGCGTAAACGTCCGAGTTATTTATGCTCCGTCATTACGGAACCAGAGAGAGAGAGAGAGAGAGAAAGAATCCTGTCTCCCTCGCTTGACCACTCTCCCTCTCCCCCTCCTTTTCTCCTTAGAGATATACCTAGAGTTTCTCAAACCATCTTCGTCTCGAAGAAAGACTCTAGCGATAGAAAGAAGAATAGTAAAATTTTTCCATCGATCTTCTCTTCCCTCCTCTCCTCGTGCGAGACGAAGAATTCGTTATTCTATTACGAATCGATGGGGAGGGGAGCGCGGTGAAAGAAACTCGCGTGTTTAGCACTCTCCTTCCTTCTCTCTCCTTAGAGATATACCTAGAGTTTCTCAAATCTTCGTCTCGAAGGAGAAAGACTCTAGCGATAGAAAGAAGAATTTTTCCATCGAATTTTTCCTCTCCTCTCCTCTCCTCGTGCGAGACGAGGAATTCGTTATTCTATTACGAATCGACGGGGAAGAAGGCGCGGTGAAAGAAATTCGCGTGTTTAGCCGTTGGATGTTAAACCGAATGCCGAATGTTTGTTATGTTGTCGCGTAAACAGTAACGAAGCGTCTCGAGATATACAACGCTATAAAACGCTCGGACGAAAGTAGCGCATGCGCGCGCGCAAGAGAGAGAGTGTCTCGATGCGAGCCGAGTAGGCGCGTTTGCCGTCTATTATTGGGCTCTCCGTTAAATGCTTGCGCGTAATTTAGCAACGCGCGCGCGCTTGTGCTTTACTCTCCCCCCGATACTCTGCCCGTTCCCTCTGTATTTCAATGTTTGACCGTCGCGTAAGAATATTATCCCTCGCGGTGACAGAAATCGCCCGTTAGCCAGAAATCCTCTGCGACGTTTAGAAGCCTCGTACCCCCGATACGATACACCGTATTCGTTATTCCTATTCCCTAGAAGGGATTTCTTTCCATTGATTTTCCTTTGCGAGCAAATTTTCGAGAAAGTACGCGCAAGGTTCTCTTTTAGAGAAGATGCTTTCCATGTTTCGATTCCTTTGGAAAAATTATTGGAAATGTAATAGTTTAATAGGTAATATGAAGTAGTTTCAACTTTCGAAAACGTTTTTTTTTTTCCAAGATATTTCGATGTTTCGATTCCTTTGGAAAGCTGGAAAAATTACTGGAAATGTAATAGTTTAATAGGTGTATGACAGTTTCAACTTTCGAAAACTTTTTCCAAGATATTTCAATATTTTGATTTCTTTGGAATCCCTAATCATCGAGGAAATTGTTACTAAAAATTTACTTATATTACTATTAATGTAGGTACATGAGTAGTAAAGTTTCCAACTTTAGTTAAGGAAAGATTAAGAAGATAACGTTGAGAATTGAAATAGCAGAGACAAATTCTACAATCGATTTTCCTTACGAAAAGTTTCGAAAACTTTTTCTTTTCCAAGATATTTCGATACTTCGACCTCCTTGAAACTCCTTAATCCTTGACGAACAAAAATTGTTACTAAAAATTTACTAATGTACGTCCACGATAGTAATAAAGTCTCCAACTTTAGTCAAGGAATATAGGAAGACAACGTTGAGAATTGAAATACCAGAGACAAATTCCACGAGTATCCGGATCTCAAATTGATCTCGAACGTTGAAACCTCCTTATTTCCGTGGATGGGGCCGGTCAGATTGCTCCTCTTCACGGGAGCAGCGTCTATCGAGAGCGATCAGACCGATCGCACCGACTCGAGGAGGAAATCCTTGCCGACGATGGCGATCGCGGTTCATCGCGACCAGGTGTCAGGACTCGGCCGGCCAGGAGAGACGTAGGAATGGCAGAATGCCAGGATAGCAGTCAGCTTCGAGTCACGTACATAACAAATGATTGCGGGCCGGGGAGCGGAGGCGAGACAGACAGACAGAGAGAGAGCAAGGGGATGCGGTGGCGCGCGCGCACAGATCCGTTGGTGGTCCGATGCTTCGGGCGTCGCATCGTTTGTCAAGTCGTCGATATGCCGATCCCGCGCCTCGATTACCATATTTTAACGCCACCGTTATTGGCTCGCCACCGGCTACCGGAATCTTAAAAGCTCTCTCGTTTCTTTCTTCCTCTTCTTCTCCTCGACCGATTTCCAACGATACGCTATACAATACTCGAATAACGACAGGGATGCGGCAATCGTGGGAGAAAGAAGCTGTATAAAATAATCGGTTTACCGATTTTTCTCCTTTTTTTTTTTTTTAATAGCTCTTTTCGCTCTTTCTTTCTTCCTCTTCTTCTCGATTTCCAACGATACGCTATACAATACTCGACAGGTATGCGGTAATCGTGAGAGAAAGAAGCTATGTAAAATAATCGGTTTACCGATTTTTTTCCATTTTTTTTTTAATAATAATAATTTTTTTTTTAATAATTTCTTTCTTCTTCCTCTTCTTCTCGACCGATTTCCAATCTACGCTATATATTATTCGAATAACAAAAGGGATGCGGTAAGTGTAAAATCGGTTTACCGATTTTTTTCCTTTTTTTCTTAATAAAGCTCTCCTCGCCTTTTCTTTCTTCCTCTTCTTCTCGATCTTCAATCTACACTATATAATATTCGAATACGTTGAATAACAACAGGGATACAATAATCGTGGGAGAAAGGCGCAATGTAAAATAATCGGTTTGCCGATTTTTCTTCTTTTTTTCTTAATAAAACTCCCCTCGCCTCGTTTCTTTCTTTCTCTTCTTCTCGATTTCCAACGATACGCTATATAATATTCGAATACATTGAATAACAGGGATGCGGTAATCGTGGGAGAAAGAAGCTATATAAAATAATCGGTTTACCGATTTTTCTCCTTTTTTTCTTAATAAAGCTCCCTTCGCCTTTCTTTCTTCCTCTTCTCCTCGACCGATTTCCAACGATACGCTATACAATACTCGAATAACAAAAGGGATGCGGTAATCGCGCCCAGTCGGGAGAAAGTAGCTGTGTAATCGGTTTACCGATTTTTCTCTTTTTTTTTTTTTTTTAATAAAGTTCTTTCTTTTTTCCTCTTCTTCTCGATCGATTTCCAATCTATACTATAAAATATTCGAATAACATTGAATAACGATAGGGATGCGGTGTAAAATAATCGGTTTGCCGATTTTTCCCTTTTTTTTCTTAATAAAGCTCCCTTCGTCTTTTCTTTCTTCCTCTTCTTCTCGATTTTCAATCTACTCTATATAATATTCGAATACGTTGAACAACAACAGGGATACAATAATCGTGGGAGAAAGGCGCAATGTAAAATAATCGGTTTGCCGATTTTTCTTCTTTTTTTCTTAATAAAACTCCCCTCGCCTCGTTTCTTTCTTTCTCTTCTTCTCGATTTCCAACGATACGCTATATAATATTCGAATACATTGAATAATAAATAATCGGTTTACCGATTTTTCTTCTTTTTTTTCCAAATAAAGCTCCCCTCGCCCTTTCTTTCTTCCTCTTCTTCTTGACCGACAATCTACACTATATAACATTCGAATAACGACAGGGTACGATAAATGTAAAATAATCGGTTTACCGATTTTTCCCTTTTTTTTCTTAATAAAACTCCCCTCGCCTTTCTTTCTTCCTCTTCTCCTCGACCGATTTCCGATCCTCCAACGATACGCTACACAATACTCGAATAATACGAAAGGGATGCGATAATCGCGGGAGAAAGTAGCTGTGCAAAAAAATCGGTTTACCGATTTCTCTCCTTTTCTTTTTAATTTCCCGTATATATAAATTCGAGAGGGACACGTGTGTGCGCGTATGCGTGTAAGGTGGGATGAGTAGTCAATTTCCTTTCAGCGACACCGGTGACATCGACGGAGACGTCGGACCATTTATAACGGCCGCTAATAGATCTCCGGTAAGCCGGCGTGAGGCCGTTTTACAGGTTTTCCGTCAACATCGGAACACATCAGAGGTACATCGGCCGCCGACTAATGGTCGTCGAGACGCGAGCCCTTCTTCTCCGGCCGAGCTTCGACGAATAGATGTCCGGAAAAATTTGAACCGACCGCCCTTTTCCCATCCCCAACTCTGCCTCCAGATCCTCCATTCCCGCGAGTTTAAGCAATTCGTTCGACAAACCCGTTTCCCGCTCCCGGGAACGGAGCTTTTACATTCGAGAATACGTATATATATATATATATATATACATATATACATTTATGTGTGTGTGTGCGTACGAGACATGATTAAGCGGGATCCGCGTCCCGCTGGCTGGTAAATGGTCGGTCGGGCGAAGGTTGGCCGCCATTGACAGGAGATTGGAATCATCGGGTCCGCGCTCATTCAACGATCAGATACGTCGAACGTGCACGATGATGACGGGATGTGGTTGATGGTCGGACGGAAGGTTGGCCTTAGTAGGTGTTGGTATGAAATTTAAGACAGAGTCGCTCGCTCGCCTCTTCGTTACTCCCTGCCTGCCTGAACGCTGGCAGCTTGATGCATAACGTACCGCGTACAATAATTCGTCATGACTACTGTTCATTCGTCATTCGACGGAGGAGAATATATATATATATATATATATATATATATATATATGTATATATATACACGGCTCGAATCGGCTTCGACTCCAGGTTTCGTTCGATGGAAGCGAGAGAGAGAGAGAGAGAGAGGGGGGGTTGGCGCGAAATTGACGCGTCGAACGAAGGATATAATTCTCGAACGGAGTTCTTCTTTTTTTCGGTGAACACGAATCGATTATCGAGTCAAGTGGACGATGACGAATCTCTGGTTTTTATACACGTCGGGTTCGATCGAAAAGTGTTCACAAGAGATTCCATTCAGCCGGCCGTCACCTTTGGTGGTCCGAAATTCTTCACATCCGAAATTACTCGTAAGTGGAAGCCTTTCCACTCGCCGTGGACAACACCCGTGTTTCCTTCCTCGAGTGCCCCGAACCCGAGAGTCGTGCACTCGTTTCTTCGAGAAAAACGCGTCAACAATATTACTTTTAACAAATAATCCCAACGTGACGAGGCGAGTAAAGCATCGTCATCGTTTCGTGGGTCGATCGAAAGGTAAAGGTAAAGAAAAAATCAGCTGTTAAATCGACGATTTTCTGCCCAATTTCGTTTAACAGCACTGTCATCCACGCTATTCGACGGATTAATTCTCGATTTTTAAATTTCGCGCGTAAATGGTCACGAACGATGGTCGACCACGATATTCCCTTTTAGGTTCATTTTTTCTCTCCTCTTTCTTCTTGCCTCTCACGATTTTGTTCGTGTTCCGAGACACATACGCCTCTCCTCGTCCTCCGCGTGGGCGTCGAACGTAAACGGCTATTTCCTTTTCAACGACAAAGAAATAATCGAAAATTAATCTCGAAAATTATCATCTTATTCCAGAAAATTCAACTATTGAAAGAAAAAGGAAAGAAAGAATTTAATTCTTTCGATAAAATTCGATAAGAGTATCGCCGATTTCCACGACTCCCCCCTCCTTTTTCCCCAATTATCCCAGTAGGTATATATCTTAAAACGAGGCATTGTGCGTTGCACTCATTATTCTCCCTTCGCAAATATCCTGTTCCACAATCCCGATACGATCTTCCACCTCTGAATGGGCAGCTAACTTACTCTTCTTCTGGCAACAACGACGTCTTAAGCTGCTTGGCTGCATTGTTGCTGCTAATGGGACTGCAGCCACTTCGCGGCTACCGCTCGCAGCCTAATTATGATTTATAGTCACCGGTACCTACAGCATCGAGCATCGAACCCCCCCCCTCTCCCTCTCTCTCTCTCTCTCTGTCTCACGTAGAGAATCCCTCCGTAATCGTCGTCCTTGCGCCGATACTCTTCGACGATTCTTCTCCGCTGTAAGCATCGAATTAATTTTCGAATCGAAAGAAACCACTTCGTTCCTTCTCACGAAAGAGAGAGAGAGAGAGAGAGAGAGAGAATTGAAAAGGCTCGCCCACGTTACGTGTAGGCATCATTAGGGATCGAACGAACCCGTCGATTCCTTCGAACGAACTGGTCCGGCAAGGTGAGGGACTTCCGGCCCCTCTCCGCTGTTATTCCGTGCTGGGTGTGACGGGCGACGCTCGTGATTCCCCCTCCAACGAGCGCAGGTGAATCGATCGTGTCCCCTGCCGGTAAGACAGAGACCTTTCGATCGAGAGAGTTCGAAATTTATCGCTTCGTTACGAGAAAGGAAGGAAGGAAGGAAGGAAGGTATTATACATTTTCTGCCACGAATTATTGCGATCCCGGGGCGATCTTTATCGCCGGGAAGAAGTTCGCACTTCTTTCGATTCGGCCAATTTCGGCAAGGGAAAGGACTGCATAACTGTGCATAAGCGAAATTTATGCCAGGCGATTTGATTACCATGATATAAACTTGATGCAGATCCGGGCGACAAGATCCGGGGGGGACATACATCACGGTTGCACGGCTGATCTCTGGTACCATTCCCTGCTAACCAACTACGCCCCCCCCTCCCTGCGTCTCGTCCTTCCTTTGTCTCTTCTTACTTTCGTCCCATCTTTTTATAATACGTCTCGGGACGAACACGCGAAACGAATACGAAAAATAGCAAGGGGCCCTCGTAATCGTGTCGAATTAATTAATTGTTGCATAGTCTTTATTTCTTTCTTTCTACGAATATCATTGTTATTGTTATCGAGATTCCAGATGTAAATCTCGCGGAGGAGAAGTCACGAAACTTAACGCTTCGACTCTTCCATGAACTCCTCCTCCGTCCCTTTTTTGCACCCGTGACCCGTGTCTTCGTTCGTTACACACACTTCTACTGTGTATATATATATATATATATCTCGTTATCGGGATAACGAGAACGAATTTACGACGAACGAACACCTCTCCCCCCTCCAAAGAGGGGGAACGCGAAATGAGACGCGACCGAATTTTCTTCCCTTCGTACGTAAACGATAAATTTGAAACGTTAATTTCACGGACCGCTCTGTGTCTGTCTGTGTGTGTAATAATTTCCTTTTAGAGATAGAATTTCTATTACATATTATTCGCGCCGAACGAAATAATTCTCGTATATCTAAATGGATAACGCGGATGGACAATAATTGTGCTTAAAAAAAAAAAAAGAAAAAAAAGAAAAGAGTAAAAAGAAAAAGAAATTTTAAAAAGGGAACTCGACGAAGGGAGAGGTTAATCCCATCAACGCTCGGCGGACCGTTTGGTTTCGTGATATCTCAAAGAAGGCGGCCCGTTGGTAAAAAAAACCAAACGGGACAATTTGTTACGAGGAGGCGCACACAGCTTTACTACACAGCGAGGAGGTACACGGGGCAACCGGCAGCAAAGCTAAATGGAGGTTAGCGCTGCGCTCCATCGTCGGAATTTTATTATTCAGGTTTCTACACACTGTGCCGGTGAAATCTTTATTTGGAATCATTCCAAGAACAATAACGTATCTACCTCCCCTTCCCTTCCCACGACGAACCTTTCCTCTCCCCCCCCCCTCCCTGCCCGAGACGCACGGCGACCAAATAAAAAACCAAAGGTAATCCAGTTATTTTCTGTTTGCGCTGCCCGATCATTCCCCCAGATATGATGGCTGCCCTCTCTGGTGGAGCGGGCAGGTGAGGGGAGAGGGGGCTCCCTCGTTGGTAATGCCGGCACGCGTGTATCATCGTGAATATAAATCAGTCGACGAGGATCAGATAGGATTTCAGAAATATAAAATACACGGCGATATTAAAAAACAAAAGGAGAGGCAAGGCCTTCCCTCTGGAGAGGGAAGGAGGGGAGGGAGAGGAGAGGCCCCGTGGGGAGGAGGAGGAGGGGGAGACGGCGACGCTGAAGGAGCTTGTCGGCGGGACAAGAGAGGGCCGAGGTGATTGGTGGCCACGATTCGGCCACCGCGATACAACTTGTTTACGCGAATTTCGGGCTAATTTATACTCGCCGGTTCTCCAGCCACCGAGCCCGGCTTATATACCTGCGAGGGAAAAGGAAGGGAACTAGTTCGATTCGGTGGATACAATTCCACCGTTTTTCTGCATACAAATTTGCATGCAAAAATTACGTAACGGGCGAGAGACCTGGAGTCGCTCCAGTTACACCTGGCCAAGGTCCTGGAAGGTCATCCTGGAGGCGTGTAAAGCGTATAGCGAAAACAATGTATACGATATCGTCGCTCTACTACCACTACTACCACTGCTATTACCGCTGCTAGGCAAAGAAAGCTAGAAGAAGAGGAGGAGGCTAGAGGAAAGAGGAAGTGGCGGAAGGGGGAGGATAGAAGCGGAGGTGGAGGTTGGTGGGAGCACTCAATTCATCAAGGAGTCGACGGCACGTAATTTAAGACTGCTTTTAACTCTTGGGTGTCGCAATTTATGTGAGCTTCTTACAAAAGAATGGCGCTCTTCTCGCTCCCGTACACCGGCTAACCCGGACTAGCATCCTCGCGATCCCCTCCCTTCCGTTACGGCGGCTTGTATCATCCCCCTCGTGCTCCCGAGACACCATCAACTCGTTGGGTTCAATGACGTCGTTGGGTTGCAACGTCGAGGCCATCCGATAGATGATCCGTTTACTTTTCTCTTTTTTCCTCTCTCTCTCTCTCTCTCTCTCTC